>NC_135819.1:43843580-44153321 GCF_964213995.1 Mustelus asterias | reverse complement strand
CTACCTTTATTCAAGGAGTAAGAATTTCTTCCATTTCCCTTTGGAAAGTACGGTCACAGTGCCTCCCCATGGTGAAATGATGTATTTCTAATGTGTGTTGAAACAAGGTCACTTGTTTCAGTGAAGAAAACGTAAACATAGAAACTAGAAGCAGGAGTAGGCCATTCGGCCCTTGGAGCCGGCTCATCCATTCATTTTGATCGTGGCGGATCATTGAATTCAATATCCTGATCCCCATTAACCCCATATCCGTGGATCCCTTTCGTCCCAAGAGCCAAAATACTGTGATGCTGGAATTCTGACGTGAAAACAGAAACTAACTATAAAAAAGTATGAAGTAATGTCTTTCCACTGTCTGGAACCTGTTCCAACTAAACAGTTTGTGTCACTGGTTTTGCTACTGTGTATCAAAAGAAGCCGTCACTCACCCGGTGTGGGGCTGGGAGTGGAGCTGGTTGTAGTTGGTTTCACTGGTTTACTGGTCACTTCTGAAGAACAAGAAACACAATCCAATCAACTGAAGCAGAATATAATAGCCAGCAGTGTTCCATTGTGTGATTGATTTGATTGGCTTTGCTGCAACTTTGATATTTAAGATAGTACAATGCGATTCAGATGTCCTCAATTCTTCATTCACTTGCACCCACAATGAAAGTCCGACAAGACTAAACTAATGGATGGGCATTGTCTTAAAGGGGAATTTGAGAACAGCGCAATGGTGTGAACGCTGATGCACACGGCATTTCACCTCAGCTCCCACCTCTCATCTACCTTCATTCAAGGAGTAGAAATTTCTTCCATTTCCCTTTGGAAAGTACTGTCACAGTGCCTCCCCATGGTGAAATGATGAATTTCTAATACCCGCTGAAACAAGATCATGTTTTTCACGAAATGAAAAGTAAAATACTGTCCTTGCTGGACATCTGATATACAAACAGAAAGTGCTGGAAATACTCAGCAGATGTTGCCAGCCTTGCTGAATAATTCCAGCACGATCTGTTTTTATTTCACTTGTTTCCTGCTGCTGATCATGAAAAGAAGCCGTTATAGACCCGGGGTGGAGCCCGGAGGGGGCCCAGCTGCAGTTGGTTTCACTGTTGTAGTGACCCCTTCTGAAGAAGCAGAAAAAGAATGAAACCAATTCACCACAATGTCAATGCCATTGTATTCCTGTCACGTTTGACCAGAAAACCATCATATTGATCTTGGTGTGAAAGTGATGTTCACAAATCCAATTGATGATTCAAATTTCAGTAAGTTTTCAACCATTTCCTTCGGAAAGGAGGTGTGGGCAAGACCGAATAAATGAACTGACACTGAAGCTGCAAATGAGAAAAGCACACCGCTGTGAACAGACTTGCTGGTGAATATTGAAAGGAGACAGCACTAACCTGTTGTCGTAGTTTCCACAGATGTGGTCGTTGTTTCCTGTGTTGTTGTTGTTGGCACTGCAGACAAAGAAATAACTTTCAAAATCACCAAATTCCAATTCCTACGGTGTTGTGAATTTTACAACTGGGATACATTATTGATACGAAGCACAAATCTTGAAGAAATTGGTCATTACAGCTCCTCACTCGGTATCAAGATTTCTTCATTTGTTATTTGTTCTAAAAGAAGCTGGATTGAAACTGAAGATAATATGAACTCATTGGCAAATTTCTCACTTACCAGAAGTGGAAGTTGTAGGGGGCAACGTTGTGGGCACTACTGTTACTGGCTCACAGCAAACGCGAACTTGGTAGTCAAAACACAATCTTTTCTCCTCCGTTGCACTTTGAGAGACCTCACAGGTGAGGCCTTTGTCTTTGTCACATGTCACATTGTCTGGTGACTGACTTATTGGTTTCTCCGGTTGGTCAACAAATTGACACTGAATGTCCGCAATTGTTTCAGAAGGGGAGGAACAATATTTTGTATCTTTGGGATTCTGCAATTCATAATCGCCTGGGTTGTCCTTAGAAGGTGTATTTTCATTAATCCAGGCTGACCAATGGCCATGGCAGACGACCTCTGGAAGAAAAAAGGAGAAATGTAGGAGAACATATCACTCATGAAGTAACCAAAACTGGGAACTTTAGATTCACGACTGCATTTGAAATGCTTGAAATGTATTTTTTCATGCAAATGAACTAACTTATGAATAATATCAACACCATGTCAAGGCAGCAACTTTGACAATATCTGGAAATAATTCTATTGGAATTGAGAAACCTGCAGACTGTGAGCATCAGCATGAAGAACAAACTGTACAGTTTAGTAACAGCATTGAAAATTATGCTGAAAGTGTAAGAATAAGCAGCAACAAAAGGAGACAGAAGGGGGATGAAGAGGTCAAATTTTCAGATCAAACTGTTGAAGCATTAACAATCTGATTTTCCGATGGAGAAACCTCCGCGGGGAGAGCTTGTCACAACACCGTTTTTCTGACTGAGAAAATGTCACTGATTGCAGATTGAGAATACTGAATTTTACACATAATTCCATCCCAAAGGAATTGGATCAGGCTAAAGGACTGAAATGATGGACTGGAATTGTCTGAGCCAATGTTGATCAAGCTGCACTTGGAAGAGGATTTGAAAAGATTTTTGAGGTCCGGTATCACAAACAAGAGGTGAAGGTTTTAGCTTATCGGGCAGCAGAGAGCGCCACACCCTTTTCTCCTTTGTCAAATTGGACAACTTACAGCAGCCACCTCAAAACAGTGCAACACAAGTGTCAATGCAAGATCCTCCCAATCTGTGGCAAGAAAATCTCTCCAACAGCAGCATCCTCTCCCAAGACAACATATTCAGCAGTGAGGGAACAATGACACATCAACACATCTGCTGGGCAGGAGATGACATTTGATTGCCTGACACCAGGTTCCCAAAGCAACTGCTTTACCCAGAATGCGGTGGTAGCAGGAGACCCCCGGGGGACAGCAGAAACACTTCAGGGCTGTCCTGAAAGCATTCCTGATGACATCAAACATCCCCATCAATTCAAGGGAGCGCTTGGCCTCTGACTGAACACATGGAAACACATCGAGAAACATTGTCGCAGAGATAAATTTGAGACATCGGAACGAGCACACAAACCACCAAACACGTCGTCTAAATTACTCTCGAAGCAAAGTCTGCGACAAAATGTGCAGATTGTCCACTGGACCCATCTGCCATCCCAGAATTCCTGGGTCCTGAATGGAAGCAAGTCATCATCGAAACCGAGGGAGTGTCTAATAGGGAGATTCCAATATTGAAGGAAAATCTCAATTACCTGTTGTGGAAGGAACTGGAGGCACAGTTGTTGTTCCTTTTGTTGTAGTTGTCACTTCTACAGGAAAAGAAAATTATTCAAAACCACTGCACTCTGACTGGAAATCCAGCTGTCTTAATAGAGTTCCAGCATGAGGTCATTTAATTCACAACAAGGCATCAAGAATGAGGAACATACAGACGCCAGCTACTGACGAGCTCAACTAACTTGGAGAATAAAGGAGCAAAGTTGAACAGGAGAAAGACAAATCCACGTTTACAAATTTGTTCTTGTTTCAAAATTATTCTAAATGACTGAGCCAGAGAAGAAAATGGAAGAATATTAACAATCACACCATGCTAAGGGGAAGAGCCATTGATAAGACATGTTATGGAAACTGCTGAACTTTGACACAGATGCTGCATATCAGCATCAATGTGCAATGCACATTGGAGAAATTATTCCAATGTCAGGCTGCTATTTAGGAACAGGTTCAGGAAATATTCTTGAGCGAGTAGATTCTAGGAGAGAACATTACACACAGAGACACGGAGAAAACATTTCTCCTCATGTGCACATTCTGATCGAGCTTCATTTGAATCGGTCCGTTATCAACCAGTTCACTCGGGAAGTGATGGACAAACGAGAAACAAGTATGAAGCAGTGTCCTTCCACTGCCTGGAAATTGTTCCAACAACACAGTTTGTGTCACTGGTTTTGCTGCTGTGTATCAAAAGAAGCCGTCACTCACCCGGTGTGGGGCTGGTAGTGGAGCTGGTTGTAGTTGGTTTCACTGGTTTACTGGTCACTTCTGAAGAACAAAAAACACAATCCAATCAACTGAAGTAGAATATAAAAGCCAGCATTGTGTGATTGATTTGATTGGCTTTGCTGCAAATATGATGTTTAAAATGCGATTCAGATGTCCTCAAGTATCCATTCACTTGCACCCACAATGAAAGACCGACAAGACTAAACTAATGGACGGGCATTGTCTAAAAGGGGAATTTGAGAACAGCGCACTGGTGTGAACGCTTATGCACACAGCATTTCACCTCAGCTCCCACCTCTCATCTACCTTCATTCAATGAGTAAGAATTTCTTCCATTTCCCTTTGGAAAGTACGGTCACAGTGCCTCCCCAAGGTGAAATGATGAATTTCTAATGTGTGTTGAAACAAGGTCACTTGTTTCAGTGAAGAAAACGTAAACATAGAAACTAGAAGCAGGAGTAGGCCATTCGGCCCTTGGAGTCTGCTCATCCATTCATTTTGATCGTGGTGGATCATTTAATTCAATATCCTGATCCTCCTTAACCCCATATCCGTTGATCCCTTTCGTCCCAAAAGCTAAAATACTGTGATGCTGGAATTCTGACGTGAAAACAGAAACTAACTATAAAAAAGTATGAAGTAATGTCTTTCCACTGCCTGGAACTTGTTCCAACTAAACAGTTTGCGTCACTGGTTTTGCTACTGTGTATCAAAAGAAGCTGTCACTCACCCGGTGTGGGGCTGGGTGTGGAGCTGGTTGTAGTTGGTTTCACTGGTTTACTGGTCACTTCTGAAGAACAAGAAACACAATCAAATCAACTGAAGCAGAATATAATAGCCAGCAGTGTTCCATTGTGTGATTTATTTGATTGGCTTTGCTGCAACTTTGATATTTAAGATAGTACAATGCGATTCAGATGTCCTCAATTCTTCATTCACTTGCACCCACAATGAAAGTCTGACAAGACTAAACTAATGGATGGGCATTGTCTTAAAGGGGAATTTGAGAACAGCGCACTGGTGCGAATGCTTATGCACACGGCATTTCACCTCAGCTCCCACCTCTCATCTACCTTCATTCAAGGAGTAGAAATTTCTTCCATTTCCCTTTGGAAAGTACTGTCACAGTGCCTCCCCATGGTGAAATGATGAATTTCTAATACCCGCTGAAACAAGATCATGTTTTTCACGAAATGAAAAGTAAAATACTGTCCTTGCTGGACATCTGATATACAAACAGAAAGTGCTGGAAATACTCAGCAGATGTTGCCAGCCTTGCTGAATAATTCCAGCACGATCTGTTTTTATTTCACTTGTTTCCTGCTGCTGATCATGAAAAGAAGCCGTTATAGACCCGGGGTGGAGCCCGGAGGGGGCCCAGCTGCAGTTGGTTTCACTGTTGTAGTGACCCCTTCTGAAGAAGCAGAAAAAGAATGAAACCAATTCACCACAATGTCAATGCCATTGTATTCCTGTCACGTTTGACCAGAAAACCATCATATTGATCTTGGTGTGAAAGTGATGTTCACAAATCCAATTGATGATTCAAATTTCAGTAAATTTTCAACCATTTCCTTCGGAAAGGAGGTGTGGGCAAGACCGAATAAATGAACTGACACTGAAGCTGCAAATGAGAAAAGCACACCGCTGTGAACAGACTTGCTGGTGAATATTGAAAGGAGACAGCACTAACCTGTTGTCGTAGTTTCCACAGATGTGGTCGTTGTTTCCTGTGTTGTTGTTGTTGGCACTGCAGACAAAGAAATAACTTTCAAAATCACCAAATTCCAATTCCAATTCCTAAGGTGTTGTGAATTTTACAACTGGGATACATTATTGATATGAAGCACAAATCTTGAAGAAATTGGTAATTACAGCGACTCACTTGGTTGAAAGATTTCTTCATTTGCTTTTTGTTTTAAACCCAGTCTGGCATGCGGAAAAATGTGCAGATTGTCCATTGGACTCATCTGCCATACCAGGATTCCTCGATCCCGAATGGAAGGAAGTCATCATTGAAACCGAGGGAGTGTCTAATAGGGAGATTCCAATATTGAAGGAAAATCTCAATTACCTGTTGTCAAAGTAACTGGAGGCACAGTTGTTGTTCCTTTTGTTGCCGTTGTCACTTCTACAGGAAAAGAAAATTATTCAAAACCACTGCATTCTGACTGGAAATCCAGCTGTATTAATAGAGTTCCATCATTAGGCCATTTAATTCACAATAAGGCATCAAGAATGAGGAACATACTGACTACTGCTACTGACGAGCTCAACTAACTTGGAGAATAAAGGAGCAAAGTTGAACAGGAGAAAGACAAATCCACATTTACAAATTTGTTCTTGTTTCAAAATTATTCTAAATGACTGAGCGAGAGAAGAAAATGGAAGAATATTAACAATCACACCATGCTAAGGGGAAGATCCATTGATAAGATATGTTATGGAAACTGCTGAACTTTGACACAGATGCTGCATATTTGCATCAACCTGTAATGCACATTGGAGAAATTATTCCAAAGTCAGGCTGATGTTTAGGAACAGGTTCAGGAAATATAGTTGAGCAGTAGATTCTAGGAGAGAACATTACACACAGAGACACGGAGAAAACATTTCTCCTCATGTGCACATTCTGATCGAGCTTCATTTGAATCGGTCCGTTATCAACCAGTTCACTCGGGAAGTGATGGACAAACGAGAAACAAGTATGAAGCAGTGTCCTTCCACTGCCTGGAAATTGTTCCAACAACACAGTTTGTGTCACTGGTTTTGCTACTGTGTATCAAAAGAAGCCGTCACTCACCCGGTGTAGGGCTGGTAGTGGAGCTGGTTGTAGTTGGTATCACTGGTTTACTGGTCACTTCTGAAGAACAAAAAACACAATCCAATCAACTGAAGTAGAATATAAAAGCCAGCATTGTGTGATTGATTTGATTGGCTTCGCTGCAAATATGATGTTTAAAATAGTACAATGCGATTCTGACGTCCTCAAGTATCCATTCACTTGCACCCACAATGAAAGACCGACAAGACTAAACTAATGGACGGGCATTGTCTAAAAGGGGAATTTGAGAACAGCGCACTGGTGTGAACGCTTTTGCACACAGCATTTCACCTCAGCTCCCACCTCTCATCTACCTTTATTCAAGGAGTAAGAATTTCTTCCATTTCCCTTTGGAAAGTACGGTCACAGTGCCTCCCCAAGGTGAAATGATGAATTTCTAATGTGTGTTGAAACAAGGTCACTTGTTTCAGTGAAGAAAACGTAAACATAGAAACTAGAAGCAGGAGTAGGCCATTCGGCCCTTGGAGCCTGCTCATCCATTCATTTTGATCGTGGTGGATCATTGACTTCAATAACCTGATCCCCCTTAACCCCATATCCGTTGATCCCTTTCGTCCCAAGAGCTAAAATACTGTGATGCTGGAATTCTGACGTGAAAACAGAAACTAACTATAAAAAAGTATGAAGTAATGTCTTTCCACTGCCTGGAACCTGTTCCAACTAAACAGCTTGAGTCACTGGTTTTGCTACTGTGTATCAAAAGAAGCCGTCACTCACCCGGTGTGGGGCTGGGAGTGGAGCTGGTTGCAGTTGGTATCACTGGTTTACTGGTCACTTCTGAAGAACAAGAAACACAATCAAATCAACTGAGGCAGAATATAAAAGCCAGCAGTGTTCCATTGTGTGATTGATTTGATTGGCTTTGCTGCAACTTTGATATTTAAGATAGTACAATGCGATTCAGATGTCCTCAATTCTTCATTCACTTGCACCCACAATGAAAGTCCGACAAGACTAAACTAATGGACGGGCATTGACTTAAAGGGGAATTTGAGAACAGCGCAATGGTGTGAACGCTGATGCACACAGCATTTCACCTCAGCTCCCACCTCTCATCTACCTTCATTCAAGGAGAAGAAATTTCTTCCATTTCCCTTTGGAAAGTACGGTCACAGTGCCTCCCCATGGTGAAATGATGAATTTCTAATACGCGCTGAAACAAGATCATGTTTTTCACGAAATGAAAAGTAAAATACTGTCCTTGCTGGACATCTGATAAACAAACAGAAAGTGCTGGAAATACTCAGCAGGTGTTGCCAGCCTTGCTGAATAATTCCAGCACGATCTGTTTTTATTTCACTTGTTTCCTGCTGCTGATCATGAAAAGAAGCTGTTATAGACCCGGGGTGGAGCCCGGAGGGGGCCCAGCTGCAGTTGGTTTCACTGTTGTAGTGACCCCTTCTGAAGAAGCAGAAAAAGAATGAAACCAATTCACCACAATGTCAATGCCATTGTATTCCTGTCGCGTTTGACCAGAAAACCATCATATTGATCTTGGTGTGAAAGTGATGTTCACAAATCCAATTGATGATTCAAATTTCAGTAAATTTTCAACCATTTCCTTCGGAAAGGAGGTGTGGGCAAGACTGAATAAATGAACTGACACTGAAGCTGCAAATGAGAAAAGCACACCGCTGTGAACAGACTTGCTGGTGAATATTGAAAGGAGACAGCACTAACCTGTTGTCGTAGTTTCCACAGATGTGGTCGTTGTTTCCTGTGTTGTTGTTGTTGGCACTGCAGACAAAGAAATAACTTTCAAAATCACCAAATTCCAATTCCAATTCCTAAGGTGTTGTGAATTTTACAACTGGGATACATTATTGATATGAAGCACAAATCTTGAAGAAATTGGTAATTACAGCGACTCACTTGGTTGAAAGATTTCTTCATTTGCTTTTTGTTTTAAACCCAGTCTGGCATGCGGAAAAATGTGCAGATTGTCCATTGGACTCATCTGCCATACCAGGATTCCTCGATCCCGAATGGAAGGAAGTCATCATTGAAACCGAGGGAGTGTCTAATAGGGAGATTCCAATATTGAAGGAAAATCTCAATTACCTGTTGTCAAAGTAACTGGAGGCACAGTTGTTGTTCCTTTTGTTGCCGTTGTCACTTCTACAGGAAAAGAAAATTATTCAAAACCACTGCATTCTGACTGGAAATCCAGCTGTATTAATAGAGTTCCAGCATTAGGCCATTTAATTCACAATAAGGCATCAAGAATGAGGAACATACTGACTACTGCTACTGACGAGCTCAACTAACTTGGAGAATAAAGGAGCAAAGTTGAACAGGAGAAAGACAAATCCACATTTACAAATTTGTTCTTGTTTCAAAATTATTCTAAATGACTGAGCGAGAGAAGAAAATGGAAGAATATTAACAATCACACCATGCTAAGGGGAAGATCCATTGATAAGATATGTTATGGAAACTGCTGAACTTTGACACAGATGCTGCATATTTGCATCAACCTGTAATGCACATTGGAGAAATTATTCCAAAGTCAGGCTGATGTTTAGGAACAGGTTCAGGAAATATAGTTGAGCAGTAGATTCTAGGAGAGAACATTACACACAGAGACACGGAGAAAACATTTCTCCTCATGTGCACATTCTGATCGAGCTTCATTTGAATCGGTCCGTTATCAACCAGTTCACTCGGGAAGTGATGGACTAACTAGAAACAAGTATGAAGCAGTGTCCTTCCACTGCCTGGAAATTGTTCCAACAACACAGTTTGTGTCACTGGTTTTGCTACTGTGTATCAAAAGAAGCCGTCACTCACCCGGTGTGGGGCTGGTAGTGGAGCTGGTTGCAGTTGGTATCACTGGTTTACTGGTCACTTCTGAAGAACAAAAAACACAATCCAATCAACTGAAGTAGAATATAAAAGCCAGCATTGTGTGATTGATTTGATTGGTTTCGCTGCAAATATGATGTTTAAAATAGTACAATGCGATTCTGACGTCCTCAAGTATCCATTCACTTGCACCCACAATGAAAGACCGACAAGACTAAACTAATGGACGGGCATTGTCTAAAAGGGGAATTTGAGAACAGCGCACTGGTGTGAACGCTTATGCACACAGCATTTCACCTCAGCTCCCACCTCTCATCTACCTTTATTCAAGGAGTAAGAATTTCTTCCATTTCCCTTTGGAAAGTACGGTCACAGTGCCTCCCCAAGGTGAAATGATGAATTTCTAATGTGTGTTGAAACAAGGTCACTTGTTTCAGTGAAGAAAACGTAAACATAGAAACTAGAAGCAGGAGTAGGCCATTCGGCCCTTGGAGCCTGCTCATCCATTCATTTTGATCGTGGTGGATCATTGACTTCAATAACCTGATCCCCCTTAACCCCATATCCGTTGATCCCTTTCGTCCCAAGAGCTAAAATACTGTGATGCTGGAATTCTGACGTGAAAACAGAAACTAACTATAAAAAAGTATGAAGTAATGTCTTTCCACTGCCTGGAACCTGTTCCAACTAAACAGCTTGAGTCACTGGTTTTGCTACTGTGTATCAAAAGAAGCCGTCACTCACCCGGTGTGGGGCTGGGAGTGGAGCTGGTTGTAGTTGGTATCACTGGTTTACTGGTCACTTCTGAAGAACAAGAAACACAATCAAATCAACTGAGGCAGAATATAAAAGCCAGCAGTGTTCCATTGTGTGATTGATTTGATTGGCTTTGCTGCAACTTTGATATTTAAGATAGTACAATGCGATTCAGATGTCCTCAATTCTTCATTCACTTGCACCCACAACGAAAGTACGACAAGACTAAACTAATGGACGGGCATTGACTTAAAGGGGAATTTGAGAACAGCGCAATGGTGTGAACGCTGATGCACACAGCATTTCACCTCAGCTCCCACCTCTCATCTACCTTCATTCAAGGAGAAGAAATTTCTTCCATTTCCCTTTGGAAAGTACGGTCACAGTGCCTCCCCATGGTGAAATGATGAATTTCTAATACGCGCTGAAACAAGATCATGTTTTTCACGAAATGAAAAGTAAAATACTGTCCTTGCTGGACATCTGATAAACAAACAGAAAGTGCTGGAAATACTCAGCAGGTGTTGCCAGCCTTGCTGAATAATTCCAGCACGATCTGTTTTTATTTCACTTGTTTCCTGCTGCTGATCATGAAAAGAAGCTGTTATAGACCCGGGGTGGAGCCCGGAGGGGGCCCAGCTGCAGTTGGTTTCACTGTTGTAGTGACCCCTTCTGAAGAAGCAGAAAAAGAATGAAACCAATTCACCACAATGTCAATGCCATTGTATTCCTGTCGCGTTTGACCAGAAAACCATCATATTGATCTTGGTGTGAAAGTGATGTTCACAAATCCAATTAATGATTCAAATTTGAGTAAATTTTCAACCATTTCCTTCGGAAAGGAGGTGTGGGCAAGACCGAATGAATGAACTGACACTGAAGCTGCAAATGAGAAAAGCACACCGCTGTGAACAGACTTGCTGGTGAATATTGAAAGGAGACAGCACTAACCTGTTGTCGTAGTTTCCACAGATGTGGTCGTTGTTTCCTGTGTTGTTGTTGTTGGCACTGCAGACAAAGAAATAACTTTCAAAATCACCAAATTCCAATTCCAATTCCTAAGGTGTTGTGAATTTTACAACTGGGATACATTATTGATATGAAGCACAAATCTTGAAGAAATTGGTAATTACAGCGACTCACTTGGTTGAAAGATTTCTTCATTTGCTTTTTGTTTTAAACCCAGTCTGGCATGCGGAAAAATGTGCAGATTGTCCATTGGACTCATCTGCCATACCAGGATTCCTCGATCCCGAATGGAAGGAAGTCATCATTGAAACCGAGGGAGTGTCTAATAGGGAGATTCCAATATTGAAGGAAAATCTCAATTACCTGTTGTCAAAGTAACTGGAGGCACAGTTGTTGTTCCTTTTGTTGCCGTTGTCACTTCTACAGGAAAAGAAAATTATTCAAAACCACTGCATTCTGACTGGAAATCCAGCTGTATTAATAGAGTTCCAGCATTAGGCCATTTAATTCACAATAAGGCATCAAGAATGAGGAACATACTGACTACTGCTACTGACGAGCTCAACTAACTTGGAGAATAAAGGAGCAAAGTTGAACAGGAGAAAGACAAATCCACATTTACAAATTTGTTCTTGTTTCAAAATTATTCTAAATGACTGAGCGAGAGAAGAAAATGGAAGAATATTAACAATCACACCATGCTAAGGGGAAGATCCATTGATAAGATATGTTATGGAAACTGCTGAACTTTGACACAGATGCTGCATATTTGCATCAACCTGTAATGCACATTGGAGAGATTATTCCAAAGTCAGGCTGATGTTTAGGAACAGGTTCAGGAAATATAGTTGAGCAGTAGATTCTAGGAGAGAACATTACACACAGAGACACGGAGAAAACATTTCTCCTCATGTGCACATTCTGATCGAGCTTCATTTGAATCGGTCCGTTATCAACCAGTTCACTCGGGAAGTGATGGACTAACTACAAACAAGTATGAAGCAGTGTCCTTCCACTGCCTGGAAATTGTTCCAACAAAACAGTTTGTGTCACTGGTTTTGCTACTGTGTATCAAAAGAAGCCGTCACTCACCCGGTGTAGGGCTGGTAGTGGAGCTGGTTGTAGTTGGTATCACTGGTTTACTGGTCACTTCTGAAGAACAAAAAACACAATCCAATCAACTGAAGTAGAATATAAAAGCCAGCATTGTGTGATTGATTTGATTGGCTTCGCTGCAAATATGATGTTTAAAATAGTACAATGCGATTCTGACGTCCTCAAATATCCATTCACTTGCACCCACAATGAAAGACCGACAAGACTAAACTAATGGACGGGCATTGTCTAAAAGGGGAATTTGAGAACAGCGCACTGGTGTGAACGCTTATGCACACAGCATTTCACCTCAGCTCCCACCTCTCATCTACCTTTATTCAAGGAGTAAGAATTTCTTCCATTTCCCTTTGGAAAGTACGGTCACAGTGCCTCCCCAAGGTGAAATGATGAATTTCTAATGTGTGTTGAAACAAGGTCACTTGTTTCAGTGAAGAAAACGTAAACATAGAAACTAGAAGCAGGAGTAGGCCATTCGGCCCTTGGAGCCTGCTCATCCATTCATTTTGATCGTGGTGGATCATTGACTTCAATAACCTGATCCCCCTTAACCCCATATCCGTTGATCCCTTTCGTCCCAAGAGCTAAAATACTGTGATGCTGGAATTCTGACGTGAAAACAGAAACTAACTATAAAAAAGTATGAAGTAATGTCTTTCCACTGCCTGGAACCTGTTCCAACTAAACAGCTTGAGTCACTGGTTTTGCTACTGTGTATCAAAAGAAGCCGTCACTCACCCGGTGTGGGGCTGGGAGTGGAGCTGGTTGCAGTTGGTATCACTGGTTTACTGGTCACTTCTGAAGAACAAGAAACACAATCAAATCAACTGAGGCAGAATATAAAAGCCAGCAGTGTTCCATTGTGTGATTGATTTGATTGGCTTTGCTGCAACTTTGATATTTAAGATAGTACAATGCGATTCAGATGTCCTCAATTCTTCATTCACTTGCACCCACAATGAAAGTCCGACAAGACTAAACTAATGGACGGGCATTGACTTAAAGGGGAATTTGAGAACAGCGCAATGGTGTGAACGCTGATGCACACAGCATTTCACCTCAGCTCCCACCTCTCATCTACCTTCATTCAAGGAGAAGAAATTTCTTCCATTTCCCTTTGGAACGTACGGTCACAGTGCCTCCCCATGGTGAAATGATGAATTTCTAATACGCGCTGAAACAAGATCATGTTTTTCACGAAATGAAAAGTAAAATACTGTCCTTGCTGGACATCTGATAAACAAACAGAAAGTGCTGGAAATACTCAGCAGGTGTTGCCAGCCTTGCTGAATAATTCCAGCACGATCTGTTTTTATTTCACTTGTTTCCTGCTGCTGATCATGAAAAGAAGCTGTTATAGACCCGGGGTGGAGCCCGGAGGGGGCCCAGCTGCAGTTGGTTTCACTGTTGTAGTGACCCCTTCTGAAGAAGCAGAAAAAGAATGAAACCAATTCACCACAATGTCAATGCCATTGTATTCCTGTCGCGTTTGACCAGAAAACCATCATATTGATCTTGGTGTGAAAGTGATGTTCACAAATCCAATTGATGATTCAAATTTCAGTAAATTTTCAACCATTTCCTTCGGAAAGGAGGTGTGGGCAAGACTGAATAAATGAACTGACACTGAAGCTGCAAATGAGAAAAGCACACCGCTGTGAACAGACTTGCTGGTGAATATTGAAAGGAGACAGCACTAACCTGTTGTCGTAGTTTCCACAGATGTGGTCGTTGTTTCCTGTGTTGTTGTTGTTGGCACTGCAGACAAAGAAATAACTTTCAAAATCACCAAATTCCAATTCCAATTCCTAAGGTGTTGTGAATTTTACAACTGGGATACATTATTGATATGAAGCACAAATCTTGAAGAAATTGGTAATTACAGCGACTCACTTGGTTGAAAGATTTCTTCATTTGCTTTTTGTTTTAAACCCAGTCTGGCATGCGGAAAAATGTGCAGATTGTCCATTGGACTCATCTGCCATACCAGGATTCCTCGATCCCGAATGGAAGGAAGTCATCATTGAAACCGAGGGAGTGTCTAATAGGGAGATTCCAATATTGAAGGAAAATCTCAATTACCTGTTGTCAAAGTAACTGGAGGCACAGTTGTTGTTCCTTTTGTTGCCGTTGTCACTTCTACAGGAAAAGAAAATTATTCAAAACCACTGCATTCTGACTGGAAATCCAGCTGTATTAATAGAGTTCCAGCATTAGGCCATCTAATTCACAATAAGGCATCAAGAATGAGGAACATACTGACTACTGCTACTGACGAGCTCAACTAACTTGGAGAATAAAGGAGCAAAGTTGAACAGGAGAAAGACAAATCCACATTTACAAATTTGTTCTTGTTTCAAAATAATTCTAAATGACTGAGCGAGAGAAGAAAATGGAAGAATATTAACAATCACACCATGCTGAGGGGAAGATCCATTGATAAGATATGTTATGGAAACTGCTGAACTTTGACACAGATGCTGCATATTTGCATCAACCTGTAATGCACATTGGAGAAATTATTCCAAAGTCAGGCTGATGTTTAGGAACAGGTTCAGGAAATATAGTTGAGCAGTAGATTCTAGGAGAGAACATTACACACAGAGACACGGAGAAAACATTTCTCCTCATGTGCACATTCTGATCGAGCTTCATTTGAATCGGTCCGTTATCAACCAGTTCACTCGGGAAGTGATGGACTAACTAGAAACAAGTATGAAGCAGTGTCCTTCCACTGCCTGGAAATTGTTCCAACAACACAGTTTGTGTCACTGGTTTTGCTACTGTGTATCAAAAGAAGCCGTCACTCACCCGGTGTGGGGCTGGTAGTGGAGCTGGTTGTAGTTGGTATCACTGGTTTACTGGTCACTTCTGAAGAACAAAAAACACAATCCAATCAACTGAAGTAGAATATAAAAGCCAGCATTGTGTGATTGATTTGATTGGCTTCGCTGCAAATATGATGTTTAAAATAGTACAATGCGATTCTGACGTCCTCAAGTATCCATTCACTTGCACCCACAATGAAAGACCGACAAGACTAAACTAATGGACGGGCATTGTCTAAAAGGGGAATTTGAGAACAGCGCACTGGTGTGAACGCTTATGCACACAGCATTTCACCTCAGCTCCCACCTCTCATCTACCTTTATTCAAGGAGTAAGAATTTCTTCCATTTCCCTTTGGAAAGTACGGTCACAGTGCCTCCCCAAGGTGAAATGATGAATTTCTAATGTGTGTTGAAACAAGGTCACTTGTTTCAGTGAAGAAAACGTAAACATAGAAACTAGAAGCAGGAGTAGGCCATTCGGCCCTTGGAGCCTGCTCATCCATTCATTTTGATCGTGGTGGATCATTGACTTCAATAACCTGATCCCCCTTAACCCCATATCCGTTGATCCCTTTCGTCCCAAGAGCTAAAATACTGTGATGCTGGAATTCTGACGTGAAAACAGAAACTAACTATAAAAAAGTATGAAGTAATGTCTTTCCACTGCCTGGAACCTGTTCCAACTAAACAGCTTGAGTCACTGGTTTTGCTACTGTGTATCAAAAGAAGCCGTCACTCACCCGGTGTGGGGCTGGGAGTGGAGCTGGTTGTAGTTGGTATCACTGGTTTACTGGTCACTTCTGAAGAACAAGAAACACAATCAAATCAACTGAGGCAGAATATAAAAGCCAGCAGTGTTCCATTGTGTGATTGATTTGATTGGCTTTGCTGCAACTTTGATATTTAAGATAGTACAATGCGATTCAGATGTCCTCAATTCTTCATTCACTTGCACCCACAATGAAAGTCCGACAAGACTAAACTAATGGACGGGCATTGACTTAAAGGGGAATTTGAGAACAGCGCAATGGTGTGAACGCTGATGCACACAGCATTTCACCTCAGCTCCCACCTCTCATCTACCTTCATTCAAGGAGAAGAAATTTCTTCCATTTCCCTTTGGAAAGTACGGTCACAGTGCCTCCCCATGGTGAAATGATGAATTTCTAATACGCGCTGAAACAAGATCATGTTTTTCACGAAATGAAAAGTAAAATACTGTCCTTGCTGGACATCTGATATACAAACAGAAAGTGCTGGAAATACTCAGCAGGTGTTGCCAGC
This sequence comes from Mustelus asterias, assembly GCF_964213995.1. Lineage (NCBI taxonomy): Eukaryota > Metazoa > Chordata > Chondrichthyes > Carcharhiniformes > Triakidae > Mustelus > Mustelus asterias. Next base: position 44,136,710 of record NC_135819.1, on the reverse strand, counting down.
CTTGCTGAATAATTCCAGCACGATCTGTTTTTATTTCACTTGTTTCCTGCTGCTGATCATGAAAAGAAGCCGTTATAGACCCGGGGTGGAGCTCGGAGGGGGCCCAGCTGCAGTTGGTTTCACTGTTGTAGTGACCCCTTCTGAAGAAGCAGAAAAAGAATGAAACCAATTCACCACAATGTCAATGCCATTGTATTCCTGTCGCGTTTGACCAGAAAACCATCATATTGATCTTGGTGTGAAAGTGATGTTCACAAATCCAATTAATGATTCAAATTTGAGTAAATTTTCAACCATTTCCTTCGGAAAGGAGGTGTGGGCAAGACCGAATAAATGAACTGACACTGAAGCTGCAAATGAGAAAAGCACACCGCTGTGAACAGACTTGCTGGTGAATATTGAAAGGAGACAGCACTAACCTGTTGTCGTAGTTTCCACAGATGTGGTCGTTGTTTCCTGTGTTGTTGTTGTTGGCACTGCAGACAAAGAAATAACTTTCAAAATCACCAAATTCCAATTCCAATTCCTACGGTGTTGTGAATTTTACAACTGGGATACATTATTGATACGATGCACAAATCTTGAAGAAATTGGTCATTACAGCTCCTCACTCGGTATCAAGATTTCTTCATTTGTTATTTGTTCTAAAAGAAGCTGGATTGAAACTGAAGTTAATATGAACTCATTGGCAAATTTCTCACTTACCAGACGTGGAAGTTGTAGGGGGCAACGTTGTGGGCACTACTGTTACTGGCTCACAGCAAACGCGAACTTGGTAGTCAAAACACAATCTTTTCTCCTCCGTAGCACTTTGAGAGACCTCACAGGTGAGGCCTTTGTCTTTGTCACATGTCACATTGTCTGGTGACTGACTTATTGGTTTCTCCGGTTGGTCAACAAATTGACACTGAATGTCCGCAATTGTTTCAGAAGGGGAGGAACAATATTTTGTATCTTTGGGATTCTGCAATTCATAATCGCCTGGGTTGTCCTTAGAAGGTGTATTTTCATTAATCCAGGCTGACCAATGGCCATGGCAGACGACCTCTGGAAGAAAAAAGGAGAAATGTAGGAGAACATATCACTCATGAAGTAACCAAAACTGGGAACTTTAGATTCACGACTGCATTTGAAATGCTTGAAATGTATTTTTTCATGCAAATGAACTAACTTATGAATAATATCAACACCATATCAAGGCAGCAACTTTGACAATATCTGGAAATAATTCTATTGGAATTGAGAAACCTGCAGACTGTGAGCATCAGCATGAAGAACAAACTGTACAGTTTAGTAACAGGATTGAAAATTATGCTGAAAAGTGTAAGAATAAGCAGCAACAAAAGGAGACAGAAGGGGGATGAAGAGGTCAAATTTACAGATCAAACTGTTGAAGCATTAACAATCTGATTTTCCGAGAGAGAAACCTCCGCGGGGAGAGCTTGTCACAACACCGTTTTTCTGACTGAGAAAATGTCACTGATTGCAGATTGAGAATACTGAATTTTACACATAATTCCATCCCAAAGGAATTGGATCAGGCTAAAGGACTGAAATGATGGACTGGAATTGTCTGAGCCAATGTTGATCAAGCTGCACTTGGAAGAGGATTTGAAAAGATTTTTGAGGTCTGGTATCACAAACAAGAGGTGAAGGTTTTAGCTTATCGGGCAGCAGAGAGCGCCACACCCTTTTCTCCTTTGTCAAATTGGACAACTTACAGCAGCCACCTCAAAACAGTGCAACACAAGTGTCTTTGCAAGATCCTCCCAATCTGTGGCAAGAAAATCTCTCCAACAGCAGCATCCTCTCCCAAGACAACATATTCAGCAGTGAGGGAACAATGACACATAACCACATCTGCTGGGCAGGAGATGACATTTGATTGCCTGACACCAGGTTCCCAAAGCAACTGCTTTACCCAGAATGCGGTGGTAGCAGGAGACCCCCGGGGGACAGCAGAAACACTTCAGGGCTGTCCTGAAAGCATTCCTGATGACATCAAACATCCCCATCAATTCAAGGGAGCGCTTGGCCTCTGACTGAACACATGGAAACACATCGAGAAACATTGTCGCAGAGATAAATTTGAGACATCGGAACGAGCACACAAACCACCAAACACGTCGTCTAAATTACTCTCGAAGCAAAGTCTGCGACAAAATGTGCAGATTGTCCACTGGACCCATCTGCCATCCCAGAATTCCTGGGTCCTGAATGGAAGCAAGTCATCATCGAAACCGAGGGAGTGTCTAATAGGGAGATTCCAATATTGAAGGAAAATCTCAATTACCTGTTGTGGAAGGAACTGGAGGCACAGTTGTTGTTCCTTTTGTTGCCGTTGTCACTTCTACAGGAAAAGAAAATTATTCAAAACCACTGCACTCCGACTGGAAATCCAGCTGTCTTAATAGAGTTCCAGCATTAGGTCATTTAATTCACAACAAGGCATCAAGAATGAGGAACATACAGACGCCAGCTACTGACGAGCTCAACTAACTTGGAGAATAAAGGAGTAAAGTTGAACAGGAGAAAGACAAATACACGTTTACAAATTTGTTCTTGTTTCAAAATTATTCTAAATGACTGAGCCAGAGAAGAAAATGGAAGAATATTAACAATCACACCATGCTAAGGGGAAGATCCATTGATAAGATATGTTATGGAAACTGCTGAACTTTGATACAGATGCTGCATATCAGCATCAATGTGCAATGCACATTGGAGAAATTATTCCAATGTCAGGCTGCTATTTAGGAACAGGTTCAGGAAATATTCTTGAGCGAGTAGATTCTAGGAGAGAACATTACACACAGAGACACGGAGAAAACATTTCTCCTCATGTGCACATTCTGATCGAGCTTCATTTGAATCGGTCCGTTATCAACCAGTTCACTCGGGAAGTGATGGACAAACGAGAAACAAGTATGAAGCAGTGTCCTTCCACTGCCTGGAAATTGTTCCAACAACACAGTTTGTGTCACTGGTTTTGCTACTGTGTATCAAAAGAAGCCGTCACTCACCCGGTGTGGGGCTGGTAGTGGAGCTGGTTGTAGTTGGTTTCACTGGTTTACTGGTCACTTCTGAAGAACAAAAAACACAATCCAATCAACTGAAGTAGAATATAAAAGCCAGCATTGTGTGATTGATTTGATTGGCTTTGCTGCAAATATGATGTTTAAAATGCGATTCAGATGTCCTCAAGTATCCATTCACTTGCACCCACAATGAAAGACCGACAAGACTAAACTAATGGACGGGCATTGTCTAAAAGGGGAATTTGAGAACAGCGCACTGGTGTGAATGCTTATGCACACAGCATTTCACCTCAGCTCCCACCTCTCATCTACCTTTATTCAAGGAGTAAGAATTTCTTCCATTTCCCTTTGGAAAGTACGGTCACAGTGCCTCCCCATGGTGAAATGATGAATTTCTAATGTGTGTTGAAACAAGGTCACTTGTTTCAGTGAAGAAAACGTAAACATAGAAACTAGAAGCAGGAGTAGGCCATTCGGCCCTTGGAGTCTGCTCATCCATTCATTTTGATCGTGGTGGATCATTGACTTCAATAACCTGATCCCCCTTAACCCCATATCCGTTGATCCCTTTCGTCCCAAGAGCTAAAATACTGTGATGCTGGAATTCTGACGTGAAAACAGAAACTAACTATAAAAAAGTATGAAGTAATGTCTTTCCACTGCCTGGAACCTGTTCCAACTAAACAGCTTGAGTCACTGGTTTTGCTACTGTGTATCAAAAGAAGCCGTCACTCACCCGGTGTGGGGCTGGGAGTGGAGCTGGTTGTAGTTGGTATCACTGGTTTACTGGTCACTTCTGAAGAACAAGAAACACAATCAAATCAACTGAGGCAGAATATAAAAGCCAGCAGTGTTCCATTGTGTGATTGATTTGATTGGCTTTGCTGCAACTTTGATATTTAAGATAGTACAATGCGATTCAGATGTCCTCAATTCTTCATTCACTTGCACCCACAATGAAAGTCCGACAAGACTAAACTAATGGACGGGCATTGACTTAAAGGGGAATTTGAGAACAGCGCAATGGTGTGAACGCTGATGCACACAGCATTTCACCTCAGCTCCCACCTCTCATCTACCTTCATTCAAGGAGAAGAAATTTCTTCCATTTCCCTTTGGAAAGTACGGTCACAGTGCCTCCCCATGGTGAAATGATGAATTTCTAATACGCGCTGAAACAAGATCATGTTTTTCACGAAATGAAAAGTAAAATACTGTCCTTGCTGGACATCTGATAAACAAACAGAAAGTGCTGGAAATACTCAGCAGGTGTTGCCAGCCTTGCTGAATAATTCCAGCACGATCTGTTTTTATTTCACTTGTTTCCTGCTGCTGATCATGAATAGAAGCCGTTATAGACCCGGGGTGGAGCTCGGAGGGGGCCCAGCTGCAGTTGGTTTCACTGTTGTAGTGACCCCTTCTGAAGAAGCAGAAAAAGAATGAAACCAATTCACCACAATGTCAATGCCATTGTATTCCTGTCGCGTTTGACCAGAAAACCATCATATTGATCTTGGTGTGAAAGTGATGTTCACAAATCCAATTGATGATTCAAATTTCAGTAAATTTTCAACCATTTCCTTCGGAAAGGAGGTGTGGGCAAGACCGAATAAATGAACTGACACTGAAGCTGCAAATGAGAAAAGCACACCGCTGTGAACAGACTTGCTGGTGAATATTGAAAGGAGACAGCACTAACCTGTTGTCGTAGTTTCCACAGATGTGGTCGTTGTTTCCTGTGTTGTTGTTGTTGGCACTGCAGACAAAGAAATAACTTTCAAAATCACCAAATTCCAATTCCTACGGTGTTGTGAATTTTACAACTGGGATACATTATTGATACGATGCACAAATCTTGAAGAAATTGGTCATTACAGCTCCTCACTCGGTATCAAGATTTCTTCATTTGTTATTTGTTCTAAAAGAAGCTGGATTGAAACTGAAGTTAATATGAACTCATTGGCAAATTTCTCACTTACCAGACGTGGAAGTTGTAGGGGGCAACGTTGTGGGCACTACTGTTACTGGCTCACAGCAAACGCGAACTTGGTAGTCAAAACACAATCTTTTCTCCTCCGTAGCACTTTGAGAGACCTCACAGGTGAGGCCTTTGTCTTTGTCACATGTCACATTGTCTGGTGACTGACTTATTGGTTTCTCCGGTTGGTCAACAAATTGACACTGAATGTCCGCAATTGTTTCAGAAGGGGAGGAACAATATTTTGTATCTTTGGGATTCTGCAATTCATAATCGCCTGGGTTGTCCTTAGAAGGTGTATTTTCATTAATCCAGGCTGACCAATGGCCATGGCAGACGACCTCTGGAAGAAAAAAGGAGAAATGTAGGAGAACATATCACTCATGAAGTAACCAAAACTGGGAACTTTAGATTCACGACTGCATTTGAAATGCTTGAAATGTATTTTTTCATGCAAATGAACTAACTTATGAATAATATCAACACCATATCAAGGCAGCAACTTTGACAATATCTGGAAACAATTCTATTGGAATTGAGAAACCTGCAGACTGTGAGCATCAGCATGAAGAACAAACTGTACAGTTTAGTAACAGGATTGAAAATTATGCTGAAAAGTGTAAGAATAAGCAGCAACAAAAGGAGACAGAAGGGGGATGAAGAGGTCAAATTTACAGATCAAACTGTTGAAGCATTAACAATCTGATTTTCCGAGAGAGAAACCTCCGCGGGGAGAGCTTGTCACAACACCGTTTTTCTGACTGAGAAAATGTCACTGATTGCAGATTGAGAATACTGAATTTTACACATAATTCCATCCCAAAGGAATTGGATCAGGCTAAAGGACTGAAATGATGGACTGGAATTGTCTGAGCCAATGTTGATCAAGCTGCACTTGGAAGAGGATTTGAAAAGATTTTTGAGGTCCGGTATCACAAACAAGAGGTGAAGGTTTTAGCTTATCGGGCAGCAGATCGCGCCACACCCTTTTCTCCTTTGTCAAATTGGACAACTTACAGCAGCCACCTCAAAACAGTGCAACACAAGTGTCTTTGCAAGATCCTCCCAATCTGTGGCAAGAAAATCTCTCCAACAGCAGCATCCTCTCCCAAGACAACATATTCAGCAGTGAGGGAACAATGATACATAACCACATCTGCTGGGCAGGAGATGACATTTGATTGCCTGACACCAGGTTCCCAAAGCAACTGCTTTACCCAGAATGCGGTGGTAGCAGGAGACCCCCGGGGGACAGCAGAAACACTTCAGGGCTGTCCTGAAAGCATTCCTGATGACATCAAACATCCCCATCAATTCAAGGGAGCGCTTGGCCTCTGACTGAACACATGGAAACACATCGAGAAACATTGTCGCAGAGATAAATTTGAGACATCGGAACGAGCACACAAACCAACAAACACGTCGTCTAAATTACTCTCGAAGCAAAGTCTGCGACAAAATGTGCAGATTGTCCACTGGACCCATCTGCCATCCCAGAATTCCTGGGTCCTGAATGGAAGCAAGTCATCATCGAAACCGAGGGAGTGTCTAATAGGGAGATTCCAATATTGAAGGAAAATCTCAATTACCTGTTGTGGAAGGAACTGGAGGCACAGTTGTTGTTCCTTTTGTTGTAGTTGTCACTTCTACAGGAAAAGAAAATTATTCAAAACCACTGCACTCTGACTGGAAATTCAGCTGTCTTAATAGAGTTCCATCATTAGGTCATTTAATTCACAACAAGGCATCAAGAATGAGGAACATACAGACGCCAGCTACTGACGAGCTCAACTAACTTGGAGAATAAAGGAGCAAAGTTGAACAGGAGAAAGACAAATCCACGTTTACAAATTTGTTCTTGTTTCAAAATTATTCTAAATGACTGAGCGAGAGAAGAAAATGGAAGAATATTAACAATCACACCATGCTAAGGGGAAGATCCATTGATAAGATATGTTATGGAAACTGCTGAACTTTGACACAGATGCTGCATATCAGCATCAACCTGTAATGCACATTGGAGAAATTATTCCAATGTCAGGCTGCTATTTAGTAACAGGTTCAGGAAATATTCTTGAGCGAGTAGATTCTAGGAGAGAACATTACACACAGAGACACGGAGAAAACATTTCTCCTCATGTGCACATTCTGATCGAGCTTCATTTGAATCGGTCCGTTATCAACCAGTTCACTCGGGAAGTGATGGACTAACGAGAACCAGGTATGAAGCAGTGTCCTTCCACTGCCTGGAAATTATTCCAACTAAACAGTTTGCGTCACTGGTTTTGTTACTGTGTATCAAAAGAAGCCGTCACTCACCCGGTGTGGGGCTGGTAGTGGAGCTGGTTGTAGTTGGTTTCACTGTTGTACTGATCACTTCTGAAGAACAAGAAATACAATGAAATATGACATAAAGCTAACACTGTTCCACTGCAAGGTACATTTGATTGGCTTTGCTGCAAACATGCTGTTTAGAATAGAACATAAGTACAGAAAATGTTGGATGAACTCAGCAGATCTGCCAGAGTCTGTGGAAAGAAAGAGAGTTCACATTTTGGATCTAAATGATCTTTCTGCAGATGGATTTATTTTGAGTTGATTTGACTCATTATTGTCACATGTATTCGTATGGACTGAAAAGTATTGTTTCTGGCACACTATACAGACAAAGAATATTGTTGACAGAGTACTCAGGGGAGAAGACAAGGAGACGGTGCATAATATAGTGTTACAGTCATAGCTTGGGTGTAGAGAAAGATCAACTTAATATAAGGTAGGTCCATCAAAAGTTTGATGGCAGCAGGGAAGAAGCTGTTCTTGAGTTGGTTGGTACGAGTCTTCAGACTTTCTGCCGACAGAGGAAGGTGGAAGAGAGAATGTCCCGGATGTGTGCGGTCCTTAATTATGCTGGCTGCTTTTTGAGGAAGCGGGAAGTATAGACGGTGTCAATGGATAGGAGACTATTTGCGTAATGGACTAGGCTTCGTTCACACCTCTTTGAAGATTCTTGTGGTCTTGGACAGAACATAAGCCATACCAAGTAGCAAAAGAGCTGGAAAGGATGCTTTCTATGATTCTTCTGTAAAAGCTGGTGGCGGACATGCTGAATTTCTTTAGCCTCCTGAGAAAGTAGGGGCTTTGATGGGCTTTCTTACCTATGGCATCAGCGTGGAGGGAACAGGAGACATAGAAGGATCATCTAGATCCAAGACATTAAATCTGTTTCTCTCCACAGATGTTGCCAGACCTGCTGAGTTCTTTCAGAAAATTCTGTTTTTTTTCGAGATTTCCAGCATCTGCAGTGTTTTGCTTCTATTTAAAATATAACATCTGGATTTGGTTGTCTTCGAATATTCAATCAATTCCACCCACATGGAAAGGGCGACAAGACAGAAATAATGGACGGGCATTGTCTAAAAGGGGAATTTGAGAACAGCGCACTGGTGTGAACGCTTATGCTCACAGCATTTCACCTCAACTCCCACCTCTCATCTACCTTCATTCAATGAGTAAGAATTTCTTCCATTTCCCTTTGGAAAGTACAGTCACAGTGCCTCCCCATGGTGAAATGATGAATTTCTAATGTGTGTTGAAACAAGGTCACTTGTTTCAGTGAAGAAAACGTAAACATAGAAACTAGAAGCAGGAGTAGGCCATTCGGCCCTTGGAGTCTGCTCATCCATTCATTTTGATCGTGGCGGATCATTTAATTCAATATCCTGATCCCCCTTAACCCCATATCCGTTGATCCCTTTCGTCCCAAAAGCTAAAATACTGTGATGCTGGAATTCTGACGTGAAAACAGAAAATAACTATAAAAAAGTATGAAGTAATGTCTTTCCACTGCCTGGAACTTGTTCCAACTAAACAGTTTGCGTCACTGGTTTTGCTACTGTGTATCAAAAGAAGCCGTCACTCACCCGGTGTGGGGCTGGTAGTGGACCTGGTTGTAGTTGGTATCACTGGTTTACTGGTCACTTCTGAAGAACAAAAAACACAATCCAATCAACTGAAGGAGAATATAAAAGCCAGCATTGTGTGATTGATTTGATTGGCTTTGCTGCAAATATGATGTTTAAAATAGTACAATGCGATTCAGATGTCCTCAAGTATCCATTCACTTGCACCCACAATGAAAGACCGACAAGACTAAACTAATGGACGGGCATTGTCTAAAAGGGGAATTTGAGAACAGCGCACTGGTGTGAATGCTTATGCACACAGCATTTCACCTCAGCTCCCACCTCTCATCTACCTTTATTCAAGGAGTAAGAATTTCTTCCATTTCCCTTTGGAAAGTACGGTCACAGTGCCTCCCCATGGTGAAATGATGAATTTCTAATGTGTGTTGAAACAAGGTCACTTGTTTCAGTGAAGAAAACGTAAACATAGAAACTAGAAGCAGGAGTAGGCCATTCGGCCCTTGGAGTCTGCTCATCCATTCATTTTGATCGTGGCGGATCATTTAATTCAATATCCTGATCCCCATTAACCCCATATCCGTTGATCCCTTTCGTCCCAAGAGCTAAAATACTGTGATGCTGGAATTCTGACGTGAAAACAGAAACTAACTGTCAAAAAGTATGAAGTAATGTCTTTCCACTGCCTGGAACTTGTTCCAAGTAAACAGTTTGCGTCACTGGTTTTGCTACTGTGTATCAAAAGAAGCCGTCACTCACCCGGTGTGGGGCTGGGAGTGGAGCTGGTTGTAGTTGGTATCACTGGTTTACTGGTCACTTCTGAAGAACAAGAAACACAATCAAATCAACTGAAGCAGAATATAAAAGCCAGCAGTGTTCCATTGTGTGATTGATTTGATTGGCTTTGCTGCAACTTTGATATTTAAGATAGTACAATGCGATTCAGATGTCCTCAATTATCCATTCACTTGCACCCACAATGAAAGACCGACAAGACTAAACTAATGGATGGGCATTGTCTAAAAGGGGAATTTGAGAACAGCGCACTGGTGTGAACGCTGATGCACACGGCATTTCACCTCAGCTCCCACCTCTCATCTACCTTCATTCAAGGAGTTAAAATTTCTTCCATTTCCCTTTGGAAAGTACGGTCACAGTGCCTCCCCAGGGTGAAATGATGAATTTCTAATACGCGCTGAAACAAGATCATGTTTTTCACGAAATGAAAAGTAAAATACTGTCCTTTCTGGACATCTGATATACAAACAGAAAGTGCTGGAAATACTCAGCAGGTGTTGCCAGCCTTGCTGAATATTTCCAGCACGATCTGTTTTTATTTGACTTGTTTCCTGCTGCTGATCATGAAATTGACACTGAATGTCCGCAATTGTTTTAGGGGGTGGAGCCCGGAGGGGGCCCAGCTGCAGTTGGTTTCACTGTTGTAGTGACCCCTTCTGAAGAAGCAGAAAAAGAATGAAACCAATTCACCACAATGTCAATGCCATTGTATTCCTGTCGCGTTTGACCAGAAAACCATCATATTGATCTTGGTGTGAAAGTGATGTTCACAAATCCAATTGATGATTCAAATTTCAGTAAATTTTCAACCATTTCCTTCGGAAAGGAGGTGTGGGCAAGACTGAATAAATGAACTGACACTGAAGCTGCAAATGAGAAAAGCACACCGCTGTGAACAGACTTGCTGGTGAATATTGAAAGGAGACAGCACTAACCTGTTGTCGTAGTTTCCACAGATGTGGTCGTTGTTTCCTGTGTTGTTGTTGTTGGCACTGCAGACAAAGAAATAACTTTCAAAATCACCAAATTCCAATTCCTACGGTGTTGTGAATTTTACAACTTGGATACATTATTGATACGAAGCACAAATCATGAAGAAATTGGTCATTACAGCTCCTCACTCGGTATCAAGATTTCTTCATTTGTTATTTGTTCTAAAAGAAGCTGGATTGAAACTGAAGATAATATGAACTCATTGGCAAATTTCTCACTTACCAGACGTGGAAGTTGTAGGGGGCAACGTTGTGGGCACTACTCTTACTGGCTCACAGCAAACGCGAACTTGGTAGTCAAAACACAATCTTTTCTCCTCCGTAGCACTTTGAGAGACCTCACAGGTGAGGCCTTTGTCTTTGTCACATGTCACATTGTCTGGTGACTGACTTATTGGTTTCTCCGGTTGGTCAACAAATTGACACTGAATGTCCGCAATTGTTTCAGAAGGGGAGGAACAATATTTTGTATCTTTGGGATTCTGCAATTCATAATCGCCTGGGTTGTCCTTAGAAGGTGTATTTTCATTAATCCAGGCTGACCAATGGCCATGGCAGACGACCTCTGGAAGAAAAAAGGAGAAATGTAGGAGAACATATCACTCATGAAGTAACCAAAACTGGGAACTTTAGATTCACGACTGCATTTGAAATGCTTGAAATGTATTTTTTCATGCAAATGAACTAACTTATGAATAATATCAACACCATATCAAGGCAGCAACTTTGACAATATCTGGAAACAATTCTATTGGAATTGAGAAACCTGCAGACTGTGAGCATCAGCATGAAGAACAAACTGTACAGTTTAGTAACAGGATTGAAAATTATGCTGAAAAGTGTAAGAATAAGCAGCAACAAAAGGAGACAGAAGGGGGATGAAGAGGTCAAATTTACAGATCAAACTGTTGAAGCATTAACAATCTGATTTTCCGATAGAGAAACCTCCGCGGGAAGAGCTTGTCACAACACCGTTTTTCTGACTGAGAAAATGTCACTGATTGCAGATTGAGAATACTGAATTTTACACATAATTCCATCCCAAAGGAATTGGATCAGGCTAAAGGACTGAAATGATGGACTGGAATTGTCTGAGCCAATGTTGATCAAGCTGCACTTGGAAGAGGATTTGAAAAGATTTTTGAGGTCCGGTATCACAAACAAGAGGTGAAGGTTTTAGCTTATCGGGCAGCAGATCGCGCCACACCCTTTTCTCCTTTGTCAAATTGGACAACTTACAGCAGCCACCTCAAAACAGTGCAACACAAGTGTCTTTGCAAGATCCTCCCAATCTGTGGCAAGAAAATCTCTCCAACAGCAGCATCCTCTCCCAAGACAACATATTCAGCAGTGAGGGAACAATGACACATCAACACATCTGCTGGGCAGGAGATGACATTTGATTGCCTGACACCAGGTTCCCAAAGCAACTGCTTTACCCAGAATGCGGTGGTAGCAGGAGACCCCCGGGGGACAGCAGAAACACTTCAGGGCTGTCCTGAAAGCATTCCTGATGACATCAAACATCCCCATCAATTCAAGGGAGCGCTTGGCCTCTGACTGAACACATGGAAACACATCGAGAAACATTGTCGCAGAGATAAATTTGAGACATCGGAACGAGCACACAAACCACCAAACACGTCGTCTAAATTACTCTCGAAGCAAAGTCTGCGACAAAATGTGCAGATTGTCCACTGGACCCATCTGCCATCCCAGAATTCCTGGGTCCTGAATGGAAGCAAGTCATCATCGAAACCGAGGGAGTGTCTAATAGGGAGATTCCAATATTGAAGGAAAATCTCAATTACCTGTTGTGGAAGGAACTGGAGGCACAGTTGTTGTTCCTTTTGTTGTAGTTGTCACTTCTACAGGAAAAGAAAATTATTCAAAACCACTGCACTCTGACTGGAAATTCAGCTGTCTTAATAGAGTTCCATCATTAGGTCATTTAATTCACAACAAGGCATCAAGAATGAGGAACATACAGACGCCAGCTTCTGACGAGCTCAACTAACTTGGAGAATAAAGGAGCAAAGTTGAACAGGAGAAAGACAAATCCACATTTACAAATTTGTTCTTGTTTCAAAATTATTCTAAATGACTGAGCGAGAGAAGAAAATGGAAGAATATTAACAATCACACCATGCTAAGGGGAAGATCCATTGCTAAGATATGTTATGGAAACTGCTGAACTTTGACACAGATGCTGCATATCAGCATCAATGTGCAATGCACATTGGAGAAATTATTCCAATGTCAGGCTGCTATTTAGGAACAGGTTCAGGAAATATTCTTGAGCGAGTAGATTCTAGGAGAGAACATTACACACAGAGACACGGAGAAAACATTTCTCCTCATGTGCACATTCTGATCGAGCTTCATTTGAATCGGTCCGTTATCAACCAGTTCACTCGGGAAGTGATGGACAAACGAGAAACAAGTATGAAGCAGTGTCCTTCCACTGCCTGGAAATTGTTCCAACAACACAGTTTGTGTCACTGGTTTTGCTACTGTGTATTAAAAGAAGCCGTCACTCACCCGGTGTGGGGCTGGTAGTGGAGCTGGTTGTAGTTGGTTTCACTGGTTTACTGGTCACTTCTGAAGAACAAAAAACACAATCCAATCAACTGAAGTAGAATATAAAAGCCAGCATTGTGTGATTGATTTGATTGGCTTTGCTGCAAATATGATGTTTAAAATAGTACAATGCGATTCAGATGTCCTCAAGTATCCATTCACTTGCACCCACAATGAAAGACCGACAAGACTAAACTAATGGACGGGCATTGTCGAAAAGGGGAATTTGAGAACAGCGCACTGGTGTGAACGCTTATGCACACAGCATTTCACCTCAGCTCCCACCTCTCATCTACCTTTATTCAAGGAGTAAGAATTTCTTCCATTTCCCTTTGGAATGTACGGTCACAGTGCCTCCCCAAGGTGAAATGATGAATTTCTAATGTGTGTTGAAACAAGGTCACTTGTTTCAGTGAAGAAAACGTAAACATAGAAACTAGAAGCAGGAGTAGGCCATTCGGCCCTTGGAGTCTGCTCATCCATTCATTTTGATCGTGGTGGATCATTTAATTCAATATCCTGATCCCCATTAACCCCATATCCGTTGATCCCTTTCGTCCCAAGAGCTAAAATACTGTGATGCTGGAATTCTGACGTGAAAACAGAAGCTAACTGTAAAAAAGTATGAAGTAATGTCTTTCCACTGCCTGGAACTTGTTTCAACAAAACAGTTTGTGTCACTGGTTTTGCTACTGTGTATCAAAAGAAGCCGTCACTCACCCGGTGTGGGGCTGGGAGTGGAGCTGGTTGTAGTTGGTATCACTGGTTTACTGGTCACTTCTGAAGAACAAGAAACACAATCAAATCAACTGAGGCAGAATATAAAAGCCAGCAGTGTTCCATTGTGTGATTGATTTGATTGGCTTTGCTGCAACTTTGATATTTAAGATAGTACAATGCGATTCAGATGTCCTCAATTATCCATTCACTTGCACCCACAATGAAAGTCCGACAAGACTAAACTAATGGACGGGCATTGTCTAAAAGGGGAATTTGAAAACAGCGCACTGGTGCGAATGCTTATGCACACGGCATTTCACCTCAGCTCCCACCTCTCATCTACCTTCATTCAAGGAGTTAAAATTTCTTCCATTTCCCTTTGGAAAGTACTGTCACAGTGCCTCCCCATGGTGAAATGATGAATTTCTAATACCCGCTGCAACAAGATCATGTTTTTCACGAAATGAAAAGTAAAATACTGTCCTTTCTGGACATCTGATATACAAACAGAAAGTACTGGAAATACTCAGCAGGTGTTGCCAGCCTTGCTGAATAGTTCCAGCACGATCTGTTTTGTATTTCACTTGTTTCCTGCTGCTGTTAATGAAAAGAAGCCGTTATAGACCCGGGGTGGAGCCCGGAGGGGGCCCAGCTGCAGTTGGTTTCACTGTTGTAGTGACCCCTTCTGAAGTAGAAGAAAAAGAATGAAACCAATTCACCACAATATCAATGTTATTGTATTCCTGTCGCGTTTCACCAGAAAACCATCATATTGATTTTGGTGTGAAAGTGATGTTCACAAATCCAATTGATGATTCAAATTTCAGTAAATTTTCAACCATTTCCTTCGGAAAGGAGGTGTGGGCAAGACCGAATAAATGAACTGACACTGAAGCTGCAAATGAGAAAAGCACACCGCTGTGAACAGACTTGCTGGTGAATATTGAAAGGAGACAGCACTAACCTGTTGTAGCAGTTTCCACAGATGTGGTCGTTGTTTCCTGTGTTGTTGTTGTTGGCACTGCAGACAAAGAAATAACTTTCAAAATCACCAAATTCCAATTCCAATTCCTAAGGTGTTGTGAATTTTACAACTTGGATACATTATTGATATGAAGCACAAATCTTGAAGAAACTGGTAATTACAGCGACTCACTTGGTTAAAAGATTGCTTCATTTGCTTTTTGTTTTAAACCCAGTCTGGCATGCGACAAAATGTGCAGATTGTCCATTGGACTCATCTGCCATCCCAGAATTCCTCGATCCCGAATGGAAGCAAGTCATCATTGAAACCGAGGGAGTGTCTAATAGGGAGATTCCAATATTGAAAGAAAATCTCAATTACCTGTTGTCGAAGTAACTGGAGGCACAGTTGTTGTTCCTTTTGTTGCCGTTGTCACTTCTACAGGAAAAGAAAATTATTCAAAACCACTGCATTCTGACTGGAAATCCAGCTGTATTAATAGAGTTCCAGCATTAGGTCATTTAATTCACAATAAGGCATCAAGAATGAGGAACATACTGACTACAGCTACTGACGAGCTCAACTAACTTGGAGAATAAAGGAGCAAAGTTGAACAGGAGAAAGACAAATCCACATTTACAAATTTGTTCTTGTTTCAAAATTATTCTAAGTGACTGAGCGAGAGAAGAAAATGGAAGAATATTAACAATCACACCATGCTGAGGGCAAGATCCATTGATAAGATATGTTATGGAAACTGCTGAGCTTTGACACAGATGCTGCATATTTGCATCAACCTGTAATGCACATTGGAGAAATTATTCCAAAGTCAGGCTGATATTTAGGAACAGGTTCAGGAAATATTGTTGAGCAGTAGATTCTAGGAGAGAACATTACACACAGAGACACAGAGAAAACATTTCTCCTCATGTGCACATTCTGATCGAGCTTCATTTGAATCGGTCCGTTATCAACCAATTCACTCGGGAAGTGATGGACTAACTAGAAACAAGTATGAAGCAGTGTCCTTCCACTGCCTGGAAATTGTTCCAACAAAACAGTTTGTGTCACTGGTTTTGCTACTGTGTATCAAAAGAAGCCGTCACTCACCCGGTGTGGGGCTGGTAGTGGAGCTGGTTGTAGTTGGTTTCACTGGTTTACTGGTCACTTCTGAAGAACAAAAAACACAATCCAATCAACTGAAGTAGAATATAAAAGCCAGCATTGTGTGATTGATTTGATTGGCTTCGCTGCAAATATGATGTTTAAAATAGTACAATGCGATTCAGATGTCCTCAAGTATCCATTCACTTGCACCCACAATGAAAGACCGACAAGACTAAACTAATGGACGGGCATTGTCTAAAAGGGGAATTTGAGAACAGCGCACTGGTGTGAACGCTTATGCACACAGCATTTCACCTCAACTCCCACCTCTCATCTACCTTCATTCAATGAGTAAGTATTTCTTCCATTTCCCTTTGGAAAGTACGGTCACAGTGCCTCCCGAAGGTGAAATGATGAATTTCTAATGTGTGTTGAAACAAGGTCACTTGTTTCAGTGAAGAAAACGTAAACATAGAAACTAGAAGCAGGAGTAGGCCATTCGGCCCTTGGAGCCTGCTCATCCATTCATTTTGATCGTGGCGGATCATTGACTTCAATATCCTGATCCCCCTTAACCCCATATCCGTTGATCCCTTTCGTCCCAAAAGCTAAAATACTGTGATGCTGGAATTCTGACGTGAAAACAGAAACTAACTATAAAAAAGTGTGAAGTAATGTCTTTCCACTGCCTGGAACTTGTTCCAACTAAACAGATGGGTCACTGGTTTTGCTACTGTGTATCAAAAGCAGCTGTCACTCACCCGGTGTGGGGCTGGGAGTGGAGCTGGTTGTAGTTGGTATCACTGGTTTAGTGGTCACTTCTGAAGAACAAGAAACACAATCAAATCAACTGAAGCAGAATATAAAAGCCAGCAGTGTTCCATTGTGTGATTGATTTGATTGGCTTTGCTGCAACTTTGATATTTAAGATAGTACAATGCGATTCAGATGTCCTCAATTCTTCATTCACTTGCACCCACAATGAAAGTCCGACAAGACTCAACTAATGGACGGGCATTGTCTAAAAGGGGAATTTGAGAACAGCGCACTGGTGCGAATGCTTATGCACACGGCATTTCACCTCACCTCCCACCTCTCATCTACCTTCATTCAAGGAGTTGAAATTTCTTCCATTTCCCTTTGGAAAGTACTGTCACAGTGCCTCCCCATGGTGAAATGATGAATTTCTAATACCCGCTGCAACAAGATCATGTTTTTCACGAAATGAAAAGTAAAATACTGTCCTTTCTGGACATCTGATATACAAACAGAAAGTGCTGGAAATACTCAGCAGGTGTTGCCAGCCTTGCTGAATATTTCCAGCATGATCTGTTTTTATTTCACTTGTTTCCTGCTGCTGATCATGAAATTGACACTGAATGTCCGCAATTGTTTTAGGGGGTGGAGCCCGGAGGGGGCCCAGCTGCAGTTGGTTTCACTGTTGTAGTGACCCCTTCTGAAGAAGCAGAAAAAGAATGAAACCAATTCACCACAATGTCAATGCCATTGTATTCCTGTCGCGTTTGACCAGAAAACCATCATATTGATCTTGGTGTGAAAGTGATGTTCACAAATCCAATTGATGATTCAAATTTCAGTAAATCTTCAACCATTTCCTTCGGAAAGGAGGTGTGGGCAAGACCGAATAAATGAACTTACACTGAAGCTGCAAATGAGAAAAGCACACCGCTGTGAACAGACTTGCTGGTGAATATTGAAAGGAGACAGCACTAACCTGTTGTAGCAGTTTCCACAGATGTGGTCGTTGTTTCCTGTGTTGTTGTTGGCACTGCAGACAAAGAAATAACTTTCAAAATCACCAAATTCCAATTCCAATTCCTACGGTGTTGTGAATTTTACAACTGGGATACATTATTGATATGAAGCACAAATCTTGAAGAAATTGGTAATTCCAGCGACTCACTTGGTTAAAAGATTTCTTCATTTGCTTTTTGTTTTAAACCCAGTCTGGCATGCGGAAAAATGTGCAGATTGTCCATTGGACTCATCTGCCATCCCAGAATTCCTCGAACCCGAATGGAAGCAAGTCATCATCGAATCCGAGGGAGTGTCTAATAGGGAGATTCCAATATTGAAGGAAAATCTCAATTACCTGTTGTGGAAGTAACTGGAGGCACAGTTGTTGTTCCTTTTGTTGTAGTTGTCACTTCTACAGGAAAAGAAAATTATTCAAAATCACTGCATTCTGACTGGAAATCCAGCTGTATTAATAGAGTTCCAGCATTGGGCCATTTAATTCACAATAAGGCATCAAGAATGAGGAACATACTGACTACAGCTACTGACAAGCTCAACTAACTTGGAGAATAAAGGAGCAAAGTTGAACAGGAGAAAGACAAATCCACATTTACAAATTTGTTCTTGTTTCAAAATCATTCTAAATGACTGAGCGAGAGAAGAAAATGGAAGAATATTAACAATCACACCATGCTAAGGGGAAGATCCATTGATAAGATATGTTATGGAAACTGATGAACTTTGACACAGATGCTGCATATTTGCATCAACCTGTAATGCACATTGGAGAAATTATTCCAATGTCCGGCTGATATTTTGGAACAGGTTCAGGAAATATTGTTGAGCGAGTAGATTCTAGGAGGGAACAGTACACAGAGACACGGAGAAAACATTTCTCCTCATGTGCTCATTCTGATCGAGCTTCACTTGAATCAGTCCGTTATGAACCAGTTCACTCTGGAAGTTATGGACTAACTAGGAACAAGTATGAAGCAGTGTCCTTCCACTGCCTGGAAATTGTTCCAACAAAACAGTTTGCGTCACTGGTTTTGTTACTGTGTCTCAACAGAAGCCGTCACTTACCCGGTGTGGGGCTGGTATTGGAGCTGGTTGTAGTTGGTTTCACTGTTGTACTGATCATTTCTGAAGAACAAGAAACACAATGAAATACGACATAATGCTAACACTGTTCCACTGCAAGGTTCATTTGATTGGCTTTGCTGCAAACATGCTATTTCGAATAGAACATTGGTGCAGAAAATGTTCGATGAACTCAGCAGATCAGCCAGTATCTCTGGAGAGAAAATGATTTAATATTTCAGACCTAACTGATCTTCCTGCAGGAGGATCTGTGGAAGAATCTTCTCGCAATGAAACACTGATGCAAATTTTCCTGTTCTGCCTGCCACGGGAATCAAAGCGGGCGAGCGGCCGACAATGGAAAGATCCATTGACCTCGGGTGGGATTTTCCAGTTTTGGGACAAGCACCACTGGAAAATCCCGTGCCTTAACTCTCTTTCTCGCCAGAGATGCTGCCTGAGCTGCTGAGCTCATCCAGCATTATCTGTTTCAAATCGAAATTTCCATCATCTGCAGTATTTTGCTTTAATTTAAAATAAAATGTCTGAATTCGGTCGTCTTCAAATATTCAATTACTTCCACGCACACGGAAGATATGGATATTCAGAAGACTCAGGTCGATGCTGCAGCAAATGGACGAATAGGTTGCAAACAAAAAGGTGAAAAGAGAGGAGTGTTTTAGGTGTGGTGGGCGAATCAAATTTATGAATGCTATTTATCACCGGTGCAATAAGAAAGGGGATTTAGTGAAGAAATGCAAAGAGCAAGGCGAAGGCTAAATTTGATGAGACCTCAATCAGTGACGCATCATCTAGACAGCTCAGGGCAGGCAGAGGAGCAAGCTCACCACATGTTTCATGTGAATGAGGCACAAGCAGTGCCTATTTTTAATACAGTCATGGGCGATTGTCAGCAAATCAAGATGGAGGTGGACACAGCTGGCTGTGTTCATAATTAGTGAAAAGATCTACAAGTCAACATTGGACATATTAACCACCCCATCCACACTGTCAATTCACCTGGCCCCAATAACCCCCCCCGCCGCCTTAGCAACTAAAAATCTGACAAACTTGTCAACATACAGAACCTCACTATCGACAAATAACACAAATCTTCCATTGCTTTCACATGGCCTGGCATTACTTCAACGATAAGGTTGGGAACAAAAGGAGAAATGACAACAGACCGATGAACATGGGACATAATTTTTTCAACACCTCTGAAACATGGGTTTCGTAGGTGTTGAAAAAATTGTCCACAGATTCAGATGCCTCTAAACTTTCCATTTTCAACCATAAGGCCAGTGTCTCCTTGACTGAGCTGGTGAACTGACATTGCCTGAAGCTTGAATTTGAGAAAACTGCCCTGGTGTGAACAGACTTACTGATGAGTGTTGAAAGAAGAAATCACTTACCTGGTGTAGATATGCGTTGCGGTTGCGGAGTGACTGCTGCAACAAAAGAAAAAATAAATAAAACTACTGAGTCCCAATTTCAAATCCTACAGCATTGAACAATTCATCAAGTGGTATTGTATTGAGAGCAAAGTACAAAGAATGAGGAAAGGGTTTTTCCTACAATAATAAGAACAACAGTATTTCTCTGTCTCTGTTTATAGGATAAACACAACAATAGTTACACAATTGATTGTGTTTCAACAAAATTATCTCAATCTAATGGACGAAAGAAGAAACGGAAAGAATATGAACAATTACAGGGTCAATGGGATCATTGTTTGACTATATATTCTATTGAAATATGATTCTATTGAAATTTGAAAATACACAAAGTTTCATCATCAACATGAAATGTAAACTTTATATTTTGTGCAATTATCAGAGCATCAATCCAAAAATGTTAAGTAGGATGGCATGGTGGCACCATGGTTAACACTGCTGCCTCAGAGTGCCAGGGACCCGGGTTTGATTCCCGGCTTGGTTCACTGTCTGTGCGAAGTTTACACGTGTCTGCGTGGGTTTCCTCCGAGTGCTCCGGTGTCCTCTCACAGTCCAAAAGTCATGCTGGTTAGCTGCATTGGCCATGCTAAATTCTCCCTCAGTGTATCCGAACAGGTGTCGGAGTGTGGCGACTAGGGGATTTTCACAGTAACTGCATTGCAGTGTTAATGTAAGCCGACTTGTGACACTAATAAATAAACTTAATTGCTGCTAAGCATGTAGAGACTAAGTGAGACAGAGACATTCACAAATGTGAACATAGCTCCTCAGGCACAGACTTTGATCTTGTTTGATTAAAATAGTTACAATTTAAAAGAACTCGCTCTGGAAGGAATGAGCTAAAAAAATTACAAGTATGAATAATGTCCTTCCACTGCCCAGGATCTTGTGCAACAACATGACTGTGCCTTGCTACTGTATATCACAAGAAACCATCAGTCACAGCGGGAGGAGTTGTTATTGGAATTATTTCTAGTCGCTGTCAGTTGATTTGGTAGACTCTTCTACAGAGCTAAAGAGATTCAGAGAAATGTGATTAATTTTATCCTGTTTAAAAGAGGATGGAGTAGGTAGAACAAAATAGATAGTCAGGGATAGGTGGTACCTCAGGAGAGGCTTGACAACGATGTCATGGAACACAAGGACTGTTAATGATAGTGTTAAAAGTGCTAATGGTGGCATAAAGGTAAGAATATCACCCACGCCATCTTTCGATGAGGCACTTCCCAGCTTTCTGGAATTTACATTGAGTTCAGCAACTTCATACCATGGACTCACTCCTTCATATTGACCCTTCTTTAAAAATGCATTTTCCTTTTTCTCCCAAACCCCTAATCCCCACAGGACCATCTCTCACTTGTTCTTGAGTTTTGCTTTCACAGAGGGCTGACCTTTGTTTTGTTATTAACACATTCCGCTATCTTATTTTTATATCACTATCAGCACCTTCTTTAATCTTTAAAACTGTCATTAACACTCCCATAGTCTTGTGTTCAACCATTTACACCCAAAAGGAAGTCTCTATAAGACTAAAATAATGGACTGACATTGCCTGAAAAGTGAATTTGAAAAACATGTGAAGAGACTTGCTGAAAGATATTGAAGGAAGACACCACTTACTCGATTCAGTATGGATAACAATATGGACTGAGGTTGTTTTCGCTCCTGCTGAAGTCGTCACTTCTGAACAGAAAGATTAACGAATATGAAAGTGGCAAGACAACATTTGCATAATCATTTGATTCAAAAAAATCTATTTCAATATACTGGATGAAAGAAAAATATTGCTATTTATAGAGGCAGAGTGGGTTTTCCATAGAACCTGCTGAATTTAATGAGAGGACCTGAGCGCAATGTTTCTCCCTGTCCCCACCAGAGATAGCCAGTCAGCCAGTTGGAGAGACAAGCTACAGATGAGCTTTAGACCTTCACACCAGACATTGGCAGAGAACAGCACTCAATGAGACTGGATATAATGGGGAAGGGAGGGAAATTGGGAGGGTCATGGTGTGGGGAGCGGGGAAGGAGGGGAGATCCCAGTGAGAGGACGATCGTAGTCTGGTGCCAGGGATGTTGGAGGAGGCCAGTAAGAGCAGGTTGGATAGCAAAATCAAAGTCCAGAGTTGGGGAATATTGGTGTGTTGAGGAGGGGTGGGGGAAGGGGCTGCTGCCGAGGAGAAGAAGATCGGTCTTGAGCCAGGAAAGACTGGAAAGGGCAAAGATAAGCTAATTGGAGTATGGGGCCAGGGTACCTTGATGAAGCAAATTCCTGGGAGATCAAAGGTCATAGGGAAACCAGAGGCAGGATTTAGGGAGATTAGAAGAGTCGTTATAGAGGGATTGGAAATGGAGAGTAGAGACATTATTCTGGAGATCAGAAATGTGGGGCTTTCTGGTCAGGGGGTGTTGGTACAGATAAGCTGTATCCAGCAGGTTAGTGGAAATGTAGGTGGAATTCAAGTACGTGCAACATGAATGGGGATTTGCCTCAAGAGATAGGTGAGGAGTTGAATTTGTAACTGTTGAATTTCAAAAAGAAGCAAAAGGAAGATGTGCTTAAAGTAATAGCCATGAAGACAAGAAACATTTTTTACATTTTGGGAAAGCTAACTTCCAAAGAAGGTTGAGAATAATGGATTTGAAGATGAAAGAGAAAAGAATACTTAAGGAAAGATTGAAACATGTATTGGGAGGAGCGGTGATGTGATATCTTGAAGAGTGTGCTGTGCCAGGGCAGACCTGTGAAGCAAGCAGCCTGTAGCTCCCCTGGAAAAGTGTCTGTTTGTTCCAGAAAGCAAGGTTTTGTTACAAGCCTTTGATTTCCACTATTAATTGAGAGGAAGAGAGAAGCTCTATGAAGTACCTCTACTATAGAAACAGTGGATGACTTGGGGTAATAGCATTGCAATTTTTATAGATGAAGTATCGATAGGGACTGTTGCCTGGAAAAGGGTGCTCATGTGTGAGTCTAGCTAAGTAGACGACATGGTTGGGCGGCACAGTGGCACACGCTGCCTCAGAGCCAGGACCCGCGTTCGATTCCTGGCTTGGGTCACTGTCTGTGTGGAGTTTGCACGTTCTCCCCATGTCTGCGTGGGTTTCCTCTGGATACTCTGGTTTCCTCCCACAGTCCAAAAGAAATGCTGGTTAGGTGCATTAGCCATGCTAAATTCTCGCTCAGTGTACCCGAACAGGTGCCAGAGTGTGGTGACTAGGGGATCTTCACAGTAACTTCATTGCAGTTTTAATGTAAGTCTAACTTGTGACAAATAAATAAACTTTAAACCTTTAAACTTAAAATATAAATATTTTGGGAATGTTGTATGACTCACTATATCTCTGTAATTGTAATTTTGTATGTTTAGTTTTCTTTTCTTTTGTTAACAAATATTTTAATTTAATTTTTAAAATCTCCAAAAGTGGTATTGGAATCTTTTCTGATGACATCAGTACATATAGGCCGGAACTCTACCACCTCGCCTGCCACAGAATCGGCGCAGGCGAGAGTCCAACAACAGAAATCTCCATTAACTTCAGGCAGGAATTTCGGGTCTTTCCCGAACAAGGTCGTAAAATCCCACCCAAACTTTCTCTTCATAAAATACAAACAACAAATTGTTGTGATAGCTTGATCAAGTTTCCCTTTGGGATTTGGTCAGCCCAGCAATTGGCACCTGCCATATCATAACGCATTCAAACAGCTGTTTTCAACCTGGTCAGTCTAGAAGAAATAGTCTAAATGTTCACAACTGTGAAGTAATCAATTCCCTTGTCAGGAAACACAATGACGTTTGTCATTTGTCTTGCTGTTGTGTATGGAAAGACACCATCACTCACCTGGTGTGGAGCCAATAGTGGACTGGGTTGTAGTTGGCTTCACTGTTGCAGTGATCCGTTCTGAAGAACAAGAAGAACAGTCAAAACCACTGAACTCCAATTTCAAATCCCACAGTATTGAGCACTCCAGCGGGAGGCTATTTGATTAATACCAGAGTACAGAGGACAAGGAACAGGTTGTATTTTACGATAGCAATATCAAAGAGATTATCAGCAAAAACAAGGCAAAAACATTTCCATAATTGGTTACTGTTCAAAGGAACTATTTCAAGCTTCTGGACCAAAGAAGAAAATTTAAAAACTATTAACGATACAACATCAAGACGATTATCCTTTGACAAGATATGATAATAATTCAATAGGAATTTAAAATTATACAGTTCATCACCATCAACCTCAAATACAAACTTTACATTTCACTTAAATGTCAGGTCATTATTTCAAAAATGTTCAGTCAACGTTGGGACACAAGTAGAGTCTAATCTAGACAGAGGTGTAACAAATATGAACATAAAATAACGAGGGGCATAGATCAGCTAGCTAGTCAACATCTTTTCCCAAAGGTAGGTGAGTCTAAAACTAGAGGGCATAGGTTTAAGGTAAGAGGGGAGAGATATAAAAGGATCCAGAGGGGCACTTTTTTCACACAGAGGGTGGTGAGTGTCTGGAACAAGAGGTAGTAGTTGAGGCAGATACAATTTTGTCTTTTAAAAAGCATTTATACAGTTACATGGGTAAGGTGGGTTTTGAGGTGTATGGGCCAAACACGGGCAATTGGGACTAGTTTAGTGGTTTAAAAAAAGGCAACATAGATAAGTTAGGCCGAAGGGCCTGTTTCCATGTTGTAAACCTCTATGACTCTATGACAACATTTCTCTTCATGCTCACACTCTGATCGAGTTTTATTCAAGTAGATAATTTTTGAGCAGTTCACTGTTGAAGGTTTGGGCCAACTGCCTTAACCATCTGCACCTCTGCTCTGCCATTCACACATTCTGATCACTGAATGGACATTTTTAGTACCTCTTTCAGCCTTCTCCTTCCTCATTTACATTCCCTTTGTCCCATTACGCCCCCCTCCCCCAACCCCTCCCACCGCCCTGATAGTATAAATCTTTTCTGATTTTCTTTGCTCTTAGCTCTGGCGAAGGGTCATCCAGACTCGAAAGGTCGGCTCCATTCTCTCTCCACAGATGCTGTGAGATCTGCTGAGATTTTCCAGCATTTTCTGTCTTTGTGTGGGCTAAATATCTACTTGGAGTGAAATAATGTCCTTCCACAGTCTGGGAGCTGTTGAAACAAGATGGCTTCTGTCATTGGTCTTCCTGCTGCATATCAAAAGAAGCATTGCTCACCTGACGTGGGGGCAGTGGTGGACCTGGTTGTAGTTGATTTCAATGTTGAAGTGGCCCCTTCTGAAGGACAAGAACAATAACATGAACTCGAACTAGAACATTTAATTATTCCAGTGGATTTTCACCTGAAGACTATTCCTTTGGTTTTACTTCAAATGCAACATTCACAAAACTATCTGTAGGTTTAGATGTCTTTAACTTTTTCAACCATTTCTGCTTAAGTCTACAAGACTGGATTGGATTGACATTGCCTGAATTTGAGAAACATGTGAACAGACTTCCTGGTGACTATTGAAAGAAAACATCACTTACTTTTTGTAGTCGTTTCAGAGATGACAGCTCTGCTAGTTGCTTTTGGAGTAGTTATCTCTTCTGAACAAAAAGGAAATAATTCACAATCATTACCGAAAATCTAAATTATGCAGAATTGAGAGTTTCCCAAGTAGATTATATCGATATTACTAAAATACAGTGAATGAGGAAAATTCTTCTTTAATGACTGTGGTGAACCATTGTTGGTTCCCACCAGGTAGTGCTGAGCCATGGTCTGGCCAGTACTATGAGTCTGTAGATATGTTACTGTTGGGGTTAGGGTTGGGCTGTTCTACCTGTTAATATAGTCCTATGGTACACCCCAGTTGGCTCCGCCTCCTGGGAGAGGTATAAAGGTCACTGCTCTGCCTGGTGACCCTTTAGTCTGGGATCGAATACTGTATATAGTAGCTGTTATTGTTGGCAATAAAAGCCTTTATTTCCCGAGTACATCCCGCCTCTCGTGTGTTATATTGCGCATCAATGACCACAAGAACTAGACCCCTTTTCTTCACAAATAGACAAGTAAAAACTACCAACAAGAAACACTTTCAATCGTAAACATTTCCCTTTGAAAAGAAAGGGCTGATTATTTACAAGTGAAGGAATGGACTTCTTGCCCGTGGGAGTTGTTGAAACAAGTTGATTTATTTGTTTTGCTGCTACCAAACAAAGCCACCACTCACCTGATGTAGGGCTAGTAGTGGGTGGGGTTGTAGTCGGCTTCACTGTGGTAGTAATCCCTTTCAAAGAACAAGGAATATAAAAGGTAAACACCACAATACAACCAAAAATACCAAATTATTTTTGCTGACTCCCACCATTTGGTGTTCTAATTTCATTTTTGCAAATGTGATGTTGAAACCCTCTCTGCAGATTCAGATGTCCTTAAATTCTCAGCTGGAAACAAAGTGTCGAGATAATTTTGCAAATGTATTCAGTGCCTGAAAGCTGGGTTTGGGGAAAGGACATGGGTGGCAAAGGCAGTCTTTGCATAAGTGGCTGTACTTCAGGAGTACTATTTCAAAAGACTGGAGAGAGATTAAGGAAATTTGGCCTGTCCACTGCAACTCTCACCAACTTTTACAGATGCACCATAGAAAGCATTCTTTCTGGTTGTACCACAGCTTGGTATGGTTCTTGCAATGTCCAAGACTGCAAAAAACTACTAAGGGTTGAGAACATAACCCAGTCCATCACGCAAAACAGCTTCCCATCCATTTACTCTGTCTACACTGCCTCGGAAAAGCAGCCAGCATTATCAAGGACCCCATGCTGCCCGGACATACTCTCTTCCAACTTCTTTCGTCGGGAAAAAGATACAAAAGTCTGAGATCACATGCCAACTGACTCAAAAACAGCTTCTTCCCTGCTGCCATCAGAGTTTTGAATGCACCTACCTTATATTAAGCTGATCTTTCTCTACACCCTAGCTATGACTGTAACACTACATTCTGCACTCTCTCCTTTCCTTCTCCCCTATGTACTCAATGAACAGTATGCTTTGTCTGTATAGCGCACAAGAAGCAATACTTTTCACTGTATCCCAATACATGTGACAATAATAAATCAAATCAAACAAGAAAAGGGGAGAATATAAACAATCGTACCATGATGCAAGAAGCATCCTTTGACAAGACATGTTAATGAATGTATGGCAACTTCAAAAAAAATCCAGGGTATCACCATCAACATGCAGTGCAAATTTTCCATTTGATTCAAGCGTCAGGCCACTCTTTAAAAAAAGGTTCAGTAAAGGTTGGTGAGCAAGTTGATACTGGGAGAGACCGATGCATACCCAAACATGGATACGACATTCCCCTTCAACTCCTATCGAGTTTCATTCAGTTGGGTCACTTGTCAACCAATTCCCTCTACAATTTATGGATTAAATGCCTAAAGTTGTCAAAACAACACAGTTTGTGTCACTGGTTTTGCTACTGCGTATCAAGAAAAGCCGTCACTCACCCGGTGTGGGGCTGGTAGTGGAGCTGGTTGTAGTTGGTATCACTGGTTTAGTGGTCACTTCTGAAGAACAAGAAACACAATCAAATCCACTATATAATAACCTAAAGAATAGAAGTGTTCTACTGGCAGTCTACTTTATTGTTTTTGATGCAAATATGATGTTTTAAAAAACTACCTGGAGATTCAGATGTTTTAAAAATCCAACACTTCCAAACAAAAGGAAGGGATCTACAAGACTGAGCTAATGACATTGCCTCAAAGGTGGACTTGAGAACAGTGCTCAAGAGAGATCATTCAGGCACTATGATTTCTCCTCAGCAACCTCTGATCAATCTACCTTCATTCAAATGGTGAAAAACCCATCCATTTCCCTTGACTGGGAAAACAAGGTCTGAGAATCTACAAATGCTGAAGTAATGGATTTCCAGAGAGTGCTCAAACAACGTGGTTCACTTGTTTTGCTACTATTTATCACAAGAAGCCTTTACTCACCTGGTGTGGAGCTAGTCGTGGACTCCATTGTCGATGATTTCACTGTTGTAGTGATCCCTCCTGGAGTGGAAGAAGAAAAATAATGAAAACCAACTTCACCACAACATAAGAACCATAGTACTCCTGTGTAGTTAGACCATAAAACCACTGCATTGACCTAGCTGCAAATGGGATGGTTACAAAATTAATGACAGATTCAGGTTTTTAGTAAATTTGCAACCATTTCCATCCAAAAGGGAGTGTACAAAAGACTGAATGAATTGTATTGGAACAAAATGAAACACTGGTGCGAATTTTCCTGTTCCGCCTGCCACGGGAATCAACGCGGGCGAGCGGCCGACAATGGAAAGATCCATTGACCTCGGGTGGGATTTTCCAGTTTCGGGACAAGCACCACCGGAAAATCCCGTGCCTTAACTCTCTTTCTCGCCACAGATGCTGCCTGAGCTGCTGAGCTCATCCAGCATTATCTGTTTCAAATCGAAATTTCCTTCATCTGCAGTATTTTGCTTTAATTTAAAATAAAATGTCTGAATTCGGTCGTCTTCAAATATTCAATTACTTCCACGCACACGGAAGATATGGATATTCAGAAGACTCAGGTCGATGCTGCAGCAAATGGACGAATAGGTTGCAAACAAAAAGGTGAAAAGAGAGGAGTGTTTTAGGTGTGGTGGGCGAATCAAATTTATGAATGCTATTTATCACCGGTGCAATAAGAAAGGGGATTTAGTGAAGAAATGCAAAGAGATAGCCAGTCAGCCAGTTGGAGAGACAGGCTACAGATGAGCTTTAGCCCTTCACACCAGACATTGGCGGAGAACAGCACTCAATGAGACTGGATATAATGGGGAAGGGAGGGAAATTGGGAGGGTCATGGTGTGGGGAGCGGGGAAGGAGGGGAGATCCCAGTGAGAGGACGATCGTAGTCTGGTGCCAGGGATGTTGGAGGAGGCCAGTAAGAGCAGGTTGGATAGCAAAATCAAAGTCCAGAGTTGGGGAATATTGGTGTGTTGAGGAGGGGAGGGGGGTGCTGCCGAGGAGAAGAAGATCGGTCTTGAGCCAGGAAAGACTGGAAAGGGCAAAGATAAGCTAATTGGAGTATGGGGTCAGGGTACCTTGATGAAGCAAATTCCTGGGAGTTCAAAGGTCATAGGGAAACCAGAGGCAGGATTTAGGGAGATTAGAAGAGTCGTTATAGAGGGATTGGAAATGGAGAGTAGAGACATTATTCTGGAAATCAGAAATGTGGGGCTTTCTGGTCAGGGGGTGTTGGTACAGATAAGCTGTATCCAGCAGGTTAGTGGAAATGTAGGTGGAATTCAAGTACGTGCAACATGAATGGGGATTTGCCTCAAGAGATAGGTGAGGAGTTGAATTTGTAACTGTTGAATTTCAAAAAGAAGCAAAAGGAAGATGTGCTTAAAGTAATAGCCATGAAGACAAGAAACATTTTTTACATTTTGGGAAAGCTAACTTCCAAAGAAGGTTGAGAATAATGGATTTGAAGATGAAAGAGAAAAGAATACTTAAGGAAAGATTGAAACATGTATTGGGAGGAGCGGTGATGTGATATCTTGAAGAGTGTGCTGTGCCAGGGCAGACCTGTGAAGCAAGCAGCCTGTAGCTCCCCTGGAAAAGTGTCTGTTTGTTCCAGAAAGCAA
This sequence comes from Mustelus asterias, assembly GCF_964213995.1. Lineage (NCBI taxonomy): Eukaryota > Metazoa > Chordata > Chondrichthyes > Carcharhiniformes > Triakidae > Mustelus > Mustelus asterias. The sequence continues at coordinate 44,106,690 of NC_135819.1, read as the reverse complement.
GGTTTTGTTACAAGCCTTTGATTTCCACTATTAATTGAGAGGAAGAGAGAAGCTCTATGAAGTACCTCTACTATAGAAACAGTGGATGACTTGGGGTAATAGCATTGCAATTTTTATAGATGAAGTATCGATAGGGACTGTTGCCTGGAAAAGGGTGCTCATGTGTGAGTCTAGCTAAGTAGACGACATGGTTGGGCGGCACAGTGGCACACGCTGCCTCACAGAGCCAGGACCCGGGTTCGATTCCTGGCTTGGGTCACTGTCTGTGTGGAGTTTGCACGTTCTCCCCATGTCTGCGTGGGTTTCCTCTGGATACTCTGGTTTCCTCCCACAGTCCAAAAGAAATGCTGGTTAGGTGCATTAGCCATGCTAAATTCTCGCTCAGTGTACCCGAACAGGTGCCAGAGTGTGGTGACTAGGGGATCTTCACAGTAACTTCATTGCAGTTTTAATGTAAATCTACTTGTGACAAATAAATAAACTTTAAACCTTTAAACTTAAAATATCAATATTTTGGGCAATGTTGTATGACTGACTATATCTCTGTAACTGTAATTTTGTATGTTTAGTTTTCTTTTCTTTTGTTAACAAATATTTTAATTTAATTTTTAAAATCTCCAAAAGTGGAATTGGAATCTTTTCTGATGACATCAGTACATATAGGCCGGAACTCTACCACCTCGCCTGCCACAGAATCGGCGCAGGCGAGAGTCCAACAACAGAAATCTCCATTAACTTCAGGCAGGAATTTCGGGTCTTTCCCGAACAAGGTCGTAAAATCCCACCCAAACTTTCTCTTCATAAAATACAAACAACAAATTGTTGTGATAGCCTAATCAAGTTTCCCTTTGGGATTTGGTCAGCCCAGCAATTGGCACCTGCCATATCATAACGCATTCAAACAGCTGTTTTCAACCTGGTCAGTCTAGAAGAAATAGTCTAAATGTTCACAACTGTGAAGTAATCAATTCCCTTGTCAGGAAACACAATGACGTTTGTCATTTGTCTTGCTGTTGTGTATGGAAAGACACCATCACTCACCTGGTGTGGAGCCAATAGTGGACTGGGTTGTAGTTGGCTTCACTGTTGCAGTGATCCGTTCTGAAGAACAAGAAGAACAGTCAAAACCACTGAACTCCAATTTCAGATCCCACAGTATTGAGCACTCCAGCGGGAGGCTATTTGATTAATACCAGAGTACAGAGGACAAGGAACAGGTTGTATTTTACGATAGCAATATCAAAGAGATTATCAGCAAAAACAAGGCAAAAACATTTCCATAATTGGTTACTGTTCAAAGGAACTATTTCAAGCTTCTGGACCAAAGAAGAAAATAAAAAAATTATTAACGATACAACATCAAGACGATTATCCTTTGACAAGATATGATAATAATTCAATAGGAATTTAAAATTATACAGTTCATCACCATCAACCTCAAATACAAACTTTACATTTCACTTAAATGTCAGGTCATTATTTCAAAAATGTTCAGTCAACGTTGGGACACAAGTAGAGTCTAATCTAGACAGAGGTGTAACAAATATGAACATAAAATAACGGGGGGCATAAATCAGCTAGATAGTCAACATCTTTTCCCAATCGTAGGTGAGTCTAAAACTAGAGGGCATAGGTTTAAGGTGAGAGGGGAGAGATATAAAAGGATCCAGAGGGGCACTTTTTTCACACAGAGGGTGGTGAGTGTCTGGAACAAGAGGTAGTAGTTGAGGCAGGTACAATTTTGTCTTTTAAAAAGCATTTATACAGTTACATGGGTAAGGTGGGTTTTGAGGTGTATGGGCCAAACGCGGGCAATTGGGACTAGTTTAGTGGTTTAAAAAAAGGCAACATAGATAAGTTAGGCCGAAGGGCCTGTTTCCATGTTGTAAATCTCTATGACTCTATGACAACATTTCTCTTCATGCTCACACTCTGATCGAGTTTTATTCAAGTAGATAATTTTTGACCAGTTCACTGTTGAAGGTTTGGGCCAACTGCCTTAACCATCTGCACCCCTGCTCTGCCATTCACACATTCTGATCACTGAATGGACACTTTTAGTACCTCTTTCAGCCTTCTCCTTCCTCATTTACATTCCCTTTGTCCCATTACGCCCCCCTCCCCCAACCCCCCCCCACCGCCCTGATAGTATAAATCTTTTCTGATTTTCTTTGCTCTTAGCTCTGGCGAAGGGTCATCCAGACTCGAAAGGTCGGCTCCATTCTCTCTCCACAGATGCTGTGAGATCTGCTGAGACTTTCCAGCATTTTCTGTCTTTGTGTGGGCTAAATATCTACTTGGAGTGAAATAATGTCCTTCCACAGTCAGGGAGCTGTTGAAACAAGATGGCTTCTGTCATTGGTCTTCCTGCTGCATATCAAAAGAAGCATTGCTCACCTGACGTGGGGGCAGTGGTGGACCTGGTTGTAGTTGATTTCAATGTTGAAGTGGCCCCTTCTGAAGGACAAGAACAATAACATGAACTCGAACTAGAACATTTAATTATTCCAGTGGATTTTCACCTGAAGACTATTCCTTTGGTTTTACTTCAAATGCAACATTCACAAAACTATCTGTAGGTTTAGATGTCTTTAACTTTTTCAACCATTTCTGCTTAAGTCTACAAGACTGGATTGGATTGACATTGCCTGAATTTGAGAAACATGTGAACAGACTTCCTGGTGACTATTGAAAGAAAACATCACTTACTTTTTGTAGTCGTTTCAGTGATGACAGCTCTGCTAGTTGCTTTTGGAGTAGTTATCTCTTCTGAACAAAAAGGAAATAATTCACAATCATTACCGAAAATCTAAATTATGCAGAATTAAGAAAGTTTCCCAAGTAGATTATATCGATATTACTAAAATACAGTGAATGAGGAAAATTCTTCTTTAATGACCACAAGAACTAGACCCCTTTTCTTCACAAATAGACAAGTAAAAACTACCAACAAGAAACACTCTTTCAATCGTAAACATTTCCCTTTGAAAGGGACAGTTTGCAGTTGGTGACCAGTGGCGTGCTGCAGGGATCGGTGCTGGGGCCTCAATTGTTTACCATTTACATAGATGATCTGGAGGAGGGGAACTGAATCTAGGGTATTCAAGTTTGCTGATGACACGAAGGTGAGTGGGAAAGCGAATTGCGTGGAGGACGCGGAAAGTCTGCAGAGAGATTTGGATAGGCTGAGCGAGTGGGCGAGGATCTGGCAGATGGAATATAACGTTAGCAAATGTGAGGTTATCCACATTGGAAGAAATAATAGTAAATTGGAATATTATTTAAATGGAGAAAAATTGCATTGTGCGACTGTGCAGAGGGACCTGGGGGTCCTTGTGCACGAATCGCAAAAACTCAGTCTGCAGGTGCAGCAGGTGATCAAGAAGGCGAATGGAACGTTGGCCTTTATCGCGAGGGGATAGAATATAAAAGCAGGGAGGTCTTGCTGCAACTGTACAAGGCACTGGTGAGGCCGCAACTGGAGTATTGTGTGCAGTTTTGGTCCCCTTATTTGCGAAAGGATATATTGGCCTTGGAGGGAGTGCAGAGAAGGTTCACCAGGTTGATACCGGAGATGAGGGGTGTAGCTTATGAGGAGAGATTAAACAGATTGGGTCTGTACTCGTTGGAGTTTAGAAGGATGAGGGGTGATCTTATAGAGACATATAAGACAATGAAGGGGCTGGATAGGGTAGAGGTGGAGAGATTCTTTCCACTTAGAAGGGAAACCAGAACTAGAGGGCACAGCCTCAAAATAAGGGGGGGCCGGTTCAGAACAGAGTTGAGGGGGAACTTCTTCTCTCAGAGGGTAGTGAATCTCTGGAATTCTCTGCCCATTGAAGTGGTGGAGGCTTCCTCGTTGAATATGTTAAAATCACGGGTAGATAGTTTTCTGATCGATAAGGGAATTAGGGGATATGGGGCGCAGGCGGGTAAGTGGAACTGATTCGCTTCAGATCAGCCATGATCTTGTTGAATGGCGGGGCAGGCTCGAAGGGCCAGATGGCCTACTCCTGCTCCTATTCCTTATGTTCTTATGTAAAAGAAAGGGCTGATTATTTACAAGAAGTGAAGGAATGGACTTCTTGCCCGTGGGAGTTGTTGAAACAAGTTGATTTATTTGTTTTGCTGCTACCAAACAAAGCCACCACTCACCTGATGTAGGGCTAGTAGTGGGTGGGGTTGTAGTCGGCTTCACTGTGGTAGTAATCCCTTTCAAAGAACAAGGAATATAAAAGGTAAACACCACAATACAACCAAAAATACCAAATTATTTTTACTGACTCCCACCATTTGGTGTTCTAATTTCATTTTTGCAAATGTGATGTTGAAACCCTCTCTGCAGATTCAGATGTCCTTAAATTCTCAGCTGGAAACAAAGTGTCGAGATAATTTTGCAAATGTATTCAGTGCCTGAAAGCTGGGTTTGGGGAAAGGACATGGGTGGCAAAGGCAGTCTTTGCATAAGTGGCTGTACTTCAGGAGTACTATTTCAAAAGACTGGAGAGAGATTAAGGAAATTTGGCCTGTCCACTGCAACTCTCACCAATTTTTACAGATGCACCATAGAAAGCATTCTTTCTGGTTGTACCACAGCTTGGTATGGTTCTTGCAATGTCCAAGACTGCAAAAAACTACTAAGGGTTGAGAACATAACCCAGTCCATCACGCAAAACAGCTTCCCATCCATTTACTCTGTCTACACTGCCTCGGAAAAGCAGCCAGCATTATCAAGGACCCCATGCTGCCCGGACATACTCTCTTCCAACTTCTTTCGTCGGGAAAAAGATACAAAAGTCTGAGATCACATGCCAACTGACTCAAAAACAGCTTCTTCCCTGCTGCCATCAGAGTTTTGAATGCACCTACCTTATATTAAGCTGATCTTTCTCTACACCCTAGCTATGACTGTAACACTACATTCTGCACTCCCTCCTTTCCTTCTCCCTTATGTACTCAATGAACAGTATGCTTTATCTGTATAGCGCACAAGAAGCAATACTTTTCACTGTATCCCAATACATGTGACAATAATAAATCAAATCAAACAAGAAAAGGGGAGAATATAAACAATCGTACCATGATGCAAGAAGCATCCTTTGACAAGACATGTTAATGAATGTATGGCAACTTCAAAAAAAATCCAGGGTATCACCATCAACATGCAGTGCAAATTTTCCATTTGATTCAAGCGTCAGGCCACTCTTTAAAAAAAGGTTCAGTAAAGGTTGGTGAGCAAGTTGATACTGGGAGAGACCGATGCATACCCAAACATGGATACGACATTCCCCTTCAACTCCTATCGAGTTTCATTCAGTTGGGTCACTTGTCAACCAATTCCCTCTACAATTTATGGATTAAATGCCTGAAGTTGTCAAAACAACACAGTTTGTGTCACTGGTTTTGCTACTGCGTATCAAGAAAAGCCGTCACTCACCCGGTGTGAGGCTGGTAGTGGAGCTGCTTGTAGTTGGTATCACTGGTTTAGTGGTCACTTCTGAAGAACAAGAAACACAATCAAATCCACTATATAATAACCTAAAGAATAGAAGTGTTCTACTGGCAGTCTACTTTATTGTTTTTGATGCAAATATGATGTTTTAAAAAACTACCTGGAGATTCAGATGTTTTAAAATATCCAACACTTCCAAACAAAAGGAAGGGATCTACCAGACAGAGCTAATGACATTGCCTCAAAGGTGAATTTGAGAACAGTGCTCAAGAGAGATCATTCAGGCACTATGATTTCTCCTCAGCAACCTCTGATCAATCTACCTTCATTCAAATGGTGAAAAACCCATCCATTTCCCTTGACTGGGAAAACAAGGTCTGAGAATCTACAAATGCTGAAGTAATGGATTTCCAGAGAGTGCTCAAACAACGTGGTTCACTTGTTTTGCTACTATTTATCACAAGAAGCCTTTACTCACCTGGTGTGGAGCTAGTCGTGGACTCTATTGTCGATGATTTCACTGTTGTAGTGATCCCTCCTGGAGTGGAAGAAGAAAAATAATGAAAACCAACTTCACCACAACATAAGAACCATAGTACTCCTGTGTAGTTAGACCATAAAACCACCGCATTGACCTAGCTGCAAATGGGATGGTTACAAAATTTATGACAGATTCAGGTTTTTAGTAAATTTGCAACCATTTCCATCCAAAAGGAAGTGTACAAAAGACTGAATGAATTGCATTGGAGCAAAACAATGTGCTGGTGCAAGCAGACGTATTGGGCCCAATTTTACCATCACGTTGCGCCCATTTTGAGGCCTGCCTCTGCGCCGGTTCCCCCTTTACCAAGTCCCGGGACCGCACCCGAAATGGGCGCCACGGCTATTTAAATGCATTTGCATGCATTTAAATTGACTTAATGGGCTGCACGCCCAACCTTACCGACACTTCCCCCTTTACCACCGTGTTCGCCCATCCGAAATCGGCACAAAACAGGAATGCTCCACAAAAGTCCGACTCGAGCGCTCCAGCTAGTGAGGTGGTAAGTGGCGAGCATCTGACGGCTCTCTGCTTGAGATCGATGGGGATGGGGGGAGGAAAGAGGGGGGTCCGTTGCCACTCTGCCTGAGATCAGTGGAGAGGAAGGGGAGGTCCACTGCCACTCTGCCTGAGATCAGTGGGGGGGGGGGGGGGGGGGGGGAAGAAAGGGGGGGGTCCGTTGCCACACTGCCTGAGATCGGTGGAGGGGACGGGGGGAGAGGGGCCCGCAATCAGTCTGGGTGGCAGGGGGGTTGGGGGATAAGGGGGTCAGTAATGTTGGGGGGAGTGGGGCAATGTCAGTGGGGGCCAGGGGGAGGCAATACCCGGGAGGGATGTGACAGGGGAGCAGCATTCATTTTTTGTCTATGCATGCGCAGTTGAAGGCTCCGATCGATGCTGCAGGTTTCGGATGCGTTAAGCCCTGCCCACAGGCTTCTGCAGCGCGATTTGGACTCGCTGATATTTTTGCAGGCAGTGAGCGTATGGGGGTGCCTGAGAATGGGTCTAAAAGTCGGATCTGAAATACTCCCAGTTTCAAATCCGCCCATTTAGAATTAAAATGGTAAAATAGGGCCCAATGTTGAATATTGGTAAAAGACATGACTTACTGGTTGTGGTCGTTCCCTCAACAGCAGCTGTGGTTGTTCCTTTTGGTGTAGTTGTTGCTTCTGAACAGACAAAGAAGAAATTGAACTCCAATTTGAAATTCTGCAGTGTTGTGAGTTTCAGCAGCAAGTTATTTTTTGATATTAAAGTGCAATGTGGAAAATTAATTTTGCCACAGCAATAACTGGATGAAGAATGTTCCCCCATGATAAATTACTGATAGGAGTGTGGCAAGACAACATTTGCCTAATTGATTACATTTATAGAATCATAGAATCTTACAGTGCAGGAGGAGGCCATTCGGCCCATCGAGCCTGCACCAGTTACAATCCCACCCAGGCCCTATCCCCGCAACCTCATGTATTTACCCCGCTACTCCCTCCAAGATACACATCCGGGAAACACCAAGGGGCAATTTAGCACGGCCAATCAACCTAACCCGCACACCTTTGGAGTGTGGGAGGAAACCGGAGCACCCGGAGGAAACCCCCGCAGACACGGGGAGAATGTGCAGACTCCTCACAGACAGTGACCCGAGGCCGGAATTGAACCCTGGGTCCCTGGCGCTGTGAGGCAGCAGTGCTAACCACTGTGCCACCTTGCTGCCCACAAAAAGAACGACTTCAAGGTACAGAATAATGTTTGTGTTTGTTTCTATACTTCTGAAACAAAGGGAGATATGTTGTACTTGCTATTGCTGTGGTTAAAAAAAACAAATAAAAGTTGTTAAGTCAGCAGTGACCGTGGACCCAATTTTGATTCTTTGAGAAATGAATGGCTTTTGAGTGAGTTGCAACGAGATGCTAAGAAAGGCCGTAGTTTTCAGGAACATGGACACAGCATTCCTCCTCAAGAACAGATTCTGATCTAGCTTCTTTCAAATACTTATCCCTTTTTCACCAGTTATGTTTGGAGGAGCTGAATATCTACAAGGGATAAAGCAATACAATTTCACTCTGTGGGAGCTACTTAAATATGATAACCTGAGTCACAGACTTTGTGATTACACATTGAAATAGCCAGCACTGACCTGGTGTGGAGCCAGTTGTGGATTTGGTTGTTGTTCGTATCACTGTTGTAGTGGTCGCTTCGGAAGAACAAGAAAAACAATCAAAATGGCTTTACAAAGTAGTCCAACTGATGAACATATAATTTCTTTCACATCTCACCTTGACACGCCTTCCGCATTGTGAAAATTAAATTAATTCTATTTGTTTTCCTAATGTCACCTCGGGAAGAAAGGATAGGGAAACACAGAAGTCCGCAGGCATTCTTTCTTTCACAGCAGAAATTTGAGCACAGAGTTAACAAGGGAAATGGTGGCTCCCACACTGCACCTTTTTAAAAAAAATCTCGACTCTAGACAACTGCACAGGTAGCTTTTCTGGAAACACCTTATTCCTGAGAGGTTGTTTAATCCTTGGCAGGCCCTCCAAACTCTTTTTAGCCATCTGCCACAGGGCAGTTTTGCTGCAATTGCCTGGCTTTTTCACCCTGTTCTGGCTTCTTGGGACGCAGTGCTTGTGACCACACCAAGGCACTTCCCCGCGATTTAACTATTTCCCTCATCTCGTTTTGGAATTCCCTCTCTGTCTTTTGATCTTTTACTCTCAGCTCCAGCATCTTTTGTTGGTGAGCCCATTCATTCTCTCTTTACCTCTGTTGAAATTCTCTTTCTCCTTCTCTTTCCCTTCCTTGGAACTATTTCATTAGCCTCCTCCTTTCCAGCTCCTCCAGCCGTGTTCTATATCCCTTGAATACAGGTTTCCAATCCTTGCTCAGCTCCGATTTTTCTACCTGTTCTGGATAGGGACTTGAGTACCCCAGGATCTTGAGTCTCAGGAGGAAACTTTTGGAGTAGCTTCCCGGCTAAAAGTCTTGGCCGGAATTCTCCAGCCATTCACACCCCGCTACCACTGCCAGCGAGAATGGAGAATTTGGCGCTCAGCCAAATCTCCGTTCACTGCAGCGGGACCAGAGAATCCCAGCTGCGAGCAAGGTCCGAGAATCCATACCTCTACCCAACGTAGGGCGGTTAGTGTTTCCGTAGCCACCTTTGTAATACAGTTTAGCAAGTTGCTCTGAAAGAATTTGCTGCGGTATGTTACTTTTCTTAAAACCAGTTCTAGCCACCGATGCTTAATCCATTAGCACCATTGTGGGAGATTAAGACCTGCGAAAGATTGCCTTTGTTCGAAGTTGGCCCCATTGTCCGTGGGGCCATTGTTACTTTGATACTGCTGAAGGCATCATGTGACAAGCTGGAGACATTTTGTAGCTCAGTAAGTGTCCATTTTATAAAGCACAAAAAATTTACTTTGTAAATATAGATCTAATATATATGAATGCATATATGTTTTGCTCTTTCGCATCTCGACCGTGACACATATCTCATCTGTCATACACTCTGGACTAATTTCATTCAAATAATTGCATTTCACCGAGTCACTCTGGAAGTTATGTCCTCAACATAGGGTGGCATGACGGCACAGTGCTGCCTCACAGCGCCAGGGACCCAGGTTCAATTCCAGCCTCAGGCCTCATGTCTGTGTGGAGTTTGCACATTCTCCCCATGTCTGCGTGGTTTCCTCCGGGTGCACTGGTTTCCTCCCACACTCCAAAGATGTGCAGGTTAGGTTGATTGGCCATGCTAAATTGACCCTAGTGTCAGGGGGATTAACAGAGTAAATATGTGGAGTTAAGGAAATAGAGCCTGGTGGGAGTGTGGTCGGTGCAGACTCGATGGGCCAAATGGCCTTCTTCTGCACTGTAGGAATTCTATGAACACCTACAGGTGTGAAGTAATGGGTTTCACTATCTGGGAGCTGTTGAAACAAGGTGACTGTTATAATGGTCCTATAGCTCGAAAAAAGCCATCACTCACCTGGTGTGGAGACTGTAGTTGGTGTAGTTGGTGTAGTTGTAATAGGGGTACCTTCACAAACAGAAGAAAGATGGTTAAAACTACTTGAATATAAGCTAAATTCCTACGCTATTGCTGTAGTTTTACATCACAAGACTAAATAAACCTGCTGCACATGTCATGTTGAAAAGACTATTTGCAGACTCCAGTTCCTTTAAGCTTTCAACCATTCTCACATTATTGAGATATAAATTAACAGGATTATTTCATCATCAATTGCAATCTCCTAGACTGGGATTGTCTGGTGCCAAAATTCAATACATGTTACTTGTACACAGAGACTTGCTTATGTAAGTGGAACATTGCTATCAGTCAGCAATTGTTAAGCTGGCAGTAGTCCCAGTTGTGTAAAAGATCTGGCAGCTATTACATTTTCTCTGCCAACTCTGTTTGGAAGCCTCTGGACATTCTGGCTGTCTTTTTCCCGCCCTTTCAGCTTCTTTTTGATTCAAGTGACTTGTCCTGACTTTCCAAAGGTACCATGTTACGGGATGTCTTGGATGTCTCTATGTCTCTTTCGAGTTTCCATTGTCTTCTTTGAAAAGCTTCCTCATTCATTCTTGGAGTTCAAACTCACCAAATTTGTTAAACTTGACAAGCTATAACTTTGCTAAACATGTCCTTTTAGCAGCTTACCAATTAAAATTCATTTTTAAGATGGCCAAATTGAAAAAAAATAGATGGAGGAAATTATCTACAGGGGAAAATGCTTCAGAACGTCTATGAGGTGTTCTGATACAAATATGGAGATGCAACAGGAGTAATTTCATAAATAAGATAAAGTACTCTTCCCCCGGAATGGTGTTGCACAGTGCCACACCAACCACAATACTGTGACAGAGTGAGTTACTTACAACTTCACCAGCTAACGACAGACATATCGAACTGTACGTGCATACAAAACACCGAACAAAGACAGTTACCAGCAGTTACCTGATGTCAGATATGTGGGAAGCCAACCGTTTTATTTTTCATAATTTTTATAACGTTTTCCACAATGTATTTGTACTAACATTTTCTCATGGGCTAAATCATGCTAAGATTTCAGGTTTTACTTGTGTTGGGGCATGTTACAATGTTACAACATGTTGAGATGTGCTGCATACATTCATAGCTCATGATCAGCTAACCTTGGCAGGGACCACTAACTCATGGATAGTGCATGATCAGAAGTCCGAACCAATTAGTGTTCGCCACCTCTGTAATTGTGTTTAATTAACCAATGAATGTAAATGGGTGTTCTCTGGAGTAACGTATAATAATGACTGTGTAAGAGAGAACAATAGAAGGAAAAGATTGGTAACATCAAGTAACAGTAAGAAGTCTCACAACACCAGGTTAAAGCCCAACTGGTTTATTTGGTAGCACAAGCCACAAGCTTTCAGAGCACTGCTCCTTCATCAGGTGAGTGGGAGTCGTGTTCACAAACAGGGCATATGAAGACACAAACTCAATTTACAAGATAATAGTTGGAACGCGGGTCTTTACAGGTAATCAAGTCTTAAAGGTTCAGACAATGTGAGTGGAGAGAGGGTTAAGCACAGGTTAAAGAGGTATTGTCTCCAGCCAGGACAGTTAGTGAGATTTTGCAAGCCCAGGTAAGTCGTGGGGGTTACAGCAAGTAAGATATAGAAGGAACTCCTAATAAACTCATACACTTGTACCAGACCATGAGGTGTCGGCAAATTCTTGAACCTAACAGATACTATAAAGTTAACCACTTTTCTGGAAGGTTCCTATATGGTTTTCACTGCAAACCTGTTCAGAGATGTTGCATGGAATTTCACATCTGACGGAAAGGGTGAGGTGTGTTAAGATCAGGCCAGAAAATCCAAGGTGTTTTGGGAAGTTAGCGTGGACCCCAAGTTTTACATTTGATTTGGGCATTGGGTGAGCATAAGGTGTTTCACTCCAGGTGTGATTCAAGTGACCCACTAGGAAGCTTCTATCAAACAAAACTTATTTAAGAATACAGTTAGAAAGAATTAGCATAATGTTTACCAATTAGAAACATAGAAACATAGAAAAACTACAGCACAAAACAGGCCCTTCAGCCCCACAAGTTGTGCCGAACATATCCCTACCTTCTAGGCCTACCTATAACCCTCCATCCTATTAAGTCCCATGTACTCATCCAGGAGTCTCTTAAAAGACCCTATTGAGTTTGCCTCCACCACCACTGACGGCAGTCGATTCCACTCGCCCACCATCCTCTGTGTGAAAAACTTCCCCCTAACATTTCCCCTGTATCTACCCCCCAGCACCTTAAACCTGTGTCCTCTCGTAGCAGCCATTTCCACCCTGGGAGAAAGCCTCTGAGAGTCCACCTGATCTATGCCTCTCAACATCTTATATAGCTCTATTAGGTCTCCTCTCATCCTACGTCTCTCCAAGGAGAAAAGACCGAGCTCCCTCAGCCTATCCTCATAAGGCATGCCACTCAATCCAGGCAACATCCTTGTAAATCTCCTCTGCACCCTTTCAATCTTTTCCACATCCTTCCTGTAATGAGGCGACCAGAACTGAGCAAAGTACTCCAAGTGGGCTCTGACGAGGGTCTTATGTAGCTGCAAGTCTTACAAGACTTAAGAATGACACAGTATAACTCTTAACAGCTAGTTAGCTTTGTTGTTCCAATGTATAGCAATATTCCACAGACATACAGCCTTCTTCAGTATTGGTCAGCAGAATAACAAGTATGCTCACATGTTGCCAAATTTCCAGCTTTTTAACACTTCTGGACAGAAGTCCAGGCAGCAATTCTCAAAGAAGGATATATCCTCCAAACAGCAAAACCTCAGAGAAGCAAAGCCAGCCTCCGGCAGCTCCCAGTCTCCAACTTCAGGGATAGAAAGGGAAACCTCTCTCTCTGCAGCTTCCAAAGCAGCAACTCTCAGAGAAAGATCCACTCTCCTACAACAGAATTTTCAAGAAAGAAACTTATCTCCTGGCAGATTCCAGTCTCCAACTCCAATCTTTGTAACTCAAAAGCAGCATCTGAACTTGAATATTCTGTGAAAAAGCACAGCCTCCCCATCACAAGACCATACCTGCCAATCATCCCAATGAAACCCCACTCTGCAAGCTCCCAGGGAAAAACAGCAGAACAGCATTAGTTCCGATTATATTCCAACCATTAGAAACACTTAGGCGGCTGCAACAATAATACAAAGGACTGGTAGACAGACCAGCACTGCTAAAATGCCAGAGGCTGCTAGAAACATCCTGCAGAGAAACATGATTAAAACACATTTCTTAAAGGCACAATAGCGTTATACCTCCCCCCTTAAGAAAAACATGAACCATCAATAATCAAAGAAGGTTTCATTTTTTTGCAATTTTCTAGTTCCACATTACTAGTACTCTACAATATATATACGATGGCACAGTGGTTAGCACTGCTGCCTCACAGCGCCAGGGACCCGTGTTCAATTTCAGTCTTGGGTCACTGTCTGTGGAGCAGTCTGTCTTGGGAGAGGCTGTTTGAGGGTAAATCCACATCTGGCATGTGGGGGTCTTTTAAGGAGCAGTTGATAGGACTACAGGACAGGCATGTGCCTGTAAAGAGGAAGGATAGGAAAGGTAGGATTCGAGAGCCGTGGATAACCAGTGAAATTGTGGGTCTAATCAAAAAGAAAAAAGAGGCATACATGAGGTCCAGGCAGCTAAAAACAGATGGAGCACTGGAGGAATACAGAGAAAGTAGAAAAGAACTCAAACAGGGAGTTAGAAGGACAAAAAAGGGTCATGAAATGTCCTTGGCAGACAGGATTAAGGAGAATCCTAAGGCATTTCATACATACGTTAGGAACAAGAGGGCTGTTAGGGAACGAATCGGACCTCTCAGGGACAAAGAAGGGAATTATGCTTAGAACCAAAGGAAGTAAGTGAGATCCTAATGAATACTTTACATCAGTATTCACAAAGGAGAGGGACATGTTGACTGGTATTGTCTCAGAGAGATGTGTTGACCTGTTAGAAAAAATCTCAATTACAAGGGAGGAAGTGTTAGGTTTTTTAGGAAACATTAAGACAGACAAACCCCCAGGGCCAGATGGCATCTATCCTAGACTCCTCAGGGAGGCAAGAGATGAAATTGCTGGGCCTCTAACAGAAATCTTTGTCTCTTCACTGGACACAGGTGAGGTCCCAGAGGATTGGAGGATAGCAAATGTGGTCCCATTATTTAAGAAGGGTAGCAAGGATAACCCGGGTAATTATAGGCCGGTGAGCTTGACGTCCGTGGTAGGAAATTGTTGGAGAAGATTCTTAGAGATAGGATATATACGCATTTAGAACTGAATAATCTCATCAGCGATAGACAGCATGGTTTTGTACGAGGGAGGTCATGCCTCACAAATTTGATTGAGTTTTTTGAGGAGGTGACAAAAATGATTGACGAGGGAAGGGCTGTGGATGTCGTTTATATGGATTTTAGTAAAGCGTTTGACAAGGTCCCTCATGGCAGACTGATGCAAAAGGTTAAATCTCACTGGATAAAAGGTGAGCCAGCTAGATGGGGGAGAACTGGCTTAGCCATAGAAGACAGAGGGTAGCAGTGGAGGGGTCTTTTTCTGGTTGGAGGTCTGTGACTAGTGGAGTTCCACAGGGCTCTGTACTGGGACCTCTGCTGTTTGTGATATATATCAATGATTTGGAGGAAGATGTAGCTGGTGTGATCAGTAAGTTTGCGGACGACACGAAGATTGCTGGAGTTGCGGATAGTGATGAACATTGTCAGAGAATACAGCAGGATATAGATAGGCTGGAATATTGGGCAGAGAAATGGCAGATGGAATTTAATCCAGATAAATGCGAAGTGATGCATTTCGGTAGATCTAATGTAAGGGGGAGCTATACAATAAATGGCAGAACCATCAGGAGTATAGATACACAGAGGGACCTGGGTGTACAAGTCCACAGATCCTTAAAGGTGGCAGCACAGGTGGAGAGAGTGGTGAAGAAGGCATATGGCATGCTTGCCTTTATTGGACGGGGCATAGAATATAAAAGTTGGCATATGATGTTGCAGCTGTATAGAACGTTGGTTAGGCCACATTTGGAATACTGCATCCAGTTCTGGTCACCACACTACCAGAAGGACATGGAGGCTTTGAAGAGAGTACAGAAAAGGTTTACCAGGATGTTGCCTGGTATGGAGGGTCTTAGCTATGAGGAGAGATTGGGTAAACTGGGGATTTTCTCCCTGGAAAGACGGAGGATGAGGGGCGGCCTAATAGGGGTGTATAAAATTATGAAGGGCATTGATAGGGTGAACAGTGGGAAACTTTTTCCCAGGTCGGAGGTGATGAACACAAGGGGTCACAGGTTCAAGGTGAGGGGGGCAAGGTTCAACACAGATGTCAGGGGAACGTATTTTACACAGAGGGTGGTGGGGGCCTGGAATGCACTGCCAAGCAAGGTGATTGAGATGGACACACTGGGATCGTTTAAGACTTATCTAGATAGCCACATGAACAGACGGGGAATAGAGGGATACAAACGAATGGTCTAGTTGGGCACATGAACGGCGCAGGCTTGGAGGGCCGAAGGGCCTGTTCCTGTGCTGTATTGTTCTTTGTTCTTTGAGCTTGCACGTTCTCCCCTTGTCTGCGTGGGTTTCCTCCGGGTGCTCTGGTTTCCTCCCACAGCCCAAAGATGGACAGATTAGGTTGATTGGCCATGAAAAATTGCCCCTAGTGTCAGGGGATTAGTAGGGTAAATGTGTGGGGTTATGGGAATAGGGCCTGGGTGGGATTGTGGTCAGTGCAGACTCGATGGCCCAAATGGCCTCCTTCTGCACTGTAGGGATTGTATGTATTTCATGAAATCAAAACATGCAAACGTAACAGTAACATTGTCCATTTCAGTCCTCATCTTCCACCATTGAATATCCCTTCTTCTGTCATCAAATTCATGACAAAGCATTGGTAATCATATTCTCTCTTCTTGCTATATATATAATTTTCAAATTAAGTGGCTGTAACCATAAACTCCACCTAAACCAGCTTGCATCTTCATTCTCAAATTTCTCCAAAAAAGTTAATCGATTGTCATCACCAGTGTACACAATCATCTCAGACAATGCCAGGACTAAACTCAAAAGGCGAGATTCTCCAGCTGCACTCTCCCCAAGACCAGAAAAATCCCGTCCTAGGTCAACAGACTTTTGCATGTCCCCCCTCCCCTCCCAGCCGCTTTGATTCCTATGATGGGCGGTAGGGGAAAGTTCCGCCCAAGGTCTCTTTCTTAATGGTTGAATATTTCTTCTGATGACCATTTAGTTTTTTCCAAAAATACCCAATAGGCCATTCTATATACTCGTTATCTTCTTGTAATAATACAGCACTGACACCCACATCACTCGCATCAATGGCCACCTTGAGTAGTTTTGCGTAATTTGGTGGCCAACATTGGGGCACTGGTTAACACAGCATTCAGGCTGTCAAATGCCTGGTGTCCACTGAAAGTTGCTGCGCTTCTTCAGCAGGTCAGTCAGTGGAGCAACACTGTTAAAATTCCGCACAATTTTCCGGTAAAAAACACTCAGGCCCAGAAATCTCAGTATTTCCCTTCTTGTCGGTGGTATTGGGAACTCCCCACAAACCTTTGTTTTCACATCCCATGGGGCCATCTATCCATGTCCAATTGTATGGCCAAGAAACGTGACTTGGGTTTTCCAAACTCACCCTTAGCCAAGTTTACCACCAAGCCCACCTGCTGAAACTGATCAAACAATTCCACCAGGTGCTTCAAATGTCCTTTCCATGTCTAACTAAAGATCACCAGATCATCTTTGTACATCGCACAATTGGGTAATTCTGAAATGACCTTGTTGGTTAATCTTTGAAATGTGGCCGGGGCATTGTTCGTTCCAAATGGTATGACTTTGAACTGGTACAAACCACTTGGTGTCACGAAAGTTGAAATCCCCTTCACTCTTTCGGATAAAGGTATTTGCTAGAAATCTTTGAGTAAGTCCAGTTTGGAGATAAAAGTCACTTGTCCCACCTTCTCAATGCAGCCCTCCAACTGAGGAATAGGATAGGAGTCTGATTTCGTAACTGCGTTAACTTTCTTGTAGTCCACACACAATCATTGGGTACCATCTGGCATTGGTACCATCACTATGGGTGAGCTCCACTTGCTGCAACTCACTTCAATTATGTCATTTTTAAGCATGCTTTCAATCTCCTTTTGAACCTGTGCCAATTTTAGAGGGTTACGCCTATAAGGATGTTGCTGAATTGGAACAGCATTTCCTGCACCTACATCATGCATAACTATTTTATTACCAGGCTTACTCCCACACATCTCTCCATGTGATTTTAATAACTCTTTCAGGTCATTTTGATTCTCCTCCAAAAGTAACTCAACAATTTATTCCAATTTCTGATAACTTTCTCATTATCCAACTTAATTTGAGGAATGTCAAATTCAGAGTCATCTGGATTCAGTTCTTCCCTCTGAGTTGTAATCATTAACACATCCCCTTTCTGCTTTCCTTCCTAATCAAAATACCGTTTGATCATATTCACATGACATTCTCTGTGAGTTTTCCTTCTATCTGGCAGTCTTATCAAATAATGCACCTTACTCAATTTCCTTGCAACCTTGGTTTTTAATGGTTCACCTACCGCTGGTAGTAATACCTTATTCCCACTCGCAAAAGCGTGAAGTTTTGATTTCTTATCCGTTCCCTGTTTCATCACACGCTGTATCACATTTAAATGTTGTCTAGCCAACTCACCTGCTCTATTCAAACTTTCCCTAAAATTTGACAAGTAGTCCAATAATGCAATCTCAGAATGCTGACTCACCAATTTCTCTTTAATCTATTTAAGTGGTCCTTTTACCTCATGACCAAAAATCCATTTAAATGGAGTTTAGTTGATTCATTAGGCGCATCCCTAATCACAAAAAGTACAAATGGAATTCCTTTATCCCAATCCTCTGGATAATCTTGACACTAAGCCCTCAGCATTGTCTTTAAAGTTTGATGCCACCGTTCTAACGCTCCCTGTGATTCTGGATGATATGCATCCAGTTTTATTTAAATTGTTTTATTCCTAAACTATCCATAACCTCCTTGAGTAACTCTGATGTAAAATTTGATCCTTGATCTGATTGTATTTCTGTGGGTAGTCCACATCTAGTAAAAAATGTAAGTAACTGTTTTATAATCCTTTTAGCTCTAATATTAAGTAATGGAATAGCCTCTGGAAACCTAGGAAACACATTCATTATGGTCAATAGATATTGATTCCCACTTTTCATTTTCATTTTTCCTATACAAGCAATTAAGATCCATGTAAAAGATTCCTCCAATGCTGGAATGGGGATTAAGAGTGCTGGTTTTATCACCGCTTGAGGTTTCCCTATTACCTGACATGTGTGACATATCCGGCAAAATTCAACCACATCTTCATGCAGTCCAGGCCAATAAAAAATGTTTTTGTATTTTAGATTGAGTTTTCCTTACTCCCAAATTACCTCATGTGCTACCTGTAACACCTTCTTTTTATAACCCACTGGTAATACCACTTGACGAATGTCCGCCCATTTTTCATCCGCCTGAATATGTAAAGGCCTCCATTTTCTCATTAAGCCTTTGTGGAAGACAGTATGACGATAGGGCCAGGGAGAAGTAGGAGAATGCTCTGAACAGGTATCCCATTTCAGCCTGGTTGTTAGTAACAATCTGTGAGCTAACAGTCAGGTAAACAACCAAATCCTCCAGACAGCATCTAAGCTGGTATAACATCAAGGAACAGACACAGTTGTACAGAGCAAAGATGACCACTACCAGAGATAAAACCCCAGTACCAGCCTAATCTTTAAATGCAAGTCATCAACCAGCTTAAAAAAAGGAGAATGTACAATCAGGTTGTCCAGAACTTAAAGAGGCCCAGCTAGAACTGAGGAGATAAGCAAGACCAAGGCTAAAGGAATGAATGGGAATGCTGTTTTATATATGTTTTCTTTCTCCATGTAATAAAATGAGAATAAATCTTATTTTGTGGAACAAATAATGATGAACTTCTAAAATTATTGGACACGTGCGTATCAAAGCCTAGTACAAAAATGTAAAAGAACGGATCACTTAACAGATGTGGAACTAATGATTGTATCATCTGATATTCATGGATAATGAGAAAAACAATCAAGAGTGCCAAAGACAGTACTTGCAGATTTTTGGCCATATGCCAATACTAATAGCTCCCTCCATGTTGACCTTGGAGCTGCATAAGCTCCATCACCATCACACACCCTTCAAATGCCATTAAGCCTTGTCCATGAATCATTGTTTTTGTTCATGAATCATTCTGTTACATGTCTGCTATGTCAAGATCTAAGGTTTGATTTTAAAATTAAGTTGGTATGTTTTGCTAACAGTTGTATTGACATGAGGTAACAAATCATTCTTAAAGATATTGGCATTGAGCAAACCACTCATCTACTATATCACACATTTGAATTGTTTTCGCAAATAAATTACTTACATGTAACATTTCCACCCTGGCAGGAACTGTAAAAGAAAGGAGGAAAAGATTTCACATCATTGTCTCATTTGTAGAATGGCTTCAAAAGCATGTCCTGAGAAACCAATCAGAAGATAAGAACATTTTTGCTCTAACTCTTATTAATAAAAACAATATTAATTTATTTTAATTCAATTTACTTCTTTAATCGAATTGAAGCCAATTGGAATATTTATAGATGTTGCTCTGTAATGTTTACAATGGAGTCAAGCAAAAGTTTTACTGACTCGCCTGTTATTCTTGCCTGTGTTAGCTCACGAAACATGTAGCGGGATTCCCCGGCCACGCTCGCCTGAAAACTGGAGATTCCCTCTCGACTTCAACGGACCTTTACATGGTCCGCCCTCCGTCCGCTAGATTTCCAGTGGTGGGCGGGATGGGAGAATTCTGGCCACGATGTGCACTGCACCTGCCCTGACCTGAACCACTTGGAATTTAGGATTTACATTATTAGCATGGTTATTCCATGCTCCTGCTATGATTCCATATCCAGAATCTGGGACAGAAAGATTGCTGCTGCTTTAGTAATCAGGAGACCTATGGCAGCAGCACTGATCATTATCTCACGGCCCCCTGGCTTCTGTTAAAGGCAGGAGATGGAAGACCACCCACCTGAGAATTTAGCACCTCCCTGTGGGGAAAGAGGAACTTAGGTAGAATTTTCCATTCTCTGCAGAGTGCTGGCTGATGAACCATATGCGTCCCGTTTTTGAAAAGCATTTGTAAACCTCGTCGATATGGAATTCCACATGCGGTGGGACGAAATGGTGGGGAAGCCTGCTAATTTTTAAAAATTTAATGGAATGAGGTTCCTGACCTTCCTGAGCTTGATTGCCGGAATTCTACCGCTCTGCCCCACCACGGGAATCGGAGGGGGCGAGGGGCGGACAATGGGAAGGTCCATTGACCTCGGGCAGGATTTTCCGGTCTCGGGTCATACAAGGCCATAAAATCCCACCCCATACGTCACTGGCAAGGGGGGGACCCGAAAATCATCAAACAAGATCTCACCAGCGAGACTCTCGTTTTCTGAGTCTTGTGAGATTTCGGTCCCGGTTTATCGTTTGTGCTTGCTGCGGTCCTGGGTGCAAAAATTGAGGGGCATGTGTTTTTAGGTCTTTTGTGGTCTTCTCAGGCCCTCCAATGTGATTGGTGGGTAGGTATAAGGGTCTCTTCTGGTGCACCTCCATATGGACATCCTACCAACATTCCAAGAGTGAAGTGAGGCCAGAATGCCATGAGGTCCTTCTCCCCTCGTATACATTCCCATGCAATTCCAGCACTACTGTAGGTGAAGACTTTTCACATCCCCACAGAAGCTCTGGTAATCTCAGGGGCAATAAGAAGTAGATGCAAAACGGATATTGCTTTTCCTTCTCTTTTATTGTTGGGAACTCAACGGTTCCTCGAAAGCATAGGGAGAAATACTGGGTCACATCAACTGATGCACTAAAACCTTGCGGCCACCAGCCCAAGCAACGTTCACCCCTCTCATTTACTAAGGGACAGGCATAGGAAAAGTAGTGTGCCTAACTTGATTACATAACAAGCAGAGATTGGTAAAATAAGAAAATAAATTGTAGATACTTTACCAGTCTTTACAGGGAGTCCTTATTGTTTCACCTGGTTGCAATATCTTTCCATTATAGTAACATGTGCAATCAGTTAACTTAACGCACTTCATTATATTTTCATCCAAATAAGGTGCACCCTCAGGACACTTTGCATAACAGCCTATATCGAATAACAAGAAAACAACATGTGATGCTAAGAATTTCAGCAGCAAATATTAAACCCATTTATGCTAATTATTGAGTTTGTTTACACCCATGTTCATGGTAAGTCATAGAATTATTAAATTTGTTCCCCATTCACGATTCTTCCATAGATATGTAATTATTCGAAGTAAAAATCAGAACTCAAAATTGTCAAACCTGTTGAATGCTGAACAAATTAAAGTTACTTTGTTCATCAAATTTGCTCGAAATACCCTTTTACATTTTTATCAAGTTGTAGAAAATATATGACAAAAGTGACAGCATAATGATTTTAAATCCAAGAAATAGCCATTATGAACTAAATGTACAATATCTAAACACCGAGAACAGGAATATTATCTGATCATATAAAGGGATAATAATGTAGTTTAAACCTTCAAGTATTGCAGAGTATTTCTTCCCAACGTAATGATCCGAACATGTTTTTGTTGTTAACTTTCCACATGGGTGATAATGCCAACTGCATTCATCAGGTTGGTTATAATAGTCACAGTACACAGCTGCAAAACAGAAGTAATTATGTGGTCAACTAAAACAAGTTGCAGAATCTACGAAAGATTCCCAGAAAACACTGTCTGCATTGAATTAAAAGGGATATATGGTACAGACATGACCATTCAGCCAGTTCGGTTTCAAAACAAAAGTCTGGATGCATATTTCTGTTAGAAAAGGTAATTTTATCTTCTCAATTCAAGTTCCTTGTTATCCACCTACATCCTTTCCAAGTATTTCTCTCCCTTTTAAAATATTTAATTGGCTTTATTACCACAGCTTTCTGGATCAGTGCATTCCATATTCTCAAAAACCTTGCGAGGAGAGCTTTCTCTGGATTCAATTAAGCTTTCTAAGTAATATTTTTAATTTTTTCCTTTTCTACTGTATTCCTTGAACAACGAAAAGAGAGATATATTTTCCTCTCTTGTCAATTCTCTTCAATATTTTAAGCAGCGTGGTTTGATTATCGCTCAATCGACCTGGGGTGACACGGTGGCACAGTGGTTAGCACTGCTGCCTCACAGCGCCAGGGACCCGGGTTCAATTCCCGGCTTGGGTCACTGTCTGTGCAGAGTCAGCATGTTTTCCCTGTGTCCGCGTGGGTTTCCTCCGGGTGCTCTGGTTTCCTCTCACAGTCCAAAGATGTGCGGGTTAGGTGGATTGGCTATGCTAAATTGCCCCTTAGTGTCAGGGGGACTAGCTAGGGCAAATGCATGGGGTCATAGGGATAGGGCCTGGGTGGGATTGTGGTTGGTGCAGACTCGATGGGCCCAATAGCCTTCTTCTGCACTATATGATTCTATGAGTCTATTTGTCAGGGCACTATTAGTCTAAATCCCTTGACTGCAGATCAGATGCTGAGATGTTATCACCAGATCCTCTCCAAGGCATTGAAATGACATTTAAAGGATATTGGTCAGGTTCCTGTCCGCTTTAACAAAGGGTCATCTAGACTCGAAACGGCAGCTTTTTTCTCTCCTTACAGATGCTGCCAGACCTGCTGAGATTTTCCAGCGTTTTCCCTTTTGGTTTCAGATCCCAGCATCCACAGTAATTTGCTTTTATCCTGTCCGCTCTGGGTGGGAACCGTACTGGGGCTGACGCAGTGAGCAGGGAGACTCGCAATGAGTTTGACACCCGGTGAGAATCCCATTTTGACCCTCACGCCCGATTCATCAGGCCAGCGGCGATCTTGGCTGCAGCTAACGGCAGCAGTGAACCGTTCCAGTGTCTCCTCTCCTCCAATGCTTAGCTTTTAAACAATTTTCTATCCATATCAGATCGCTACCTCAAGCCCTATATGCCTCTGTTTGAACCAGTCATCTCCTGTCCTGACCAAATGTATACTATCTCTCCTGCTCTTTATGTGTTATTTTTATGTGTTCTTGCAGCACCCCATTTGAGCAAATGTATAAAATGATTTTTACAACGCTCCTCAATTCTTAATAATGCAAATCCTTACGGCACAAGTCAGGGGTTCTCCAGCGAATACAGACGCCAGCTTTGTTACAAGCTTCTGCATACACTGCGACAGCCGTGCAGAAACCCAGATATTTCCCTTCCAAGTCACAGGCACAAGCTTCTTGGATACAGGCCTCATAGAATGGGGTAGGATCAACCTGATAGAGACATTAAGATACAGTGTCAGAAGTCTCAAGATACCCTGAATGAGGATACACTCCAATTGCTAAATAACATATTTGATAATCAACTTACCTTCTTGTGGCATTTTTGAAAGACAGTTTCCTTGATGATGCCACACTTCCTTTGAGCCCATGCTAAACAGTATGGGTTTCTGTCACAGGGAAATGTTTGATTTATTACATTTGAACAGGACAATGTTGACTTCCAGCTGTTTCCAAATTCCAATGTGTTTGTCACCAAAGACTTTCCTTTTGTTGTTAGATCATCTGAAACATCACCATTGAAGTTTCCACACAGACCACATATTTTGTTCTGAAATAAATGTGTGCATATATATTAATATGTTACAATATATATTCACGTAATAAATCACAATTTCTATCACACCAACACTTTTTGAATTATTCAATGGCGGGGCAACTTTAAAGTAGTTCCCAAAATGGATATGAGTTCAGCAGAGCTGCTGCAGCCCCCACCTCACTGGTGCCAGTGTGAGACCTGGATCTCCTGCCAGCCACAAATCAGACAGGTACCTCTCACCAGCTTACGGGTCCCTGAGAAGTGGATGGGGGCAGCAGGAAAATTGGTCAGCTCCGTCACCGAGTTGACCGGCAAGGTAGGCCTGGCAGGGAAGCCGATTTCTGGCTGGGACCCAAAGGGACTGTCAAAACTCTCCTTCACACTCGACATTCTGCCATCAGCTCCTGAGGTCTGATGCCCGATGCCAGAACGGTGAAGGCGAAAGGTTTTCCCCTGATGTTGTTTCACCCAGCGAGCCACAGGGTTGGTATTCTTGACTTGAGAGGGATGGAAGAATATTTGCATGTTTGGAATGGCTTGCAGCTAGATCTGTTCTTCAACAGTACATTTCTAGAAAAACTCAAGTTCCAGCTAGGAAATTCACATTCCCAGAATAATCAATTATATAATTTTCAACTGTTTATCCTTCAAATGTCCAAAAACACTGGCCGGAATTCTCCAACCTTTCCCGCGGCTGAGATTCTCCAGTCCCACTGCTGTGAATGGTGATTTGACTGAGCGCCAAATTGTCCGTTCTTGCTGTCAGTGATGCTGGGGTGAATGAGATTGGAGAATCCCGGCCACTATAACTCCTTTTGTGTCATAAGTTTCAGTGAACTTGATTCACCTTCACCGGTAGGATAGCTTTACCTTAAAACATTTGGGGAGGGGTGGGCGATTCCCCCAGCCCTCTGCACTGCTCTAGTAGCGCAGCGGGCCAGGAGACATTACCGGGGCTGTTTTGCGGGCTTCCCGCTGGGCGTCACGGCCACCGCGCGTCTCCGCGACCTAGATTTCCAGCGTAATCAGCTCTGTGCCAAGCTGATTACAATATGGAAATCTTCATTTCCATTTCATTAGTGGGCTTGGGACTGAAGTCTCTGGGCTCGCTAGCATCTCTCCCCCGCTGGAAGTGGTTCCGTCCAGCGCGGTTTACTCCTGCTTCCCACTAACGGGGAACAGCGGCCTGACACCACTGGAGGGAAGAGAGGCCATTGAGGCCCCTCCCCCCCCCCACCCCCAGGAGGTTGAGGGTAAGGGGGGGCTTCCCCTTGGGCAGTGTCAGCCTGGCAGTGCCAGCCTATCCTCATGGCATTGCCCAAGGGAGGCCAGCAATCTGAGGGGTGCAGGGTTAGAAGGCTAGCGATGGGGGTTGTGGGGCTGGCCAGCGATCTGGAGGCCGGCAATGTGGGACCAGTGCGCATGCACCAATCTCCGCACTGACAAATCAGCGCGTGCGCATTGCGCAGTGCTGCCAGCCTTTCCAGCGGGAATAGGCCCCACCCCCTGATTTTCAGACTGAATCTCGCTAGGGTCATCTGTGATGCACAAAGTATCGGAGATTCATTCTGGAAACCACGTTAAAAAACCATCGGGTTTACTCCCATTTTCCCGCACATTGGGGACTTCGAATAGTTTTGGGAGAATCCCAGCCTTGGTGACGGGAATTACAATTCCAGATCATAGGCCAAAGACAAAAAATTAAACGGATTGTTCTTTTCCTCAGATATGCAGAGTTCAACATTCTGTCAACTTAGGCGGGAAAAGGTATGTGCTGTCTGCTGGATCCACTGCCGGCTTATCTCGCCAGTCCCCATTTGTCAAAAGCTGTTGTAAACCCCGATGATACAGCGGGGAAGCCCACTAATATTATGTAAATGTATGATAATGGTGTTTCTAATCTTTCATGGTGAGAACCCCATGACATGATTGATGGGGGTGGGGGTGGGGAGGTGGCGGCAATGGGAAATCCTGCCAGTGTAAAAGCTGTTTGGGGACTCCCGTTGGATTCTCCATCACCCCTCCCCTCATCCCCCCGCTATCCCCACCTGCCGAAAACAGGAGCGGGAGAATCCAAATCCATAAGTGTTTTCATTGTAATTCCTTGCGGCGTGTGGTACATTATATGGGAATCATATCACCTTTGCATTTGCAAACGAACATGTTCTTAATGTCTGAAATGGTTGCTCTTTCCTGATAAATTTTCTACATGAATAAATTAGTCCAAATGAGGAAATGTTAACATTTTGAACCATGCCCTTACCTTCCATCTTGGATCCAGTGTGATTGAAACTCTTGTGCGTTTGTCCCATATCACAGTGATCCCATTGGAAAATTTAATGATTAGATAGAGTCCGACAGTGTGCAGTGAATAGGGATCATCTGGGCACTTGGATTGACTTTGAGGCATCACAGCTCGAATCACTCTGCCATCAGTTAGCTTGAATTCGGTATCCTGGAGAAATCCCAATGATTCAGGTTGTGTATAAAATCATGTACAATCACAATAGACATGTTAGAAATCAAGGGAATACAATATTGTAATACAACACCAGGTAGAACATTTGAGTGATTGCAGATTGATGGACTGGAAAAGGATACCTCAAATAAAATTCTGATATTTCTCGAGCACGTGACCCCGTTTTCACAGCATGGGACGCTCTCTATTAATATTTGGATTGTGCCAGAACCTTGATTGCATCGATCCTGCAATGAATCATAAAGGGATTTGTGTGATGGTGCGCTAACATTGTTTAATAAATAAGCTAATCTCACAACTTGCACATTTATTTATACCATATCATTATCATGAATATTGCATAATTTAGAATTCCATATGACAGACCAGCAGAAATACAAGCACTTGTTCTCTGGGCGGAATTTTCCAGCCCTTCCCGCTGGTGGGATCTTCCAGCCCCGCCAAAGTTGGCCTCTGCCACGGGTTCCCCAACAGCATCATGAGCAAGGAATGTAAATTGTCATTGGCTTCGCACTGCAGGTGCCGGAGAATTTTTTTTAGCCACACAAAGACATCAGGCATGATCTTACCGCCTGTTCGCGCTTTGCTCCCGCTGCAGCGAGGTTGGAGAATTTGGCAATCAGCCAAATCTCCGTTCACTGAGGTGGGATGGGAAAATCCCGCCAGCGTGAACAGTGGTAAGATTCCAGCCATCATGTTTTGACACAACCCGTTCCCAACCTAACTTACCTCAACCAAAATATATTCACAGTTGCCATCATAGCGGTATCTTTTTCCGTCAAAGCTTACATAGTGGCCATCTCCATAAACTAGGCATTCCTTTGCACACAATTTCTTGGTGCACTCCCAAGTTCCGGACTTGCATGTGCTGTAATATAAAATAACATCAAAAGCATTACTCATTAGTTCTGGTCTCCGAACTACAAAAGGGATATAGAGACACTAGAAAAGATGCAATCAAAAACAAATACATAGATGATGCTGGAACTGAGAGACAATGACTATCAGGAAAGACTGAATAGTCTAAGGCTTCTTTCTCTCAAAAAGGAAAGCTGTGGAAATGGCCCAATAGAGATCTTTAACATTATGAGGGAGTTGATCAACAGATGTTTGCACTTGTGGGGATTCCAAAACTGAGCTCCACAAATATAAGATAGTCATTACTAAATCCAGTCGGGAATACTGGAAAGTCTTGTGATGCAATGATAGCATCCCTACTTCTGGGTCAAAAGCTGCGGGTTCAAGTCCCACTCTGAGACTTGGTCACCTTGGAAATTATGTCCATAACATGGCCAAACAGGTTAATTATCAGCCTGTAACTCCTGCCTGATGGCAGCTAGTAAGAGTTTTCACCCTGGTCAAACTGCAAACCATTGCAGTGTTCTGCCACGAATAATCATGGACCAATCCAATTGAGGTCTATGGTCACCAACAGCCTCTTAGGACATTGACCTGGGGAGAACAGAATACAAAAGAAACTTGTTTACTTGAGGGTTAGGGTGAACAGTCACACAGTGGTTAGCAATATTGCCTCACAGAACCAGGGACCTGGGTTTGATTCCAGTCTTGGGTGAATATCGCGTGGAGTTTGCACGTTCTCCCCATGTTGTGTTAGTTTCCTCCAGTTTCCTCCCACAGTCCAAAGATGTGGAAGTTAGATGGATTGGCCATGCTAAATTGCTCCTTAGTGTCAAAATAAGGGGGATTAGCGAGGTAAATGTGTGGGGTTACAGGGATAGGGTGGACCTGGGAAAGATGCTCTGTCAGAGAGACGGTGCAAACTCGATAGGCCGAATGGCCTCTTTCTGCACTGTAGGGATTCCATGACTAATTTACACAAATAACCTACAAAGAGGATCTGGTTTTGTATTTAAGGGAGAAAAGAATATGAAGATATACTCATAGGATGAAATGAAGTAGGATGGGAGGAACATACGCACCAGCAGGCAGTAGTTGGGTGAGATGGCCTGTTTCTGTGCTGTCAATTCCATCTGGCAATTTACATAGCATGATGCAAAAATAAACACTGTAATTTGTTCAGGAATGTTGGTTAATCTTTCCAATTGTTTAATCTCACCAGTTATTGCAATCCTTTGCAATTGTGATTCCAGGAGCATAGTTTTCTCCTCCATATGAACAAGGGCACTGTTCAGGAGCAATGCATCTTCCATTGTCATCTTCCACGAGGTTAGCAGGGCACACACAGCCAGGGACACAGCGGCTAGCCGACTTTTAGCAAAGACACAAAATGATTTATTTTCAGCTTGCTGTTATGTCCAATTGAGAAGCAAACGGCGCAGATTTACGCAAACTCATAACTACTGGTTTTACACAGCAGTCCTTACTCTGAGGTGAAATATTATGAGATTAGCACAAGAACAAAATTCTGCATAATCTAAATATTGCACATGTTCCATTCCATTGAGATCACGAGTGAACAAGATAGCAAGGTAGCATTGCATTGAAGAACAACAAAATATAAAATAATAAGAGTTTTTAAATATGTGTAGCATTTAATATCAAAATTCAGAATTATTGTGCATTGAAAATTGCAAGAGAACAATTAAAATGTAAATGTACAAATTTTGCTTACACATGGCTTATTGTAGTTTTTGCAGGTCTTTGCACAATAGGTATCCATATTTCTACAGTCAAAATACGTTTTCCCATTCAGGCATCCTGGATAAAGAAAAAAAATCCAATTGTTTGTTTAGAGATGACCATCCATTTGGATTCAAATTGGGATGTTGATTTATACTGACAGAACTGAAAAAATCAAAGCAATTGCTCACCTGGACGGGCGGTTGTCGGAGCTATCGAACAGTAAGGCTTCCCATTTTCACAAGCGCTGAATGGAATAACAAAGTTATATTTAACACACGTTTAATTATTTACCTGATACTTGCAAGGTATGATAAAGATACTTACCAGATTTGACCGTTCACAGTAACACTCTGCCCTTCTTTGATAACCACTTCACCAATATAACAGGGGCAGTCTGATGTATCGATACAAGCTCCAGCGTTGTCCATGTACTTCCCCTCAGGACATCCACAGCCATAAACTGGGACATCCTGAACCATGCAGGTGTAATCGTACTCAGAAAGTGATCGACAGGTGCGGTTACAGGTCTTCATGTCATTCTCAAAGACCTGAGTGTTGGCGCATGGTGTATCTAAGTGGAAAAACAATGTAGATTTACGTGAAGCATATAATGCACTTAAACCCAGTAAGTATATATCTCATTCATATTCTCTGCCTGGGTAGATATGGAGAAACTATTCCTATTGGTAGAAGGATCGAGAATCAGAGGCACAGATTTAAAGTAATTGATAAAAGAAGCAAAAGCAATATGAGGAAAAAAGATTATCACACAATGAGTGCTTAGAGTCTGGATGCATTGCTTAGGAGTGTGTTGGAGGGAGGTACAATAGAGGTATTCAGGAGGGAATTAGATAATTATTTGAAAAGAAACAATGTGTAGGGTTATGGGAAGAAGATAGGAGAATGGCCCTCTATGAAATGGTCATTCAGTGAGCTGGTGGAAACACATTGGAATGAATGGCTTCCTTCTGTGCTGTAACAATTCTTTGATTCTGCAAAATTCATGACTTGTTTATTTTCCACCATGCTATTATGCAGAGAAAAGTGGGAGAGTTATCCCGGTGTACTGGCAAAGTCACACTAGCGGTTTCACTCACACCATGTTTATATAGAAATAAGTCTCTGAAGGAATCCAATCTGTGTGGAAGACCATGAACTACCACATTCCCTACTTATTTGGTTAAATTTCTTTGACAAAATCTACATATATTTGTCGGTGGAGGTCAAAGCAGATCTTGAAATAAACTGTTTTGAAATATTCAAATCTTCCATTGATGCATAAGAATTCAAGAACTGTAAGATAGTTCATTCCTGTGCATCAAAAAAAATGTATGCAAGGTCATAACCCCTTACATCTTTATCACAAATGCCCATCCATTTTGGAAATGTATAGTACCAAAATGTGTACGTAGCTCGCACAAGTGTGCACCCACATGAAAGGAATCTTTTTTATTTATTATTTTGTAGGATGTGGGCATTGCTAGTGATAGCCGTCATTTATTGCCCATCCCGGATTGCCCACGAGGCAGACGTTTGAATGTTTCTGGAGCTACTAATTCCTGGAAGAGGTCGCTCATCACTCAATGGAATCTGAACAGTTCCTATTGCCTGATCTTCCAGCAATT
The DNA here is from genome assembly GCF_964213995.1 of Mustelus asterias. Taxonomy (NCBI): domain Eukaryota; kingdom Metazoa; phylum Chordata; class Chondrichthyes; order Carcharhiniformes; family Triakidae; genus Mustelus; species Mustelus asterias. Next base: position 44,076,200 of record NC_135819.1, on the reverse strand, counting down.
TGTACAATTAACAGGTAATGGCGTCCAGCTCCACAGGAGGAGGGAGAGGCCAATGAGGACATGTGCAACTTCACAGGAGGAGGGAGAGGCCAATGAGGACATGTGCAACTTCACAGGAGGAGGGAGAGGCCAATGAGGACATGTGCAACTTCACAGGAGGAGGGGGAGTCTGATAAGGAAATGTGTAGGTCTCACTTGGCCTGGAATAACCTGCAAGATTCGTGGCAGCAGTAAAGTCCGTCTCCAAAAGGGATGACCTCTGCAGCTTTTTGGATTTGAGCTGGCATCTGTCTCCAGCGGCTGTCAGGTTGTCTAGCTAGATCAACTCTGCCACCCCGCCTCCCCCCCACCCCCCCGCTTCCCCAACTCTAATAAATGCTCATGCTGCATTTCCATTCCATTCCATTCCATTCTGATTATATACTCACTTCCTGAAACTGGGCAACAATTTCTTAATCCTAGATTCATGAAGAAGATGACCGACAGGGTGAGATTGAAGAATATCAACTCCGCTAACTCTGATTTATTTTCACAATGGAAAGGTTCTCTCTCATGACAGACATCTCTGAAATTTCAAAGTCTGTGCCTGAACTTGGCATTTGTCATCTTCCTGGGTTTGGGGCTGGCGTTGCGCTGGGGTTTGTGCATGCATGAATTGTGGAAGCAACTGGCCATTTTAATCAGCAGCTGTCTTCACTGACTTCCAGTTTCTGAACCCTGTCTCAGAGTGTGCTGACCAGACCAGATAAGAGGGGGTCTGAACTTAGTGGATTCATTTGGATAGCCAGGGTGCCCCCTTGGAGAGGTAAGGTAGCTCCTTGGATATGGTCCTGGGGCATTTTTGCAAGAGGTAGGACACTCATTGGGAGAGCCAAGGACCCCTTTTGGAAGTAAGATATCCTTTAGGATTGTTATACGGAAACCTGATTACATGATTTATACACACAAACCTGTTGGAACTGTCAGCTATCCAGGATGTGTCAAAGCTGTCCAGGAAATGTCCAAGGATACTAGATGAGTTGGCATGAAAGGGCTAAGGGCAAAGAATGGTGGTTGGGGATATGGGTTGGTATGAGTTGGCACTAAGTTGCATGAAGTCTAAGAGGATCCAGAGGGGGTAGGTAGAGGAACATGGAGGTATGAGGGGCCAAGGGGGGCATAGGTTGGCATGGATGGAGGATAGGGTGTATGTCGGGGTGAGGGGTGAAGGGATGATCTTTGTTTTATAAAATAGGGAAGTCGTGCTGAAACTATACAAGTCACCAGTTAGACGCCTGGAAAACTGTGAACAACTTGGGTCCCCTTCTGTAGGGAAAGATATACTGGCATTGGAGGCAGTCCAGAGAAGGTCCACTAAGTTGATCCTGGGAATGGAGGGATTTTCTTATGAGGAGAGGTTGAGTAGCTTGGGCCTATACTCATTGGAGTTCAGAAGAATGAGCAGCAACCTTACTGAGACATATAGGATTCTCCAGGGGTTTGAAGAGTAGTTGCTGAGAGGTTGTTTCCCCTTGTGGGAGAGTCTTGGAGGAGAGGGTATAATCTCAGAGTGAGGGGTCGCCCATTTAAGAAAGAGATGAGGGGCAATGTTCCTCTCTCAGAGGGTGGTGAATCTGTGGAATTCTTTACCGCAGAGGGTAGTAGAGGTTGGGTTATTAAGTATGTTCAAGGCTGAGATGGACAGATTTTTAGTCAGTGAGGGAATCCGGGTTATGGTAAGGTGGGAAAGTGGAGTTGATGATTATATTAGATCAGCCATGATCCCATTGAATGGCGGAGCAGACACGATGGACCGAATGGACTATTTCTGCTCCTACTTCCTATGATCTTATTATTTTTTATTGATTTAAACACAGTACCAGAGCACAGAGGCATGCCTTACACCCAGGCCACCTCCACACTCAACAGCTGTCACATTCGTTCCGAGGCTGCTTGCCCTGACCCTGACCTCCAGTTCAGCCGCCCTCCCTTTCATTTACCACGCTCCACCGACCAAATACCCGATCTACAGGAGGACATTTTTAAAGTTCGGGTGCACTGAGGCAGGAAATATCTGGACTCTGTGCCCCTGAGTTGGGGACAGAAATCTGGGCCTCAGATTCTGCTTTCCTAAAGAGGCAGCGACATGACAACTTACTGCAAATGTTTCCTCTCCAGTTTTTCACAGTGATACCATGAGCAGCACACTCATGGACGTACGCTCCCAGTCCAGCGCACAGACAGTCATTGATATCCTCACAGGCGCAGGTAGCAGCAACACACATCTAAATAAGTAAAGAAGTTTAAAATTCAAGCAGCATAACAAGTTAAAAAATCAAGTGTGATAATTAATATAGTATTTTAAATTCAGGTCCACCATACAGAGTTATTTAACACAAGTTTATATAATCTACACACTTATACTACACACTCTGGGGAAAATCATACGGTGAGATTTTCCAGTCATGCTCCCCCCAAAACCAGAAAATTCCACCCGAGGTCAATGGACCTTTGCATGGTCCACGTCCTCCCCCGCACCCCCACCCCCCCACCATCCACTATGATTCCCATGGCGGATGGGATGGGAAATTTCTCCCAATAATGTCTCCCTGTCTGAGATCAGATAACTCTATACAGAATATGCACTGAACCTGGGATCTTCTGGTGCTGTTTGGATCAGTTACTCAATGGATAAACAGCCAAGGTGGAAGCACATGGGATTCTGAATTGGCAACTTTTACTTTGAGTTAAAAAGGAAACATTTCCATTTACCCCTGATCATTCCATACCTGATAATAAACTATGGGATCGACTGCAGAATGACAGACAGAAAAGGCACCACTGGGATCTTTTATGGACTTGCACTTATCACTTGCATATTTTTCTGAAATGAGAGGTAAAAAATGACTTTTATTTTAAGAAAAAATACTTGATTTAAAAATATTTCTGCAAACTGCTCACAATCTTTCCATGCACAGCCTAGAATTTTCTGCACACAATGGTGGAATTCATATCATGGCCGGAATTGTCTGGCCGTTCACCACCCATTACCCGCCACCAACACCACCCCACCCCCGCCATCACCCCCCCCAAAAATCATTAAAAATTATTTTTAAAAATTGCTGAATCATTTACATAATTTCATTGGTCTACACCATCTGGCTTCGTAGCAAATTTAATTTTTTTATCTGTAAAGTCTTTTTAAAATTTGCCTGTGAGCCTAAATCAGCAGAAAATCAGGTCAATTTGAAAGCCATCATCAAATAGCCACAATCAGCAGAAACATTTGTGTGATTTAGACAATGGTCAGGTTTGCTGGATCAGCTTTGAATCAATTTATTTATAAACCAGCATTAATTATCCTAGAAACTCAATTTATGCTTAACGAAACTAACGCTTTCCACAACTGCTTGTGCTGGTTTGGCTGATGTCACTGATAAAACTAACAGATACCACAGTGCAAATGTTTTGAGTACAGACCTCTACATCAATTAATTATAATGATTTTAAAGGTAACACAAAACCACTGTAACCATATTGCATTAGAAAAGATAATTACCATTTTCTGAACTGACGCAAGCGGGAGGTACTATTGCATCCGGACAACTCTTCTGAATCTTCCAGGAATTAACAAAAGTAATGGGTGTGCTTTCCACAATGCCATCTCGAGATAGAAAGTCATCATCTGCATTATCATTGAAGACGCCACATAAACCTGATGGAAAACAATGCAGGTCATCACAAAGGAGTAGTTACCTCCAGAATACTCCTCCCTGGTTTGGGAATAATTTGGACCCAGTGGTATATTTTGTTAAGAGATGCAGATGTTTTTTAAAAATTTATTTTTATTTATTTATTAGTCACAAGCACGCTTACATTCACACTGCAATGATGTTACTTTGAAAATCCCCTCGATGTGTTATCCAGTTTGTGATCTAATGTCACCCATTTCATTTCAAGCAAAATTAGGATGATTTACGCAATTTTAATTGAGGTAAGTGATTGTTGTATATTACAGATATGCTGTCCTCGGGACACAGAGTTAAAACCATGGAGCTTTATTTACAGAGGTGTGTTCACCTACATGGCTGCTTCCTCCCTGACAGTTTCCCATGCTAGTGACCCATGACATCACTTCCAGTGAATATATTAATACAATAGTGCTCAATGCGATTAATAAGAATCAATACAAGTACATGACAGTGGTAGAGTAGTAATGTCACTGAAGTTGCAATCCAGAAACCCAGAGTAATGCTTTGGGGATTTGGGTTCAAATCCCACCACAGCAGATGGTGAAAATTGAATTCAACAACATTTTGGGGTTAAAGGTGGCTATTGTCTTAAAAACCCACTTGGTTCACCAAATCTGCCATCCTTACTTGGCCTGGCCTACACATGACTCCAAACTCACAGCAATGATTCTCAAATGGCCTTGAACTGGACCCTAAATGAGGACTAGTCAAAACTTGAACAATATTGCAATACTTGGTGACTCAAGCCAAGCCCTGCAAAAAGAGTATCCAGATTATTCCATCTTCACAATGCAAAAACCAATGGAGAGATCAATATCCAATGAATGGCTACAAGTGAAAGCACCACCTAACTCAGCATACCTTGGAGTAGAGACTGGGTTGTTAAATATGTTCAAGACCTTGGAGTGACCTGAGGTAGGACACTGAGTTTCCCAAGACACCTAAAATTAACTGCAGCCAAGGTCAAGTCCAGAAACAACTTGATCTCCAAACCAACCCACTCAACTTGGAATGCTGCTCCCACCACCCTCTGAACATCAGCACTCACATTCTCATACTCAGTAGCAAAATACTGCACCCCTGTCTGGTCAAGATTATGATGTGGAGATGCTGGCGTTGGACTGGGGTAACCTGGTGTTGTTAGACTCCTTGCTGGGTCAAGATTATCACACACACACAGTTGACACCCAGCTGAATGCTATCATGCATATCATTACTGAAACACCATGCTCAACGTCACTCTCTCGGCTCCCAGTCCTGGCAAACATCACTCTTCCACTTATCCACCAACTTGCAACAATCCACAAAATGATATAGAAAGTTCGCAATGCCCCCTACCTGCTGCTTCACGCTGATCTAGTCAGCCCACCCAAAGTACAACTCCCACTAAGAAAGCCAATCTGGGAAAACCTTCCCACACAGAACTTCAAAGCAAATTCCACCTGGACAAATAAATGAGAATCATTGGACACGACAAACAAGTACCTGGTCTCAAATACAACCCACCAAGGAAAGAGTGGTAAGCCCTCAACAGATCAGAACTGACCATGGCCCCTGCTTGGCAAACCTCCACAGAAGGGGCATTAGTGCCAGCCTCCTATGTGCTGTGGGAGAAAGCAAACTATGCAGCACCTCATAGAAGAGTGTCCAGTTCAGAGACTCAGCAGAGATGTATCCACACTCAACACAGAAGGACTGGGAGAAACGGCTTGGCTTAGGGACTTTGCATTCATTAAATAAAAAATCTTGAAGAAGTAGTAGAATGTAATCCTATAGCTAAATTAAGTATGCATTTAAATGAATATGTCATAGTAACCATACCTTTTGTACTTTTCTTAAAATCTTCAGACAGCGAGATGTAAAGCTGCATAATAGGAGATATCTGCACTTGCATTTTCAATCCAAATGTTGTTGCCACTTGAATGAACATTGAGGACTGCTGAAATATTATTACTCCGCCTGTTTTAAAGAAAATATAGTTAGTTACCTCATATGTGCTTTATGTCCTGCACCCTACATGGCTGCAGACAAAGAACTGAAAAGTGGCTTTGGATTGGCTAATAGCTTTCCAACCTGCACAGACATAGAGGGCAGAATGAGCACCGCCCATGCCATAAAATTCTCCTTGCGATGAACAAGACAAAACAATCTTTACAAAAATGCTGGAGCTACTCAGCAGGTCTGACAGCATCTGTGGAGAGAGATTCGAGCCATTGTTTCGAGTCTGGAAAGGGGTCACCCAAACTCCAATCATTGGCTCTATTCTTTCTCCACAGATGCTGTCAGACCTGCTGAGTCACTCCAGCACTTCTTGCTTTTGTTTCAGATTCCAGCATCCGCAGTAATTTGCCTTTAAAAACAATATTTACCTTTTCTGAAAGGCATTGTGACCACGGTTCCATCAAAATGTACTTTGCCATCATTGTTGAACACAAAGGAAGTCTATAAAAAAAGGGTGCATTTATCACATTCGTTATTTATCATCGTATTGGAAGAATTAAAGTAAGTGGTTTTACAAAATCTCACCTGATCCTTGGTTAAGGTCACACTCTGCAGACATGTCTGTTTAAAAGCAGCTTGACACTGGTGAATCGCTACCTTGATGGTCCAGTGCTCTGTCTGTGGAAAAGACATTCAGAAATGGAGAAGTCGCAAATGTATCAAGCATGTATGATTATGCTTCAGGCATTACTTATATATTTGTTTTAAAAATTGATTATAAGTGAGATTAAAATGTCAGAAACGTACAAAAACAGCAACGTAGGAGCAATCCCCTTTCATGCTATAGTAGTTGCTGTCAAATGTTGTGATGTAAGTTGCTTCTTCAATTTTGCATCTCCCAGGACATTTACGGTGGGAGCATGACCATGTTCCAGCTTCACAAGTGCTGGAATGAAAATACAAATGAAATCATTGAGATTTACTAAATGTTTGAATAGCTTTTGTGTAGAAACTGCAAATGCAATGTACAGTGCAAAGCCTACCATGACTGACAGGATTCTGTCCTTGTGTCTCCAGATGAATAAACCGCTCCATCATATTCACAAGGACATTCTGCTTTCTTGATGCATGTGTTTCTTCCTCTTATGTCATCAAGAACAGTGCCTGAGATACATTAAAATACATTTCTAAGTACTTTCTTCTATTCACACTAAAGTTCACAACTTTAATTTCCATTTACTAATCCAATTAAATCAGTCTTCAGTGACATGTCTAGCATGTCTAGGAGTTGGAGTTGTACAAGACATTGGTAAGGCCACACTTGGAATACTGTGTGCAATTCTGGTCACCCTATTATATAAAGGATATTATTAAACTAGAAAGAGTGCAGAAAAGATTTACTAGGATGCTACCAGGTCTTGATGGATTGAGTTATAAGGAGAGGCTGGATAGACTGGGACTTCCTACTCTGGAGCGTAGGAGGCGGAAGGGTGATCTTATAGAAGTCTATAAAATAATGAGGGGCACAGATCAGCTAGATAGTCAATATCTTTTCCCAAAGGTAGGGGAGTCTAAAACTAGAGGGCATAGGTTTAATGTGAGAGGGGAGAGATACAAAAGTGTCCAGAGGGGCAATTTTTTCATACAGAGGGTGGGGAGTGTCTGGAACAAGCTGCCAGAGGTAGTAGTAGAGGCGGATACAATTTTGTCTTTTAAAAAGCATTTAGATTGTTACATGGGTACGATGGGTATAGAGGGATATGGGCCAAATGCGGGCAATTGGGATTAGCTTAGGGGTTTAAAAAAAAAGGGCGGCATGGACAAGTTGGGCTGAAGGGCCTGTTTCCATGCTGTAAACCTCTATGACTCTATGTCACGGGGCGGCATGGTGGCACAGTGGTTAGCAGTGCTGCCTCAAAGCGCCAGGGGTCCAGGTTCAATTTCGGCCTTGGGTGACTGACTGTGGAGTTTGCATGTTCTCTCCGTGCCTATGTGGGTTTCCTCTAGGTGCTCCAGTTTCCTCCCATAGTCTAAAGATATGTAGGTTAGCTGGATTGGCCATGCTAAATTGTCCTTTTGTGTCCAGGGATTTGTAGGTAAGGTGGATTAACCATGGTAAATATGCAGGGTTATGGGGATAGATGTTCTTTCAGAAAGTTAGTGCAGACTAAATGGGCCAAATGGCCTCCTTCTACACTATGGATTCTATGGTTTTGTGTTCATTATTTCACCGAACATTGTATCTCTTTACTTCAATCAGGAAAATAAGAAATTCTCTCAAATTACTATTTCTGAAATTATTCCTTCCGAGTACAAGTGTAAAGGTACTGGCTCCTTGCTACATAATCAATTGCTGATTCACACAAGAGAACTGCATGATTAGAAGTTGATCCGGTCATTGATTTTTCTATCCATTTCATCCATTTGCAACACTGATGTTGTGCAGCATTTACAATGATAAAGGTGATTGTCAAAGGGTTTCAGAATTCAAGTTGTGGATATGTCTGTGTGGTCAAAATATCTTGGAATGTGGGTTCATGCCCAATATGGCCGTCCAATGTCACCCACGCCTTTGAGTTTGCTGGGTCAATACGAGGACATTTAATCAGCATGGACAGATCATTCTTGTACCGTTGAGGAATGTCCATCACCACTTACTTGCCCCATGTAGGTTAAACCTACGAATGCTGGCTATACCCTCTTTAATCCCCTGTGTAAAGGGGCCTGATCAATAACATTTCAAAAAGAAAACTAACCTTGCTTTTCTTTGGGGGTCTGGGCACTTTCCCTGGGATCCACCCTCACCCTTCTGAAGGCAAAAGTGCCTCATCTCACTTTGTGCAATGTTCGCCTACACACCAAGTCCTGAATGAACCAATGCAGCAGGGGTAATGAGCATTTGGGATCTCCCTTCTCACTTCTTCCCCTGAACAATTTTTGCCTTGAATTCGAGCTGGGGCTCCTGACATTCACGAGGAAATCAGAGAAATCGCTGCGACAATGTGGAACAGATTCCCCATTCTTTTGGTGGGCGTCCTTTCTGATTTCTATTAAAAAAGGGGTGAAAGACCAGCCGATCCCCCAGACCCCTCCACCCCAAGAAATTTCCAGCTCCCTGATCCTGCCGTAGCGTCACTAGACCTCTTGGCTGATTTTCGCAGGTGTTCAAAGAAATCTAATTGGAAATAATGTTGTGGCGTGCCAGCCGGATTGAGTGTGTTAATGTGAAGGACACCATGGTGTAAATGTATGGCAGGTCACTCACTGTTTTATCTTAAACTAATAACAAGGCACAAGAAAAAGATGAAATTGTTTTCAATTAATAAATACAATTACCCTCTGGACAATCGCAAGTATTCACACACTGATCACATTGCGGCTGAGATTTTGGAGCAGAGCAGGTTGGAACACACGCTGGGCCACATTCCTTATAAACCTGAGTAGCTGGACATTCGGGTTTTTCTGAAACAGAAAGGCATTATTAAAATCTTTCCATTTTGATCACTAATTATACAAATATATGATTAAACGCACATGCAGATATTTGCTTTACCGAGTAAGAATCTTCATTAAACAATTACATCATCATAGTACACAGTACAGAAGGAGGCCATTCGGCCCATCGAGCCTGTACCAACCACATCCCACCCAGGCCCTATTCCCGTAACCCCACACATTTATCCTGCTCATCCCCCTGAAACTGAGGGGCAATTTAGCATGGCCAATCCACCTAACCCGCACATCTTTGGACTGTGGGAGGAAGTTGGAGCACCCGGAGGAAACCCACGCAGACACGGGGAGAATGTGCAAACTCCACACAGACAGTAACCCAAGGCCAGAACTGAACCCGGGTCCCTGGCGCTGTGAAGCAGCAGTGCTAACCACTCTGCCAGCATGCTGCCCATCTTGATGATTGAGCTTTCATTTTAAGGCATGCATCCTTAATCATGGGTTGAATTGTCCTGATTTCCAGAGATAACTTACTGCATTTAAGATCTGTTCTCCATTCCCGTGTCTGTGTAACAGTCTCTTTGTGACATTGCCGTGACATCTCTTCAAAAGTAGCACATTCACACTTTGATTCTTTACAGGTATAAGAGTCTGCAATACACATTTTCAAGTACTGTTCTATAAGGTTGTTGTTCTCAAAACAGGATGTGAAGTAGTTGGAGATTCCAACAACACAGGTCTAAAAATGAAAGAAGAAACACAATAAAAGTTATGCATGGGAAATCCCACTGCTCCAATCTCAAGTCACTGAGTTGTCTACAAAAGCATTTCTTTTGCTAAGGAAGGGATTAGCTTTTTATTTATTCATTTGTTGGACATGGGTGTCGCTGGCTGTCCAGCATTTATTGCCCATCCCTAGTTGCCTGAGAGCAGTTGAGAGTCAACCATTTTGCTGTTGCTCTGGAGTCACATATAGGCCAGACCAGGTAAGGACACCAGATTTCCTTCCCTAAAGGACATTAGTTAACCAGGTGGGTTTTTACGACAATGGTCACCAGTAGATTCTTATTTTCAGATTTTCTTTATTGAATTCAAATTCCACCAGCTGCCGTGGTGGCATTCAAACCCAGGTTCCCAGAGCATTAGCTGAGTTTCTGGATTAATAGTCTAGCAATAATATCACGAGGCCTTGAATACCATAGCTCCTTTAAAGTGGAGTCACAGGTGGACAGAGTGGTGAAGAAGACATTCAGCTTGCTTGGTTTCATTGGTCAGAACATTGAATACAGGAGTTGGGACACCTTGTTGAAGTTGTACAAGATATTGGTAAGGCCACACTTAGAAACATAGAAACCTACAGTGCAGAAGGAGGCCATTCGGCCCATCGAGTCTGCACCGACCACAATCCCACCCAGGCCCTACCCCCATATATTTTACCCACTAATCCCTCTAACCTACACATCCCAGGACTCTCAGGGGCAATTTTTAACCTGGCCAATCAACCTAACCCGCACATCTTTGGACTGTGGGAGGAAACCGGAGCACCCGGAGGAAACCCACGCAGACACGAGAAGAATGTGCAAACTCCACACAGACAGTGGCCCGAGCCGGGAATCGAACCCAGGATCCTGGAGCTGTGAAGCAGCAGTGCTAACCACTGTGCTACCGTGCCGCACTTGGAATACTGTGTCCAGTTCTGGTCATCCTATTATAGAAAGGATATTATTAAACTAGAAAGAGTATAGAAAAGATTTACTAGGATGCTACTGGGACATGATGGTTTGAGTTATAAGGAGAGACTGGGACTTTTTTCTCTGGAGCGTAGAAGACCGAGGGATGAACTTATAGAGGTCTATAAAATAATGAGGGGCACAGATCAGCCACATAGTCAATATCTTTTCCCAAAGGTAGGGGAGTCTAAAACTAGAGGGCATAGGTTTAAGGTGAGAGGGGAGAGATACAAAAGTGTCCAGAAGGGCAATTTTTTCACACAAAGGGTGGTGAGTGTCTGGAACAAGCTGCCAGAGGTAGTAGTAGAGGCGGGTACAATTTTGTCTTTTAAAAAGCATTTAGACAGTTACATGGGTAAGATGGGTATAGAGGGATATGGGCCAAATGCGGGCAACTGGGACTAGCTTCGGGGTTTAAAAAAAAAAGGGTGGCATGGACAAGTTGGGCCGAAAGGCCTGTTTCCATGCTGTAAACCTCTATGACTCTATGAGGCCATCGCTCCCTCCCATCTATGAAGGGTGGTCATCCAGAATGGAGAAAAAAGAATGATGACAATGTTTAAACATTCTATGATCTTGTTTCATTTATTACTGACAATCAATATTTTATGTGGAGAGTAAATTAACATTGTGGAGAGTTCTAATTATGGTCTTCTCTTCACTCCCATGATCTGAATTCTCTGATTACATCCCTCATCCCCTAGCCTTCAAACTCATTTTCTTCCAGATAAAACATCACTGCTAGATTTTTTTTTATGACTGCACATGAACTCAGAACTCTCCATGCTCTACCCTCCCTTTGGCATGATACATCTGCCACTTTTGATTTGCTGTCAGCCATTCTCTCACCTCACATAAGGACAAACCTTTTGTAGCAGTGAATGGTAATGAACTGGAACTCACTGTCTGTGAGTGTGGTGGAAGCAGCCGGAGTTTTACCGCCCCGGGAATTGGAGCGGGCGAGGGGCAGAGCATGGAAAGGTCCGTTGACCTCAGGCCAGATTTTATGGTTTCAGGACAAGTGAGGTCGTAAAATCCCGCCCAATCAATGATTTGGAAAGGAGATTGGATGGGCATTTTCCCCCACATCCCTCCGGCCTCTCAAAGAAAACCTCGCTCATGAGACCCACACCCTGACCCCATTCCCATTAAAATCTTAATCACCTAACTTGTTGATTCCCGCAGAGTAAAGGATTCCATCACATCAGGACCCATTCTCTCAACTTTACAAATCTGCTGTCATCAACCACCTGCTCAAAAAACCTTTATCCTCCCTAAATACGGCCCCACGTCAAATCTCCTATCTTCTTAAAGGTTCGTTAACATGTTGTTGCTTTCCAGATCTGTGCCCAACTTTTGCATCACACTTTGTTTTAATTCTTCCAAACAGGATTTTGCCCCTCACAAAGCACCATGATCATGAACAATATTCCTTAAATCTGTGGCATAGGTTTGATTTCTCTTCTTGTTATCCATGTCTCCTCTGAACCCTTTGAAGTGGTTGATAACTGCGTCCTTCTCCGAGGCCTCTCCTTCATTGTCCTGCTTATTGGATTCTTCTCACTTGTTTTACTTCCACCTATCTCATTGTAGCGAGACCATCTTTACCAATTGTTTCCCTTCTTATGCTTCTGCTGTCTGCAATGGAGTCCAACTTGAATCCATCTTTGCCCACTCCCCTTTTCCCTTATCTACAAGCTCATCCTTGCCAAAAATATCTGAAGGCATGGAGGCATTTTTCCCTTATGACACCCATTTCTACACCTCCACCAGTTCAACTGGCCACCCCAGTACTTCTGCAATGTCAAACTAAATGTCCATAATCTAGTCTTGGCTGTGTCTAGCAGCCAGCAATTCGAAGCCCAAAACCAGCATCTTTGCCCACAAACTCCACAGGCTGGAATGCCAAACCCCACCCCTCCTTCTGTTGACTCTACTTTGGCTTTGGTTAGCCAGGAAGGGCACTTTCCTGGATCTCAACTGTAAAGCTCATGTTCAGTCTTGTGAAAGCCGATCTGTCTTAATCTCCTCAGTGTTCTGCTACAACAGTGCAACACGATTGACTCAGTATTGGAAACCTCTGATCTGGGAAGTCTTTGCACTGGTCTATCATTTTTACCTTGTAAGGACTGAGCAAATGTTCTGCCTCTTACAAATCATAGAATCCCTACAATGCAGAAGGAGACCATTCGGCCCATCGAGTCTGCACCAACAACAATCCCACCCAGGCCCTATTCCCGTAACCCCACATATTTACCCCGCTAATCCTCTGATACGAGGACTAATTTAGCATGGCCAATCAACCTAACCCACACATCTTTGGTGGGAGGAGACCGGAGCACCTGGAGCACAGCAGACGCTGTGAGAATGTGCAAACTCTGCACAGTGACCCGAGGTCAGAATTGAACCCTGGTCCCTGGCACTGTGAGGCAGCAGTGCTAACCACTGTGCCACTGTGCGTGGCACAGTGGTTAGCACTACTGCCTCACAGCACCAGGGACCTCGGTTCGATCTCTGGCTTGGGTCACTGGCTGTGCGGAGTTTGCACATTCTCCCCGTGTCTGCGTGGGTTTCCTCCAGGTGCTCCGGTTTCTTCCCACAGTCCAAAGATGTGCGGGTTAGGTTGATTAGCCATTCTAAATTGTCTTTTAGTGTCAGGGGCACCAGCTAGGGTAAATGCAGGGGGTTATGGGGATAGGGCCTGGGTGGGAGTGTGGTTCGTGCAGACTCAATGGGCCGAATGGTCTCCTTCTGCATTGTAGGGATTCTATGATTCTAATCAATACAAATGCCAGAAGAAATGATTGAAAGTTAACGCATGGTCATCCCCGTTTCAAATGGGGCTCCGCTGGTTCTCCACAGAGTTTGCAGCGGGAGAACAGCACAGCTCCCTTGGAAATTTGTGAATGTGATTTTTCATCATTGATTAGATATGAGGAAATGTTCCTTTTTCGAAATTAGCACCCTCTCAGCTCGATAAGCAGAGTGGACACAATGTGCCGCCAAAAAATTCAAGTTTCTCTGTTGTCTCCTGTACTTTGTCCTTAGTTATAAACTTACCGTGCTTTCTGCATATTTTGACTGATGAAGTTTGTTGTGACACGTGTGGCCCAAAACATCCAGCTTATTTGCATCAAAGAAAGATGGACCTAAAAAACAAAGGTACGGCAAGCGACTCAGCAAATGGTACAAACATGTCAGTATTAACATTGAAGCTGACACATTACAACAACAGAACAAGAGACTTGATTCATTCGAGCAAGAGAAAAGACAGCTATGGTTATAACATTTCTTCTTTTTACCATAAATGGTGTTGGAGCCTTCTTCAACATTCCCACATAAGCCACAGAGTTGCCCTTGATAGCTACTGTCAAGTATTAGCTGCAAACAAAAGTAAATATAAAACGTTAGAAGTAGCTACGTCTAAAAGAGCGACAGGTCTAACTCCTATGGGGGAACAATACAAATGCAATATATTATCATTACATAAGGAAGTGTTTGTCAGAACTTTCTCCCCCTTACTGCAACTGGTTTGCATGAGATTGCACATTCCTGTCAGGTATAGTTTAATGTTCTTACTTTGCCCAACCAGTAATATCATTCAAATTTCCAACACTGAATGCACATACATAAGATTTTGCAATTCACTCTGATGACTGCTGATTGTAAACACCTCTCCTCAAAGGGATCTTTCTCACTCTCTCTCAAACAGAGCCTCCATCAGTTGCCTGCAGACTTGCTCCAGTAACACCTTTGTCTTGGATTTCCACTCGATTTTCCATTCGCTCCCGTTCTTTCTGGACAGGTTTGTTAACAGGAGCGGAAAATCTCACGAGAGGCCCCAAATCGTGTTTTTACATTGGTGGGAAGTGATTGTTCCCGCCCCCTGCCAGTGACATAATGGGAATACTGATGTTGAACATCAGGGACACAGTATGTCAGGCCTGAATCATCCCCCCACTGTAGGAAAATCCATTTACATCAGCATGAGGGCAGATGGGCGTGAATTACAACTGGCCTCCCATGGCATGCAGCTAGTGGGCAGACCTCCCAGGGGAGCTCAGGTGAGTGCATTGCTCAGGGGGGAAAGGGGCAACGTTGGGGCAGTGGCAGGCTACAGTGCCATCGGGCAGCTCCAAGGGGCAGTGCTGGGGGGGAGGGTTGTTGCATTGGGGTGGGGGAAAATGCGTGGCGGGGAGATGGATCAGGTTCCATATGAACTTTGGTGTACTGGGGTGGCCTTTAAAAATAGCATTCCGATCTTTAAAAAAAACACCCTTTGCTCCTTTTCTTCTATCAGAAAATCATAGAATCCCTACGATGCAGAAGGAGACTATTCGACCCATCGAGTCTGCACCGATTGAGCATTCCATCCAGGCCTTAACCCTGTAATCCACTTATTTACTCCACTAGTCCCCCTAGCCTACACAGTTTGGGACACTAAGGGGCAATTTAACTCGCACACCTTTGGACTGTGGAAAGAAACCAGAGTACCCGGAGGAAACCCACGCAGACATGGGGAGAACATGCAAACTCCACACAGGCAGTGACCCAAGGCTGGAATCGAACCCGGGTCCCTTGCGATTTGAGGCAGCAGTGCTAACCATTGGACCACCATGCTGCCCAACTATGTTGCCCAACAGTACGGTGGGGAAAGCCACTGTTATAGCCAGCGGCTTCACTGTCGCTTCTCCTACTGCCTGCCATACCCTGCCAAATATAGAGAAAATTCTGCCACTCGATCTTACTAGGCATTTCAAAAGTTTCCATTTGTACCCTTCATGGGCAAGCTCCCAATGACTGGAAACTCTCCACTTGGAATCCGTGCTTTTCAAAAACATAGGTTCTGTCCTCAAGATAAATATGTGTAAATAAATTGTGCAGTTTGTCATTTATTTACTTTGTTTGCAGTGCATGTACACACAAACTGCTATCTGCAAAAAGCAATCTGAAAAAAATCTCCTAAAATAACTTTACCGATAATGCATCTTGATGATTCCAGATCAAAGATATGGTATGTTTCCTGTTATAAATCCGTGTGTAAATTCCATGTGGCTGAATACTTATCACCTTGTCATCAAATGGTACTGTTACTCTGTAAGATAAATGCTGAGTGAAAATTGTACCAAGAACAGCATATAATCTAATGTAATCATGAATGCTTCCATATGATCTAAAGTAATTGGATAATGAAAATTTCGGCCGTAATTTTACCAGCACGGCTGCCCCGACTCTGGGGACGGGTGCGGCTCGGAGAACGGCATTCTCAATTGGCCTCGGGCAGGATCATATGAACCTTGGGTGGACGTGTCTGTGAAATTCTGCCCCTATAGATAACAATTGTTAAGACCAATTGGTCTTCATACTTGTGAGGATTTTGCTTGCCTATTTACGTTGGCTGGCTTACTTTCTCCATTTTCCATGCTTGACTATTTCTATAAGTTTTCAAGTGAATCAATATGAAAAAGAATCCAAAACAAGTATATCAAATAGAAGTTAAATTCTGACTAAGAAACATAATGGAAAATAACTACTTTAAAGTTTATTTATTAGTGTCACAAGTAGGCTTACATTAACACTGCAATGAAGTTACTGTGAAAATCCCCCAGTTGCCACACTCCGGCGCCTGTTCAGGTACACTGAGGGAGAATTTATCATGGCCAATACACTTAACCAGCACATCTTTGGACTGCGGGAGGAAACCGGAGCACCGGGAGGAAACCCACGCAGGCACGGGGAGAACGTGCAAACTCCACACAGACAATGACCCAAGGTCAGAATCAAACTCGGGTCTCTGGCCCTGTGAGGCAGCAGTGCTAAGCACTGTGCCACTGTGCCACCCAATCATTTGTTTTCCAGCATAGAAACCTTTAACTCCAGAACTGTCTTTCATGATGAGAGTTTTCCTGGAGACTTCTCCCTCTAGCTAAAGCTAAGTAAAATCTTCTAGCCTCATTTGATTTTAATTTGGTCTTTCCAATCAGAGCATGAGTTCCCACCCACATTCCTGCAGCATGAACCACAGAAATTTTCAGCCTCTTGCTGTTCTATCATTACCGGGCTAACCCGTCTTTGATATTCAGAGATATTTAGGAAAGCCAGCAATCCTATGCAACAACTGCTTTCTTTATACCCTTCACATCTTGAAGCTCATCACCATGAGAACATGAATCACATGGGCTTTGTATCCAGGTAGTGATGCTGATTAGCTATCCTTGAGAACCCAACTCGTTTTATCTTGGAAGTAAATGAACAGTTCAAAGCACATTTCATAATCCTAAAATATAAAACATAATAATTTCATAACCTCATAAGTAAAAACAAAATGGGCGTGATTTTCCAGCTGCGCTCGCCCCAGACCAGAAAATCCTGCCCGAGGTCAATGGATCTTTGCATGGTCTGTGTCCTGCCCACTACGATTCCCATGGCGGGCTGGATGGGAAAATTCCTGAACTTCTGAGCAATTATATTGTGTTACTTTACTAATCATAATGTAACGGCCTGGATTTTAGTCCCAGTAACGATAAATGGTAGGGACATGTAATTTGACAATTTAGGTTGATTGCCCATAAATTATTTTGATCACAGTTTCTTTCAGCAGATATTGGCGGGTAAAATTCTCCCTGCAGCAATGAACCAGCTAGGTATGAGTTTCTCAGTACAATCAATGGCCAATGCCACCTTCTTCAATTCTGACTGCAAAATCTGGACCAGTAAGTGTAATGCATGTGCTCAAAATAAGATTTCAATATATATGAAGTAATGTATTTTGGGGAAAAATAAAGAGTATATACTTATTGGAAAGTTACTGGGTAGATTTTCACACTGTTGCCAAGGCTCAAAACTAGCATCATTGATTGGCAGCCCATTCGAGAATTTGGCCTATTTTCTTTTACATTGATTCAATAGCACCTTCGCCAGAGCTGATTTGGTTTTAAATTTCTCACACGTGAGTTGTGTCTCAGTTGTGTCCAGTCAATAGAAGCACGGTGTCACACTGTGCGTAAGATTCTTGCATGTTCCACTGCACAAAGACAAACCTATGAACATCATTTTAATATTAAATGTAAAATCCCCGTCATGCCAAAATGTCAGCTGCTGAGATCGAACGGTGAATAGGTTATTCCCTGTACAGATAACAGTTTGCAGTTCATGGATTTGTACTTCGAAAACAGATACAAATACAACTTACCCCTCATCTTGGACTGAAATGGTCCCATTCACCACCAGAATTTTGATGCCTTCTATCTTGATGTAAATGCGTTCGAGATTGCCATTCGACCCTCTGCGGATTTGGATGTTGAAATCCTCTCCTCCACTTGTGCAATGGCGACTCAGAATGTAGTTGCAGGTTGACGTGAAATGGTAAAACTTGTCATCAAATGGCCTGAACGCTCCAGTTCCCCAAGTGCTGCAGAACACTGTAAAAAAGTTGGGATTCCAACATCATTTATCATAGTCGATCAATACTGCAGGTTTGTAGATGGGTGGCATATTTTTAACTTCATTTAATCATATTTATTATTGTACTTATAACTTCAGATACAATGGGGATTGATTTTAACTTTGTCTACCGGCTGTGTGGGCAATTACAATCGTTCGGGTAATTTACTTGTCGTACTGTCCGTGATTTCAACCTGCAAGGGCACCCAACCAAAAGCGGGTAAAGGACTCCCTTACAAATGCATATAGGGTCCCAGTGATGATGTTGGAGCTGGAACACGGCATCTGCTATGTCTTTCTCACCAGCTATAATCATGTCAGAAGAACAAGCCCCAGAGAGGACCGATAAATCTTTTGCTTCCTTTTATGGGAGTTCTTCCCTCACCTTCACGGGCATGCTTAGGCCTTCCCTGCCACATACACATGGCCATTCCCTCCATGCTCCAACCAACCCCCTCCCCCCACCATCTCATGACGTCCAAAACACAAGATCCTGGTCAGGCATTCCCAGCATTCAATCCTAACATCCATCTCGTGGGTGTGGACGGGCGATGGAGCAGGAAATTCTCTACCTCTTCTCATGTGGAGTGAGTGAGAAGTCAGCTGGTGTGATTTAATTGAGGCCTGAGGCAATCAGGTTAGCCCGGGCCTCATTACTGCAGGAGATGGTAAGGTTCCAGCTCAATCTTGTCCAACCCAAAGACAGCAAGAGTTAAAATCTGGACTAATATCCCAATCAAGGATATCTGTGACTTACTGTGATTTTTTACTGTTAGTGTTTCTTGCAAAGATCTGGGCACAAAGTAATGACGTTGTCCACCGTCTTCTGCTTAGAATGAAACAAATAGACCAAAGTTAGTTCTTTCAGAACCGGTTTACCTTTACACTCGAGATCAATTATTTATAAAAAGTCAGTGTAATGTATTGTTCTAGTGGTTACAATTCTTATTTTAGATAATAAATCAAAAGAAACAATGTGCAGGGGGTAAAGGCAGGGGAATGACACTCAGTCACTATGCTCGTTTGGAGAGCCAGTGCAGACACAATGGGTCAAATGGCCTCCTTCTGCATTGTACCAATTCTATGATTCTGTAAAACTATTGGCCAGAGGTTCAGCCTTGAGGTGGGTAGCAGGAGTTGGTAATTCCCCTTCTCAGCCCATCCGCCTCGGAGAAAGTATATTTTTATTCATTCATGGAATGTAGGTATCACTGTCTGGGCCAGCATTTATTGCCCATCCCTAATTGCCCCTGAACCAATTTGATTTGATTTATTATTGTCACGTGTATTAACATACAGTGAAAAGTATTGTTTCTTGCACGCCATACTGACAAAAAGAAGTCGCTCATAGAGAAGGAAACGAGAGAGCGCAGAATGTAGTGTTACAGTCATAGCTAGGGTGTGAAGAAAGATCAACTTAATGCAAGGTAGGTCCATTCAAAAGTCTACCGAGTGAATGAACGGAACCAAGTGGCTTGCTAGGCCATTCCAGAGGATTTTTAAAAAAAAGTCAACCACATTGCTGTGGATCTGGGCCAGATCAGGTGAGGATGACAGATTCCCTTCCCTAAAGGGCATTAATAACTCAGATGAGCTTTTATGACAACCACCAATGGTTTCATGGTCATCATTAGGCTTTTAATTCTAGATTTTTATTCAAATTTCACCATCCATTATGGTAGGATTCGAACCCTGGTCCCCAGAGCATCACCCTGAGTCTCAGGATTATTTAATCCAGTGACAATACCACTACGCCACCATCTCTCCATTATTGCCTGCAAAGATTGGAGTTGATAATCTTCAAAAGCTCTGTTAGAGTTGTTGTGATATATATTTGCTGCTTTTCAATATTGGATGAAATTTTCTCCTTTTCGTTGAACGTATTGGAAGTTCCATCAAGGTTTTACTGAATAATATTGAAGTATGTTTGATGTATCTCTTCACTGCGACATATTTTATACTATTTCAGGAACGTCACATGTTACTCTATTCATCCAGTTTGACCTTCCTACTTTAATCTCCTAATTCATTAAAAATCACTGGAGGTGATCCTAAAGGCTCATCCCGCTGGTCGATCAGTGTGGTGAGCCATAAGACCACGTCTGTATTTTCACCTTTCACAATGTTACTGGCCCTGTTTTGCCAGTGAAATTCGCTTTGCGTCCGATTTCAATATTCATTAACTAATTTAAACCTAATTAGTGAGACTGGCACAGTGAGCGATAACTGGCAGGACCTGATGTCCGTTGCGGGAGGGGAGGAGGGGGCGGTAGTGGGGAAGGTGGGAGAAGTGATAAGAGATCTCCCAGTACACTGTGTACATTGTATACTGGGAGACCAGGGCACCTGCGCAATGGCACCCCTAGAGGATAGGCTTCCCCCCTTCCCCAGCAGGAATCACATCCTGGCACTTTTTTTTAAACCAAGTGCCATACGATTGCAATTGGGAGCTCACCCCAAAAACCATTGCGATTCTTTCCTGTTTTCACGCTGGTTCGGTGCTTAGAATTTATTTTGGTAAGATCACCCCCACTGTTTCTAATTCTCAATGCCAAGCCACTGAAATATGAAAATTAAATCAGAGATTCGCCCCGTGTCTGCGTGGGTTTCCTCCGGGTGCTCCGGTTTCCTCCCACCGTCCAAAGACATATGGGTTAGGTTGATTGGCCATGCTAAATTGCCCCTTAGTGTCAGGGGGACCAACCAGGGTAAATGCATGGGATTATGGGGACCTAGGTGGGATTATGGTCGGTGTAGACTCGACGGGCTGAATGGCCTCCTTCAGCGCTGTAGGGATTCCATGATTCTATGAATCAGTTGTACAAACTTGACCAATAAATTTGTGACCTCAATCAGAAAGGTTAGAAATGCGCGGAAGGCAAAATCTTTCACTATTACGAGTGGAATTGAGGATCCTCTTTTTGGAAGACAACAAGAAGAGCAAAGTCACCTGGCCTTTTGTTTTTACACTTCACTTTCACCAAACTATTCGTTTCATTGGTCCTCCTTTT
The DNA here is from genome assembly GCF_964213995.1 of Mustelus asterias. Lineage (NCBI taxonomy): Eukaryota > Metazoa > Chordata > Chondrichthyes > Carcharhiniformes > Triakidae > Mustelus > Mustelus asterias. The sequence continues at coordinate 44,054,894 of NC_135819.1, read as the reverse complement.
CTCTTCCTGGTAGAATAGCTTTATACAGTAAATAAAATCATGGACACTGTAATTGCTCCTCTTTCTTGGAGGTTTTGTCCACATAGTCTTTGGATATTGGTTTAAATTTTTGGGCACTTACCTTATGTCTGAAATCTCTTCTGACTCTGAGGTTTTTCTGTTAGAATTAATATCTGATTTGTACCCTTCCCCCCAGTTTCATCAGGTGGCATAAATCCACAGTGTTTACATTGCTAAGGCAGGCCCAACAAACAGAATACTATTAAATGTAATAATATCTCACTCTCACACTTGGCATAACCCCTATGCCCAATGGGCAGTCCCAGGGAACCCCCAGGACATTGGCAATTTGCCTCTTGGGCAGTACCAGGGAGCCCAGGCTGGCACTGCGCCGATTTCCAGTGCAGAGCTGACGTGCTGGAAATCCGGTGCTGGGAGATGTGCTCGGAGCCGGAAGCCCAGTGCAGATCCCGCGGAACGGGTACCACCTAAATCACCTGGCACGCTGTGCTAAAACATCCCAGAGGATTGGAGGATAGCTAATGTGGTCCCGTTATTTCAGAAGGGTAGGAAGGATAACCTGGATAATTATAGGCCGGTGAGCTTGACGTCCGTGGTAGGGAAGTTGTTGGAGAGGATTCTTAGAGATAGGATGTATGCACACTTAGAAAGGAATAAACTCATTAACGATAGTCAGCATGGTTTTGTGAGAGGGAGATCATGCCTCACTAACCTGGCGGAGTTTTTTGAAGAAGTGACTAGAATGGTTGACGAGGGAAGGGCCGTGGATGTCGTCTATATGGACTTTAGTAAAGCGTTTGACAAAGTCCCTCATGGTAGGCTGGTGCAAAAGGTTGGATCTCATGGGATAAAGGGGGAGGTGGCTAGATGGGTGGAGAACTGGCTTGGTCACAGAAGACAGAGGGTGGTAGTGGAAGGGTCTTTTTCCGGCTGGAGGCCTGTGACTAGTGGTGTTCCGCAGGGCTCTGTATTGGGACCTCTGCTGTTTGTGATTTATATAAACGATCTGGAAGAAGGTGTAACTGGGGTGATCAGTAAGTTTGCGGACGACACGAAAATGGCTGGACTTGCAGATAGTGAGGAACATTGTCAGAGGCTACAGAAGGATACAGATAGGCTGGAAATTTGGGCAAAGAAATGGCAGATGGAGTTCAATCCAGATAAATGCGAAGTGATGCATTTTGGTAGAACTAATGTAGGGAGGAGCTATACGATAAATGGCAGAACCATAAAGGGTGTAGATACGCAGAGGGATCTGGGTGTGCAAGTCCACAGACTCTTGAAGGTCACGTCACAGGTGGAGAAGGTAGTGAATAAGGCATATGGCATGCTTGCCTTTATAGGATGGGGCATAGAGTATAAAAGTTGGGGTCTGATGTTGCAGTTGTATAGAATGTTGGTTCGGCCGCATTCGGAATACTGCGCCCAGTTCTGGTCGCCACACTACCAGAAGGACGTGGAGGCTTTAGAGAGAGTGCAGAGGAGGTTTACCAGGATGTTGCCTGGTATGGAAGGGCTTAGTTATGAGGAGAGATTGGGTAAACTGGGGTTATTCTCACTGGAAAGACGGAGGATGAGGGGTGACCTAATAGAGGTGTATAAAATTATGAAAGGCATAGATAGGGTGAACGGTGGGAAGCTTTTTCCCAGGTCGGTGGTGACGTTCACGAGGGGTCATAGGTTCAAGGTGAGGAGGGGGGGGAGGTTTAATACGGATATCAGAAGGACATATTTTACACAGAGGGTGGTGGGGGCCTGGAATGCACTGCCGGGCAAGGTGGTTGAGGCAGGCACACTGGGAACGTTTAAGACTTATCTAGATAGCCACATGAACGGAGTGGGAATGGAGGGATACAAAAGAATGGTCTAGTTTGGACCAGGGAGCAGCGCGGGCTTGGAGGGCCGAAGAGCCTGTTCCTGTGCTGTATTGTTCTTTGTTCTTTGTTCTAGCAGCACAGCGGGCTGGGAGACTTGCACCTCCCCTCCCTGTTCTTTGTTGCTTGTAGTTCTTCTAATATTATGGCGTTTCCCTTTTCCTCCTCAAGACTGACCACTTAAGGCACCCACCAGCTGCAAGCACGGCTGAATTTCAGTAGCTATTTTGTATTGGCATTTATGTGTGCAGGTGACAGGCAGCCATTTTGAAGAGATATCAATTACCTTAAAGAAAGGAGTCAAACACCAAACAAAATGGCTGAATCTGCAATGCAATTTGAAATGTTTGTGATATGAATAAGCTACCAAGTGATGTTACATGGATCAGCTTAAGATTGGCCCAATGTAATTACAATTAACATATTTCAGGATGATAAATACAAGATTCAAGAGGGTCTGGACAACACGGCATGGCAAAAGAACTGAAAAATGACACTAGAAAAATAAACAAGACATTTTCAGCATTGTAAAAGGTGTTTACGAATCTTGAAATTAAACATAACATTTACATTATCAACAGAGTTAACAATAGATTGTCCAGGTGCTTTACTTCCTTAGCAATTGCAAAATTACCATGCTATTTTTAATTGTCAACTTACCATGATAGATCAGGGAATGCTGTTTTGGAGAGTGGAATGAGGCCAAGACATCTCCTGGAAATTAAATAACAGAATGACTTCATATCAAAAACTCAAATGCTTAATGAGGTAACCATGTTATTAATTTTGTAAATTACTTCCAAAGTCTTAATTATTCTGTACATTGCTATTTTAATATCAGTTATTGTGTAACGTTTTGTAACGTTTAAGCAGTTTGTTGGAAAGTAATTAATGGATTATTAAGGGGCAGCACAGTGGCACAGAGGTTATCACTGCTGCCTCACAGCGCCAGGGACCTGGGTTCAATTCCCCCCTTTTGTGACTGTCTGTGTGGAGTTTGCACGTTCCCCCCATGTCTGCGTTCCTCCGGGTGCTCCGGTTTCCTCCCACACTCCAAAGATGTGCAGGTTCGGTAAGATAAGATAAATTCCCCCTTCGTGTCACAAAGATATGTAGGTTGGGTGGATTGGCCATGGCAAATGCGCGGGACTATGCGTTTAGGGAGAGGGTAAGTGGGCCTGGGTAAGACGCTCTTTGGGAGAGTTGGGGCAGAACTGGTGGGCCGAATGGCTTCCTTCTGCACTGTAGGGATTCAATGGATACTGGGGAATAGGTTTCTGAAAGCATGGAGCAAGATGTTGCTTTATAAGTTTGGTGTTGAGTCAAGGAGCTAAAGGAAATGCTGTCCGAGGCGCCAATTGGATTTGCACTGCAGAGACGGAAACCTAAAGGTCGTGTCAGTCACTTATGTCCAGCTCTTTTCAGTTTAATTTGGAAACAGTCTGATAGAGACCTCATCCTGATCAAACTTTCTTCAAGAGTGGAAGAAGAATGAACAGATTGTTTTGCAGTGTGTTCTTGGCCATCATCTTGCTATTGAAACAATAAGAAAATTAAGAAGTTACAATGGAATAAGAAACATTCACAGCTTCTGTATCTGGGAGTGTATAGTGGAATCACTACCAAAAATATTCTATTTCGAGGTGGAAGCATATGATTAACATCGGAATATAGATCATAAAATGCTTTGTACAATACTACACCTGTTTTGTCTGAGATATTTACCCAAATTTTAATATGGGAAGAATTAACTCCTGTACACTCAGCTTGGGAAAAAATACCATTGTGCATAATACAAGTGTGATTCTATCCATGTAGAGCCATACCACTACAATGATAAAATACTTTACCATGTTGGAGCTTTACTTACCCATGCAGAGGCTCAGAGCCCAGAGAACAACTAATACAAGCTTTTCCATTGTACTAGTTTGGGACTGGAAAAGACACTGTCATCCCAGCAAATTATTCTCTCCAGTAGAGAGTTTAGTCCTTAGACCCATTTATATAGCTCCTTGCTTCACTCTCATTTGAATACAATAAGGAAGTTGAAAGCAGTTGTTTGCTAAATCTTTTGAGGTTTTACACATTGATGAGGTATTTAACTCTTTGGGTGCTGAAGCGTCTTAAACGTAACAGGAATAGAATATAAAGGTAAGGAAGTGTTGCTGCAACTATTCAAGGCATTGGTGAGGCCGCCCCTGGGAGAATTGTGCACAGTTTTGGTCCCCTTATTTGAGGAACGATGTAGTGGCATTGGAGGCAGTTCAGAGGAGGTTCACTGGATTGATTCCAGAGATGAGGGGTTTGTCGTATGAAGAGAGATTGAACAGTTTAGGCCTAAACTCTCTGGAATTTAGAAGAGTGAGGGGAGATCAAATTGAGGTATACAAGATGATAAAAGGTATCGAAAACGTAGGCATGGAGCAGATGCTTCCTCTTGTGGGGCATTCTAGGACAAGAGGTCATAGACTTAGAATAAGGGTAGCAAATTTAAAACCAAGCTGAGGAGAAACTACTTCTCCAAAAGGGGTTGTGAATCTGTGGAATTCACTACCCCAAAGTGAGATGGATGCTGGGACAGTGAGTAAATTTAAGAAGGAGTTAGACAGGTTTTTGATTGGTCATGGGTTGAAGGGTTATGGGGAGAAGGCAGGAAAATGGGGATGAGGAGCATATCATCCATGATCGAATGGCGGAGCGGACTCGGTGGGCCGAATGGCCTAAATCTGCTCCTATATCTGATGAACTTATGAACTTATGAACTACAGATGTCAATGCTGCATGGAATTTTCTATACTGTTAATGATTCGTTTGATCTTATATTACGCATCCTATTTGGACGGCACAGTGGCACAGTAGTTAGCATTGCTGCCTCATAGCACTAGGGACCTGTGTTCGATTCCAGCCTTAGGTGACTGTATGGAGTTTGTATGTTCTCTCTGTGTCTGCATGGATTTCCTCCGGGTGTTCCGGTTCCTCCCACACTCCAAAGATGTGAAGGTTAGGTGGATTGGCCATGCTAAATGTGTGGGTTTACAAGAGTAGGGTTGGGGAAAAGGCTTGGGCTCGATACTCTGGGAGTGTCTTGCTGGCATTCTGGAGACACAGCAGGCTGTGGCTGTGAGCCTCGACAACTTAGCCCAGGCTCAGAGGGCTACTGCTGAGGGGCTCCAGAGCCTGGCTCGCTCACAGAATGCTGTAGCGGAGGGGCTCCAGAGGTTGGCCCAGTCTCAGAGGGCCAGGGTTGAGGGATCACACATCATGGGGCAGACGCACCTAGGCCTCCATGACTGGCAGAGCCAGGTGATGCCAGAGCTTCTGGGGCTCAGTCCAGCTACCCTGGCATCCCATGGAGTGCCCCTGGGGCCTCTGGCACCCCAAGGGAGGAAAAAGGGCTTGAGCCCATGCCAGGACCTTCCACCCAGGAGATCCCGGACATCCCAAGATCTTCCGAATCCCCCTTTCCTCACACCGGGGCATCTCAGGGCCAGCGAGATGAACAGGGTGGCACCGAAACAGTGCCATCCGCAAGTCAGCCGGGGCCCTCTAGGACCCGGCCACCCAGAGGACGTCCGCCAAGAGCATCACAGGCAACGGGGCGTGCATCACAGTTGGACACCTCCGCCTCCGATATGCATCCTGGGGTAGCATCTAGAAGAAGCAGTAGACAACACAAAGTTAGAAAGTTGTAGTTCACTAAGAGGGCATGGGTGAAAGTCACCAGTAGTCAGGGTTTATTAGTCAATAATGTTAAGAACACAATAAACAGCTCATTGCACCTCACAGCTGTGACGAATGTGTCTCTGATTCCCACCAATAAACTGTTAATTGCACCTCACAGCTGTGGCGAATATGTCTCTGATCTCACACGCCCCCCCCCGCCCCCCCCACCCCCCGCCCCCACCCCCACCCCCACCCCCACTCCCCCACCCCCGCCCCCCGAGCTGAGTGTTCCCAATTCCCAAACATAGAGGTGCTGTCTGTTGAGCCTTGGTGGCTCAGCCACATGTTTCAGAGTGCCTGCCCCACCTTCCCCAACTTCCACCAGACCCTTGGTGCAAATGCCCCCCCACCCCCTCTATTGGCCAAAAAACATGTGTCCCCAACCCTTCCAGCTACGTGGGCCAGGGTGGCAGCATGCATTCGGAGTACAGGTAGGAGTCAGACTTGAGTGGCACCAAGGGCAGGATCCCAGTGTGCACAACAGCGAGTCGTCATCATCCTCCAGCCTTCAACCAAGAATCACAACCATTGCCAGCCCAGGCACATTAACAGGGTCGGGTGTTTCTGGGGGATAGGCTGGTGGGATGAGAGAGGCTGGGGAAGGGTGATATGGTGTTTTGAAGGCCCAGGTTGGTTTGGAGGGGGAATAGCGGCTGCACTTGCTCCTGGGGTGTGGTGGATGTGTGGTGGTTGCAGCCCCCTCACTGCACAGCACCAGCTAGGTGAAGCGGGCTGCAATCAAGGCGTCCCTCACTGCCCTTCCCTGCCGGACACTTGCCATCGCCGCCCACCCTCATTCCTCCGGCTCTTCACATGGCGGGACGTCCACTTCACCCCCCCGCCGCTGCTTCTTCTCCTCCTCCTGCTCCAGCTAGTCTTCCGGCTGCTGGGTGATGTTGTGAAGGGTGCAGCAAATGATGATGATGCATGAAGCACGCACAGGGTTATACTGGAGGGTCCCCTAGAGCGGTCCAAGCAGCGGAACCACATCTTCAGCAGGCCGATGCACCGCTCAACGATGGACTGGGTGGCTGCATGGGCCTTGTTGTAGTGGGTTTCCGCCTCGGTCTGGGGCCTCCGCACAGGCATCATCAGCCATGACCTTAGCAGGTAACCATTGTCACCCAATAGCCATCCCGGGAACCTGGGCTGGTCTTCAAAGAGCCCAGGGATGTCCGACTGCTGGAGCACAAAGCTGTCGTGGACACTCCCTGGATGGCCTGCATCGACCTGCATGATCCGCATGAGATGGTCACAGACAATTTGAACGTTCAGGGAGTGGAACCCCTTCCTGTTCACAAGTTGCTGCGGCCCTGCATGGGGGGCCCACAAGGCGATGTGTGTCCCATCCACTGCGCCCTGCACATTCGGGATCCCGGCGATGGATGTGAAGCCCGGGCCTCCTGCTGTGCACGGCCCACATCAAAATTTATGTACTGCCCTGCCCAGGCATGCAGGGCATCTGCGACCTGCCGCACACATCTGTGCACTTGGGCCTGGGAGATCCCAGCTAGGTCGCCACTGGGAGCCTGGAATGATCCGGAGGCATAGAAATTCAGGGCAACTGTCACCATGTCCACAGGGAGTGGGTGGCCGCCCCTCCCCCCAGGTGCCAGGTGTGAGAGCATCTCACAAATGTGTCGCATCGTGGTCTTGGACAGGCGCAGCCGGCGATGGCACATCTCCTCCAAGAGGGCCTTGAAGGAATTGTGGGGCCTGTACCTCCTTGCCCTCAGCACCCTCCACCTTCTGTGCACCCTTTCTGGAGCCTGCTCACCCACCTCCTGGCCCTCAACGGCAGCCCCCTGCCCTCCATCCTGAAGGTCTGGTGTGGCTGCTCTTGCGATCGTTTCTCCATGTCCGCCATCTCCTGAACTGCCGCCTCCTCCTCCTCTTCCGTCCCTGCTGCCACCAACATGGCCAGCTCCAGATCGAGCAAACCAAGATCCATCTGCACAGTGGGGTTTGGAAAGAGCATGGAATGACGGATTATTTCCATTGGCTGCATAGACCCAGCACCACCCCAATCCCTCACTTGGGCCAGTACCCCCACTTTTGGGTGCTGGCAACACCAGACAATCCATGGTGCCATGCATGACCCAATTCGGGTTGTGTGAGATTCCCATCATGACAAATGCTGGCACAGATTATGCAGGTCAGTGTGCAGCTGTGGGCAATGCACACCCTTGAGCCATGTACAACTGCAGCATCTGTTACAGGGATGTGTTGCTGGTCCAAGTCACAGGGCTGCAAAGTAGCACCAGATGTGTGCCCAGTGACAGCAGATTCCATGCAGTCCATGTCTGAACCTCTGCACCCTGACCTGGAGCAGCAGCTGCTTCATCTGGTTAGGCCTCAGTCAGCACATGGTGCACTCCTCCCCCACCCCGCAACCCCAACACTCAGTCGAGTCCCTGGCCACACCCTGCAGCAAGACAATGCCACTGCAAACTGCCCTGGAGGGAAGAGGTAAACAAGACTCCATGATGGGGCCCCCCACGCTGAGCTACAGCGCTGCCCTGGAGGAGGAGGGTGAGCGGGATTCCTTCACGGAACCTCACCCAGAGAGCTGTGAGAAAATAGAAGCCCCCCCCAGGTATCACTGGTCCATGGACCAACGCCTGAAGGCAGCAGGAGGAAGGCCACCAGGCATCTCCAGGGCCTGCCTGCACCATCCCTCACACTCGCCAGCAGCACTTACCTCCAGTTCACGGCTGCCACGCCAGGTTGAGACTTTTATATACCTACTCTGATTCGAGCCAAAGTAACATCACACCAAAGAGGTGGGAGACGCAAACATGGGCGGAGATTGCCATGTCGATCCCGATAATGGCATGCTAAGGTATGGAAAGTCATGCAAATCAGCGGCACGCCGGTTTTCTGCGCATTCCTGGTGGCGCGCGGGGCGTAAAAGCTCGCGGGGAACCTGCAAAATGGCTGACATGTGCATCTCCTGGCCCGACCCGCCAGAAAAGTTGCAGGTCGCGATGGGAGAATCGGGCCCATAGTTTCTCCTGAGTCCCCTATTGGATTTTTTAGTGACCGTGTTAGAGCTGTGGTACCCCGCAAGTCTTCACTACACCTACCCTATCAAACCCTTTCAAAATCCTGAAGGCCTCTCTAACATTTCCTCCTCTTAATTTTTGGAACCAAACAGAATGTTCTCCTGAAACCGGCTACAAGGTATCGGCAAGGTCTCAGGAATATCAAATTATAGCCACATTGTGCGTTTTGCAGTGCGGCTATGACAGACTGCTTTGCTGTTTGAAAAATGCAATGAAGCTGATTCCTCCCTGCATTCTACAAAGATGTGCGGGTTAGATGGATTGGCCATGCTAAATTGCCGCTTTGTGTCAGGGGGACCAGCTAGGGTAAATACATGGGGTTACGGGGATAGGGTGGGATTGTTGTCGGTGAAGGCGCGATGGGCCAGAGAGCCTCCTTCTGCACTGTTGGGATTCTATGATTCTATGATTCACTGCTGGTAGGCGGACTGCTCTCACTGGTGAGCCTATCAAGTGTTGGCTTCGCTGAAGTCAGCTAAGTCTAATTGTGATTTGGACTGGGGACATTCCAGTTTGTATAGTTCAGTGGTATACACCAATGTATCTGAGTTCTTTCAATCCCCATGGATACTCCACCTTCTTCAGAATCTACAATTTTTCATTTTATTCATTTTATGGGATGTGAACATTACTGGCTGGGCCAACATTTATTACTCATCCCTAACTTCCCTCCATTTCAGAAGACATTGAGAGTCAACCTCATTGTTGTAGATCTGGAGTCACATGTAGGCCAGACCATGTAAGGACGGCAGATTTCCACCTTAAAGGACATTAGTGAACCAGAGGGATTTTTGCAACAATCATAAGAACATAAGAAGTAGGAGCAGGAGTAGGCCATCTGGCCCCGCGAACCTGCTCCGCCACTCAATAAGATCATGGCTGATCTTTTTGTGGTCTCAGCTCCACTTACCTGCCCACTCACCATAACTCTTAATTCCTTTACTGTTCAAAAAATTATCTATCCTTGCCTTGAAAACATTCAAAGAGGTAGCCTCAACTGCTTCACTGGACAGGGAATTCCACAGATTCACAATTGATTCACGGTCATCATTAGACTTGTAATTACAGATTTTCATCGAAGTCAAATTTCACCATCTGCCGTGGTGGGATTCGAACCTGGATCACCAGAACATTACCCTGGGTATCTGGATTACTAGTCCCCATAAATGGCTGGGAAGCAGCAGCGTATGAAAATAAACTGTTACCCACTGACAATTCGGTGTCTCAAGTTACTTGCTGCCCTCATTTTTATTTGATTACAGGCCTGTAATTCCACATTGAAGATAAAATCAGTGCACAAGATCCTGACAAAGACTCCAGTCACTCCAAAACAGAAAGGGGTAAGCTTGGATTTGAACCGGGCAATTATTCATACAGGCAGGATTTCACAAGTGAAGAAGCACGGGCCGACTTGTGTATTTTTTTGTCTTTGGCCTTTGGGTTCTGGTGGGGGGGGAGAGGGGGGAGGGGAATGAGGCTGAGCACCACACGGCTCCCCTGGCTGTAAATCTTACCACCGCACGAATTGCCATTTTAACTCTCAGGCCTCACTGAAATGGCAGGAATGTTAATCTTGCCCATGGGTAGAAGCGAACCGTCTGGTGTCTGGAGGCCTCAACTAGGGATCTGAAGGAATGAATGCGATGGTCGTCATCAAGGTAAATTGTTGCAGGGAGGAAGCTACTGGTGGGGGTGGGAATCATGGCAAAGACTTGTCCTATTTGGTTGCTTGCCGAAGTCTCCAGCTTTGATAGAAATTAATCAATGTTGCTTTTCTCCCTGGCCACCACCTTCAAATTCTTCAACAGAAATGGTTGCCACTCAGTGAATGTCCTGGTTATGTGTGTGCAGCGTCCTAAGAAGCCCTCACTCTAGTGTGAGTTTTGCTAGCAGTGTCCGTAATATATTCACCCCTTGGAGAGGTATAATCCGATTTGCTTTAGTAGCAGAATTATGTGGTGGGGAGCTTCAGGATGGGATCCTCTGTATGGTTTGCCGAGTTAAAAGACTTCACTTTAAGGTATTTCTGCCTAATGTAACTAATTGTGCTATCCTTTAAAGCACAATTAGAGGGCAGGACTTGGTTTAATCAGCTTGAATTCTGGCTGATTTGTGGCTATCGCAGTCTATGGTTCCAGGGTACAGCCAGGGAGGTCTGTCATCAGCAAGGTTTGGTCATCTGGTGGGGAACAATTGCTTTGGGTGGGAGTTGGGAATTTGCAGGGGGAATCAGTAAGATTCTGGGAGGGGATTCAAAAAGGTCACAGGAGGAAATTGGACAGATGTCTGGAGAAATCAGATAGATAGTGAGAATGGGCTGGTTACCTGACTCACCACCAGTGTAAAATGGGTGTGGGCAGGTTGGAGGTAGGCCAATTTTCCTTTCTCTTTTGCTGTTAACTCCCTAGCTGCCCTGGCACTAATTGTGGGATGGGATAAATTTGCCCCAATATCTGCTAATGCAAAAATAAATTGCACTGAAGCCGTCATGTTTCTAGGTTCTTAGTGCTGGCAGCACTAAGCCTTACTGGGTATCAAGCGCTAATTCATTCAATTCTTGGCACCAAAAACAGGGGGGGCCTTGGAATTCAACACCTGTCTCAAAAAAAGGGAAGTTAACCCCTAACCGGGCGGCACGGTAGCACAGTGTTTAGCACTGCTGCTTCACAGCTCTAGGGACCTGGGTTCGATTCCCGGCTTGGGTCACTGTCTGTGTGGAGTTTGCACATTCTTCTCGTGTCTGCGTGGGTTTCCTCCGGATGCTCCGGTTTCCTCCCACAGTCCAAAGATGTGCGGGTTAGGTTGATTGGCCATGCTAAAAATTGCCCCTTAGTGTCCTGAGATGCGTAGGTTAGAGGGATTAGCGGGTAAATGTGTCGGGATATGGGAGTCGGGCCTGGGTGGGATTGTGGTCGGTGCAGACTCGATGGGCCGAATGGCCACTTCCTGCACTGTAGGGTTTCTATGATTCTATGATTCTACAAAGCAGCTGGGTTCTGCAACAGGCAGGTAATTCATCTGTAATCAAACTCAGGGTTACCCTCACTTCATCTCCCCATTAGAAATATCAAAGTGCAGGAAAGGCAAAGCCAGTCACAGACTTACTGGATACATCGTGCAGAAATGCATTCATCACTAATTAGCATGTGAATGAGCTAAGAAACTGAACCAAGCAGTCTAAGATAGAATAAAATCACGAAGTGGGGCATTTTTAACATTTTGGACAAACAACTTAAGGAACTGCTATTTGGTATTGAGGTAAACTGTTTACAGACAAGTGAGTCATATCTCTTAAAACGAAGTCATTGATATGATAATATCTTGCAACACAAAGGACAGAAAATAAATATGAGGTTTCAAACATAGTGAAGCTTACTTAGAACAAGGTGGGTGCTTCATTTACTTATTTGATTTGATTGTTCAAACAGTTCTCATTACACCCTGAGTATATAGAATATTGGACTTCATAAGATTAATCATCAGTTTTTGGAATCTTGCCATTTCTTCAGATAAGTGATTCAGTCTGACTAAAATAAGGTGAGCTTGTGTGCTTCATGTTAAGTGAGCACACTACTTATTTAGGAATGCTTCTCTTTATTTTCATTTGGTATTGGTGTTGGGAGGAAGAATTGTCCTCGACCGAGTGTTGCAGACTGGCACATTCCAAGGTCCAGCACTACGTGCTGAGGGACGCGCTCAAGCTTGGGGCAGCCGCCGCAAAGGCACAATGGGGAAAGGCCACCGTGTAAAGTCTTTCAACCGAGGCAGACCGAGGGCCGGGTAACTGCAGAATACCCTCGGCCTGGGTAACTGTGTGCTAAACTGAAAAATAACGGCACACAGTAAAATCTGATGTATGCATATAGTTTTAAGTAATGAAATGTAATGAATGTAATGTTTTGTAAATAAGCATAGTATTGTACTGTAAAAATGATTCCATTTTAGCACTGTTTGTAATTTTTGGAACTGTTGTTTTGCAGTGGTTTATTTGAGATTTTTTTTAATGAATAAAGTATATTTTTGAAATAAAAAAGAATTGGTGTTGGGAGGAAACAAAATAAATTGTAACTGATGTAATATCTTACATCACAGCTCAAGTACTTGAAAGCCTATTAAATGCTTTTGAAATTCTGCAGTGTAGGAAAACTGGCAACCAACTCATCAGCCTCACAAACAACAAACAATATGATCAGATCAGCTGTTTCATTTATTGCTCAGTTGTCTCAGCGCTGTTAGTTGAGGGATGAATCTTGCGCAGGACACCAGGAAGAATTCCCCTGCGCTTGGAACATTACCATGGAACAGTCCATCTGAGACCACTGACAGGCTCTCAGTTTAATATCTCAACTGAAAGACAGTACATCTGATAATGCAGCGCTCCCTCAGTATTGCCCATTACATGCTTATTAATCAAATATTTTGATTAGGGAGAGCTCAACATAAAATAAAGCCTGTTGATTTTCCATCTATTCATTCTTCAATTTCTATGGGTTTCTATGATTCTCCACAAGTTGGCTTACATTAACACTGCAATGAAGTTACTGTGAAAATCCCCTAGTCGCCACACTCCAGTGTCTGTTCAGGTACACTGAGGGAGAATTTAGCATGGCCAATGCACCTAACCAGCACGCCTTTCGGATTGTGGGAGGAAACTGGAGCACCCGGAGGAAACCCACACAGACACGGGGAGAATGCCCAAAGATATGTGGGTTAGGTGCTTTGGCCATGCTCAATTGCTCCTTAGTGTCCCTGCACGCATAGGTCAGAGGGATTAGCGGGGTAATTATGTGGAGTTACGGGGAAAGGGCTTAGGTGGGATTGTTGTCGGTGCTGACTCGATGGGCCAAATGGTCTCCTTCTGCAATGTTGGGTTTCTATGATTCTAACATGCAAACTCCACACAGGCAGTGACCCAAGCCGGGAATTGAACCCAGGTCCCTGGCGCTGTGAGACAGCAGTGTTAACCACTGTGTCACCATGCCGCCCACATGGTTATAATTCATGTGTTATTTCAATCTGGGGCGCTGCAGAAGTTGTTGGATTTACAACAGCCTATTGGTGCCAGGCCTTGACTAGCTATAAGCACTCACTCCATTTCGGGGCTCCTACGGAGGCGAGCAGGGATGGGAGTGATGAACGAGGTCTGTGTGAGACAGGATAGAGGCTGAGGTGGAACTCACACAACCAGTGGCGAGGGTACAATCAAGTTTTAAAATCATAGCTAGTTGGCTAAGGCACAAGTGTAAGTGTCTTTAATATTACAGAGATGGGGGTTTAAGTAGTCTTGGTAGTGAACAGATTCCACTTACTTGAGGAGCAGTAAGAAGTCTCACAACACCAGGTTAAAGACCAACAGGTTTATTTGCGAGCATGAGCTTTCGGAGTCTCAAGCTCCTTCATTAGGTGAGTGAAGAGTTGGGTTCACAAACAGGGCATATATAGACACAAACTCAATTGCAAGATAATGGTTGGAATGTGAGTCTTAGCAGATAATCAAGTCTTTACAGATACAGACAATGTGAATGGAGAGACGGTTAAGCACAGGTTAAAGAGATGTGAATTGTCTCCGTTGGAGAAAATCTCCATTACAAGGGAGGAAGTGTTAGGTTTGTTAGAGAATATAAAGACTGACAAATCCCCAGGGCCTGATGGAATCTATCCAAGGCTGCTCAGGGAGATGAGAGATGAAATCGCTGGGCCTCTGACGCAAATCTTTGTCTCGTCACTGGACACAGGTGAGGTCCCAGAGGATGGGAGGATAGCTAATGTGGTCCCGTTATTTCAGAAGGGTAGGAAGGATAACCTGGATAATTATAGGCCGGTGAGCTTGACGTCCGTGGTGGGGAAGTTGTTGGAGAAGATGCTTAGAGATAGGATGTATGCGCATTTAGAAAGGAATAAACTTATTAACGATAGTCAGCATGGTTTTGTGAGAGGGAGGTCATGCCTCACTAACCTGGTGGAGTTTTTTGAAGAAGTGACTAGAATGGTTGACGAGGGAAGGGCCGTGGATGTCGTCTATATGGACTTTAGTAAAGCGTTCGACAAAGTCCCTCATGGTAGGCTGGTGCAAAAGGTTGGATCTCATGGGATAAAGGGGGAGGTGGCTAGATGGGTGGAGAACTGGCTTGGTCACAGAAGACAGAGGGTGGTAGTGGAAGGGTCTTTTTCCGGCTGGAGGCCTGTGACTAGTGGTGTTCCGCAGGGCTCTGTATTGGGACCTCTGCTGTTTGTGATTTATATAAACGATCTGGAAGAAGGTGTAACTGGGGTGATCAGTAAGTTTGCGGACGACACAAAATTGGCAAGACTTGCAGATAGTGAGGAGCATTGTCAGAGGCTACAGAAGGATATAGATAGGCTGGAAATTTGGGCAAAGAAATGGCAGATGGAGTTCAATCCAGATAAATGCGAAGTGATGCATTTTGGTAGAACTAATGTAGGGAGGAGCTATATGATAAATGGCAGAACCATAAAGGGTGTAGATACGCAGAGGGACCTGGGTGTGCAAGTCCACAGATCCTTGAAGGTGGCGTCACAGGTGGAAAAGGTGGTGAAGAAGGCATATGGCATGCTTGCCTTTATAGGATGGGGCGTAGAGTATAAAAGTTGGGGTCTGATGTTGCAGATGTATAGAACGTTGGTTCGGCCGCATTTGGAATACTGCATCCAGTTCTGGTCGCCACACTACCAGAAGGACGTGGAGGCTTTGGAGAGAGTACAGAGGAGGTTTACCATGATGTTACCTGGTATGGAGGGGCTTAGTTATGAGGAGAGATTGGGTAAACTGGGGTTGTTTTCCCTGGAAAGACGGAGGATGGGGGGAGACTTAATAGAGGTGTATAAAATTATGAAAGGCATAGATAGGGTGAACGGTGGGAAGCTTTACCCCAGGTCGGTGGTGACGTTCACGAGGGGTCATAGGTTCAAGGTGAAGGGGGGGAGGTTTAACATAGATATCAGAAGGACATATTTTACACAGAGGGTGGTGGGGGCCTGGAATGCGCTGCCAGGCAAGGTGGTGGAGGCGGACACACTGGGAACATTTAAGACTTATCTAGATAGCCACATGAACGGAGTGGGAATGGAGGGATACAAAAGAATGGTCCAGTTTGGACCAGGGTGTGGCACGGGCTTGGAGGGCCGAAGGGCCTGTTCCTGTGCTGTATTGTTCTTTGTTCTTTTGTTCTTTGTCTCCAGCCAGGACAGTTAGTGAGATTTTGCAAGCCATGGGGGTTACAGATAGTGTGACATGAACCCAAGATCCCGGTTGAGGCCGTCCTCATGTGTGCGGAACTTGGCTATCAGTTTCTGCTCGGCAATTCTGCGTTGTCGTGTGTCATGAAGGCCGCTTTGGAGAACGCTTACCGGAAGATCAGAGGCTGAATGCCCTTGACTGCTGAAGTGTCCCCCGACAGGAAGGGAACACTCCTGCCTGGTGATTGTCGAGTGGTGTCCATTCATCCGTTGTCGTGGCGTCTGCATGGTCTCCCCAATATACCATGCCTTGGGACATCCTTTCCTGCAGCATATTAGGTAGACAATGTTGGCTGAGTTGCAAGAGTATGTACCGTGTACCTGGTGGATGGTGTTCTCACGTGAGATGATGGCATCCGTGTCGATGATCCGGCACGTCTTGCAGAGGTTGCTGTGGCAGGGTTGTGTGGTGTTGTGGTCACTGTTCTCCTGAAGGCTGGGTAGTTTGCTGCGGACAATGGTCTGTTTGAGGTTGTGCAGTTGTTTGAAGGCAACTAGTGGGGGTATGGGGATGGCCTTGGCGAGATGTTCGTCTTCATCAATGACATGTTGAAGGCTCCAGAGGAGATGCCGTAGCTTCTCCACTCCGGGGAAGTACTGGACGGCGAAGGGTACTCTGTCCGCCTTGTCCCGTGTTTGTCTTCTGAGGAGGTTGGTGCAGTTTTTCACTGTGGCGCGTCGGAACTGTTGATCGATGGGTCGAGCGCCATATCCTGTTCTTATGAGGGCATCTTTCAGCGTCTGTCAGTGTCTGTTGCGTTCCTCCTCATCCGAGCAGATCCTGTGTATACGGAGGGCTTGCCATTTGGGGATGGCTTCTTTAACGTGTTTAGGGTGGAAGCTGGAGAAGTGGAGCATCGTGAGGTTATCCGTGGGCTTGTGGTAGAGTGAAGTACTGAGATGATCGTCCTTGATGGATATGTGTGTGTCCAAGAATGCAGTCGATTCTGGAGAGTAGTCCATGGTGAGTCTGATGGTGGGATGGAACTTGTTGATGTCATCATATAGTTGTTTCCTTGTTCACCATGAGTCCAAAGGAAGAAAATGTCATCGATGTATCTAGTGTATAGCATCGGTTGAAGGTCCTGTGCGGTGAAGAGGTCTTGTTCGAACCTGTGCATGAAGATGTTGGCATATTGAGGTGTGAATTTGGTCTCCATGGCTGTTCCGTGTGTCTGGATGAAGAACTGGTTGTTGAAGGTGAAGACATTGTGGTCCAGGATGAAGTGGATGAATTGTAGAACTGGAGATTGGCAGTTGTCGGCGTTGAGTACTGAGGCAGATGCAGCAATGCCGTCGTCGTGGGGAATGCTGGTGTAGAGTGCCGAGACATCCATTGTGACGAGGAGTGTTCCTGGTTGAAATGCTCCATGGGTACTGAGTTTCTGTAAGAACAGTAAGTAGTCTCACAACACCAGGTTAAAGTCCAACAGGTTTATTTGGTCGCACGAGCTTTCGGAGCGCTGCTCCTTCATCAGGTGAGTGCAGGATTTGTTTCACAACAGGACATTTATAGACACAAACTCAATTACAAGATAATGGTTGGAATGTGACTCTTAACAGATAATCAAGTCTTTACAGGTGCAGACAATGTGAGTGGAGAGAGGGTTAAGCACAGGTTAAAGAGGTGTGAATTGTCTCAAGCCAGGATAGTTAGTGAGATTTTGCAAACCCAGGCAAGTCGCGGGGTTACAGATAGTGTGACATGAACCAAGATCCCGGTTGAGGCCGTCCTCATGTGTACGGAACTTGGCTATCAGTTTCTGCTCGGTGATTCTGCGTTGTCGTGTGTCGTGAAGGACGCCTTGGAGAACGCTTACCCGAAGATCAGAGGCTGAATGTCCTTGACTGCTGAAGTGTTCCCTGAAAGGAAGGGAACACTCCTGCCTGGTGATTGTCGAGCGGTGTCCATTCATCCATTGTCGTAGCATCTGCATGGTCTCGCCAATGTACCATGCCTCGGGACATCCTTTCCTGCAGCGTATCAGGTAGACAGTGTTTGCCAAGTCGTAAGAGTATGTACCGTGTACCTGATGGATGGTGTTCTCACGTGAGATGATGGCATTCGTGTCAATGATCTGGAAATTCTTGCAGAGGTTGCTGTGGCAGGGTTGTGTGGTGTCGTGGTCACTGTTCTCCTGAAGCCTGTGTAGTTTGCTGCGGACAATGGTCTGTTTGAGGTTGTGCGATTGTTTGAAGACAAGTAGTGGGGGTGCGGGATGGCCTTGGCGAGATGTTCGTCTTCAATAATGACATGTTGAAGGCTCCGGAGAAGATGTCATAGCTTCTCCACTCCGGGGAAGTACTGGACGGCGAAGGGTACTCTGTCCGCTGTGTCCCGTGTTTGTCTTCTGAGGAGGTCGGTGCGGTTTTTCACTGTGGCGTGTCGGAACTGTCAATCGATGGGTTGAGCGCCATATCCTGTTCTTACGAGGGTGTCTTTCAGCGTCTGTAGCGATCCTCCTCATCTGAACAGATCCTGTATATATGGGGGGCTTTTCCGCAGGGGATGGCTTCTTTAACATGGTTAGGGTGGAAGCTGGAGAAGTGGAGCATCGTGAGATTATCTGTGGGCCTGCAATACAGTGAAGTGCTGAGGTGATTGTCCTTGATGGAGATGCATGTGTCCAAGAATGCAACCGATTCTGGAGAGTAGTCCATGGTGAGTGGGATGGAAGTTGTTGATGTCATCATGTAGTTGTTTCAGTGATTGTTCGCCATGAGTCCAAAGGAAGAAAATGTTGTCAATGTATCTAGTGTAGACTTGCCTGGGCTTGCAAAATCTCACTAACTATCCTGGCTTGAGACAATTCATACCTCTTTAATCTGTGCTTAACCCTCTCTCCACTCACATTGTCTGCACCTGCAAAGACTTGATTACCTGTTAAGATTTGCATCCCAACCATTGTCTTGTAATTGAGTTTGTGTCTATATATGCCGTTTGTGAAACAAATCCTGCATTCACCTGATGAAGAAGCGGCGCTCCGAAAGCTCGTGCTGCCAAATAAACCTGTTGGACTTTAACCGGGTGTTGTGAGACTTCTTACTGTGCCTACCTCAGTCCAACGCCGGCAACTCCACACCATGGCTACCACCGACACCGCAAACTGTCGGCTCCAAGTGGAGAGGATCTCCAAGAAGATCGTGCATATCGACACAGACATCATGTTTCTACAAAGATGCAAGAAAGCAGACAAGATACCGAAAGGACTACAGGTCACGAACCCACTCAGGTCAACCTATAACACAGACTACGCTGAGAGACTTTGCCGTCGCACCTCTCTCACCCTCTTCAACCACCTCATACACCAACTCTACAGCAGACGCCGCAACCTGGAAACCAAGATAGAGTCCATATTCTCAACTTGCACTCAGAATGCAGACCACTGCGAAACACTGCCAAGCAGACAAGACAATGAAACTACGCCATGTACATGCACACCAAGAACAGGAAACTTGAGAAACATAGCATCACCACCAGTAGTAACCAAGCCTCCCTTGGTACCACAGTAGAACCAGTAAGAAGTTTAACAACACCAGGTTAAAGTCCAACAGGTTTATTTGGTAGCAAAAGCCACACAATCTCCACATCACCACAGTAGAAAACAGTATCACTGCAGGGAAGTCCATTGTCAACTTGTCTGACTGCACACTTTAACCAGACAAAATCGAAGTTCTCAGCCGAGGGCTCAATTTCTGCCCCACCACCAAAATAGACCCCATCAGTCTCGCAGCAAACACAGAGGAATTCATCAGGCGAATGAGGCTGCGGGAGTTCTTCCGCGAACCCCAAGAGGCCAAGAGCGAACCCAATGAGACAGCCAACGAACCGGAACAGCCGACAGAGAGATTCGCGGTGCAGCAACTGAAGAAGAAGGAGTCGAATTGTACCCCTCTGGAAGGCCGCTGCCCTCGACTCGACATGTATGCCCAAGCCGTCTGGAGGTGCGTCAATGCCAGATTCATCAGCCGCACTCACAAGACAGCCCTGAACATCACCCAAGCACAACGCAACGCCATCCGCGCTCTCAAGACCAACCGCAACATTGTCACCAAATCAGCAGACAAAGGAGGGGCCACTGTCATACTGAACAGAACAGATTACTGCAAAGATGTGTACCGACAACTGAACAACGAGGAACACTACAGACAGTTACCCGCAGATCTGACCAAAGAACACACCCGCCAACTCAACAAACGGATCAAGACTTTGATCCGGACCTTCAGAGCACCCTCCGTGCTCTCATCCCATGTACTCCCTGCGTTGGAGATCTTTACTGCCACCCAAAGATACACAAGGCCAACGCACCTGGCCGTCCCATCGTATCAGGCAATGCTACCCTGTGTGAGAACCTCCCTATATTGGCCTATATCGCAAGGGGGATAGAATATAAAAGCAGAGCTGTCTTGCTGCATCTGTACAGGGCATTGGTGAGGCCGCAGCTGGAATACTGTGTGCAGTATTGGTCCCCTTATTTGCGGAAGGATATATTGGCCTTGGGGGGAGTGCAGAGAAGGTTCACCAGGTTGATACCAGAGATGAGGGGTGTTGATTATGAGGAAAGACTGAGCAGATTCGGTTTGTACTCGTTGGAATTTAGAAGGCTGAGGGGGGATCGTATAGAGACCTATAAGATAATGAAGGGGCTGGATAGGGTAGAGGTGGAGAGATTCTTTCCACTTAGAAAGGAAGCTAGAACTAGAGGGCACAGCCTCAAAATAAAGGGGGGTCAGTTTAGGACAGAGTTGAGGAGGAACTTCTTCTCTCAGAGGGTGGTGAATCTCTGGAATTCTCTGCCCACTGAAGTGGTGGAGGCTACCTCGTTGAATATGTTTAAATCACAGATAGATGGATTCCTGATCGGTAAGGGAATTAGGGGTTATAGGGATCAGGCGGGTAAGTGGAACTGATCCACTTCAGATCAGCCATGATCTTATTGAATGGCGGGGCAGCCACGAGGGGCTTGATGGCCTCCTCCTGCTCCTATTTCTTATGCTCTTATGTTCTTATGTTCTCCCCGGCTACATCGAGGGCACCCTGAAACCCATTGTACAAGGAACCCCCAGTTTCTGTTGCAACACTATGGACTTCTTACAGAAACTCAGTACCCATGGAGCAGTTGAACCAGGAACACTCCTCGTCACAATGGATGTCTTGGCACTCTACACCAGCATCCCCCACGATGACAGCATTGCTGCAACTGCCTCAGTACTCAACAGTGACAATTGCTAATCTCCAGACGCAATTCTACAACTCATCCGCTTCATCCTGGACCACAATATCTTCACCTTCAACAACCAGTTCTTCATCCATACGCACGAAACAGCCATGGGAACCACATTTGTACCTTAATATGGCAACATCTTCATGCACAGGTTTGAGCAAGACCTCTTCACCACACAGGACCTTCAACCAACGCTATACACTAGATACATCGATGACATTTTCTTCCTTTGGACTCACGGCGAACAATCACTGAAACAACTACATAATGACATCACCAAGTTCCATCCCACCATCAGACTCACCATGGACTACTCTCCTGAATCGACTGCATTCTTGGACACACACATCTCCATCAAGGATGGTCACCTCAGCACTTCACTGTACCGCACGGATAACCTCACAATGCTCCACTTCTCCAGTTTCCACCCTAAACACGTTAAAGAAGCCATCCCCTTCGGACAAGCCTTCCGTATATACAGCATCTGCTCGAATGAGGAGGAACGAATCAGACACCTACAGATGCTGAAAGACACCATCGTGAGAACAGGATATGGTGCTCAACTCATCGATCAACAGTTGCGACACGCCACAGTGAAAAACCGCACCGACCCCCTCAGGAGACAAACACGGGACATAGCAGACAGAGTCCACTTCGTCGTCCAGTTCTTCCCCAGGGAAGCTCTGACATCTTCTTCGGAGCTTTCAACATGTCATCGATGAAGACAAACATCTCGCCAAGGCCATCCCCACACCCCTACTACTTGCCTTCAAACAACCGCGCAACCTCAAACAGACCATTGTGCACAGCAAACTACACAGTCTCAGGAGAACAGTGACCACGACACCACACAACCCTGGCACAGCAACCTCTGAAAGACGTGCCGGATCATCGACACGGATGCCATCATCTGGATGGAAAATTTTCGGATTTTCGGATTGGAGGCAGGTTGCTAGCGGAGTGCCACAGGGATCAGTGCTTGGTCCTCTGCTCTTTGTGATTTTTATTAATGACTTAGAGGAGGGGGCTGAAGAGTGGATCAGTAAATTTGCTGATGACACCAAGATTGGTGGAGTAGTGGATGAGGTGGAGGGCTGTTGTAGGCTGCAAAGAGACATAGATAGGATGCAAAGCTGGGCTGAAAAATGGCAAATGGAGTTTAACCCTGATAAATGTGAGGTGATTCATTTTGGTAGGACAAATTTAAATGTGGATTACAGGGTCAAAGGTAGGGTTCTGAAGACTGTGGAGGAACAGAGAGATCTTGGGGTCCATATCCACAGATCTCTAAAGGTTGCCACTCAAGTGGTTAGAGCTGTGAAGAAGGCCTATAGTGTGTTAGCTTTTATTAACAGGGGGTTGGAGTTTAAGAGCCGTGGGGTTATGCTGCAACTGTACAGGACCTTGGTGAGACCACATTTGGAATATTGTGTGCAGTTCTGGTCACCTCACTATAAGAAGGATGTGGAAGCGCTGGAAAGAATGCAGAGGAGATTTACCAGGATGCTGCCTGGTTTGGAGGGTAGGTCTTATGAGGAAAGGTTGAGGGAGTTAGGGCTGTTCTCTCTGGAGCGGAGGAGGCTGAGGGGAGACTTAATAGAGGTTTATAAAATGATGAAGGGGATAGATAGAGTGAACGTTCAAAGACTATTTCCTCGGGTGGATGGAGCTATTACAAGGGGGCATAACTATAGGGTTCGTGGTGGGGGATATAGGAAGGATATCAGAGGTAGGTTCTTTACGCAGAGAGTGGTTGGGGTGTGGAATGGACTGCCTGCAGTGATAGTGGAGTCAGACACTTTAGGAACATTTAAGCGGTTATTGGATAGGCACATGGAGCACACCATGATGATAGGGAGTGGGATAGCTTGATGTTGGTTTCAGATAAAGCTCGGCACAACATCGTGGGCCGAAGGGCCTGTTCTGTGCTGTACTGTTCTATGTTCTATGTTCTATCTCATATGAGAACACCATCCACCAGATACACGGTACATACTCTTGTGACTTGGCCAATGTTGTCTACCTGATACGCTGCAGGAAAAGATGTCCCGAGGCATGGTACATTGGGGAAACCATGCAGACGCTATGACAATGGATGAATGAATACCGCTCGACAATCACCAAGCAGGAGTGTTCTTTTCCTGTTGGGGAACACTTCAGTCGTCAAGGACATTCAGCCTCTGATCTTCGGGTAAACGTTCTCCAAGGCAGCCTTCAAGACGCACGACAACGCAGAATTGCTGAGCAGAAACTGATAGCCAAGTTCCACACACATGAAGATGGCCTCAACCAGGATCTTGGGTTCATGTCACACTACCTGTAACCCCCACGACTTGCCTGGGCTTGGAAATTCTTACTAACTGTCCTGGCTTAAGACAATTCACACCTCTTCAACCTTCTCTCCACTCGCATTGTCTGTACCTGTAAAGATTTGATTACCTGTTAAGACTCGTATTCCAACCATTATCTTGTAATTGATTCTGTGTCTGTATATGCCCTGTTTGTGAAACCAACTCTTCACTCACCTGATGAAGGAGTGGTGCTCCGAAAGCTCATGCTACCAAATAAACCTGTTAGACTTTAACCTGGTGTTGTGAGACTTCTTACTTGCCTACCCCAGTCCAGTGCCGGCATCCCCATATCATGGTTAGCGTAGGAGCAAACAGGACATCGGGATTGTCCACTCAGTCTGAGTGAGCGGCCATAAGAGTTTTTTTTAAAATTCCTTCTTAGGATGTGGGTGTCGTTGGCTGGGCCATCATTTTTGCCCATCCCTAACTGCCCTCCATTTCAGAGGGCATTTGAGAGACAACCACATTGCTATGCCTCTGGAGTCACATGTAGGCCAGACCGGGTAAGCACGGCAGATTCCCTTCCCTAAAGGACATGAGTGAACCAGATGGGTTTTAACAACAATCAACAATGGCTTCATCAGTAGACTTTTAATTCCGGAGTTTTATTGAATATAAATTTTTCCATCTGCATTGGGGAAATTCAAACCCGGGTCCCCAGATCTTGCCCTGGACCTCTGGTTACAATTCCAGTGACAATACCACTACACCATCCTTCCCCTATATGGAGCTTCAGACAACAGGTGAATAAAATGGCTATTGTTTCTCCAATGTTTGACTGGTTTTGACTGGCTTTGACGCAACAGCATCTTGATGTCATATTTCAATAAGATGATACTGAGTTGTTACTGATGGTGGAGAGATAACACTGGGACTTGTCAGCGTTCATGTCTATGTCATTCAATACACCAAATAATTGAAGATAAAGGGGAAAATAGGACTGGATATAATCTGGAGAAGGCCAGGTTGGGGTGGGAGAAGAAGACATTGTTGGTTATGGGTGGTTGTAATTAGGACAAGGACAGCTCTGTGAACCAGAATCGAGTAGTTGGCCGTGTCAAAAATACAGAAAGGCCAAGGAATTGATGAAAGGATAATATACCATGGTCACAACTACATAGAATATCATTGGTCCCCATGGACAGCACAGGAACTAGACCGAAACCCATCTGCTCAGCTATCTGGCTTCCACAAAACCAGGGTGTGCAGGAAGTGCAATACATTTAATTACTTTACTGTGTTGTGTTAGTATCCCCACCTCATAAATCCATATACTGCTTTCAAGGTTGATGTATTTTCCGTCAATTGTATTTTGATATAGGAGAAGGAAACCGACAGGTACACAGATGAGAGCAACAATTTAGACAGAGATAATTGAGGAGTAAACATAGCCAGGTTTATTGAGGGCAATTTTGGAATGCAACATAGATCTGTCTGAGATGTTGAAAGGTCGCATTGCTTGAAGCAGGAACACGGTGGCTGGAATTTGACCACCTTGCTGGCTGTGGAATGGAGCAGGCGAAGGGCGCAGCTGACCTTGGGCGAGATTTTACACTTTTGGGATGAGCGAGACCACAAAATCCCACCGAGTATTCTGCATGTCGGTAGAATTTGCTCATTTGGGGGCCTTGAATAGCTGGGGTGCCTTTCCTATGTGTTTGGTTGTTGTCACGGTCTAATGGTTAGAACAGGATATTTTAGAGGCAAAATCCAGCAAATGTAATGTATCCTACTGGCTTCACATTGTTCTATCACAAGGAGTTTTCAGTGCAGTAGCAGGTTGCCTGGTCCAGCTCATCTACACCCATGGGCAGGATTTTCCACCAGCATGGTTTTCCATTCCTGTCAAAATCTATGGAATTTTGAAACCTCTTGTTGCATTTTCCAGGCCCAACTCCCCCTCTGTGACAGGGCCATAAAATTCAGCCCAATGTTTCTGTTTTTTATTGGATTTCTTAGTGACTATTATATATTTATGAGCCACAGTTTAGGTTCCCTGGCAAGTGGATACATCATCTCAGCATCTATCCGATTAAGACCTTTCAGTAGTGTAGGATGTGGGCAGCACGGTGGCACAGTGGTTAGCACTGCTGCCTCACTGCGCCAGGGACCCGGGTTTAATTCCGGCCTCAGGTGACTGTCTGTGCGGAGTTTGCATGTTCTCCCCGTGTCTGCGTGGGTTTCCTCCGGATGCTCCAGTTTCCTCCCACACTCCAAAGATGCGCAGGTTAGGTTGATTGGCCTGGCTAAATTGCCCCTTAGTGTCCTGGGATGTGTAGGTTAGAGCGATTAGCGGGGTAAATGTGTGGGGTTGTGGGGATAGGGCTTGGGGTGGGATTGTTGCTGGTGCAGACTCGATAGGCCGAATGGCCTTGTTCTGCACTGCAGGGTTTTTATGAGACACCTCCATTAGGCCACTGCTCAGTCTTCACTGTCCTGGGGCAGAGCCTGAAACTTTTCCAACTTGTCAGTTGATTAAAAGCAATATTCCATCTAAGGTCCAAAAGCAAGATACTGAGGTTGCTGGAAAACTGAAATAAAAACAAAATATTGCTGGAAACACTCCCCAGATCCATCACCATCTGTGAAGAGAACTCTGGTCGGTAACTTCTGGGATCCTCAGTGTCAGATTTGTGGAGTTTTTACAGCATTCCTCCACACCTCCCCCCCCCCCCCCCCCCCCCCATGGAAGGGACTCTCCAAAACTCCTCCCCACACCCCAGATGTCCACACAACACCGCTCCCTCACCCTGATACCCAACCCCATCCCCCTTCCTGATGTCTGACCCAACCTGACCTCCACCCCACACTCAGGACCTGAATCCTGAATGCCACACCCTAGATGCCTGACGTCCCTGTCCACTGATGTCCGGCAACCCCCAATCCCCTGACTTAAGCCCCACAGCCCCACTTCCCCAATGTCTGACCTCCCCCAAACCCATGACCAACCACCCTCCAAATCCTATACACTTACCCTTAGACACTTAGCTTCTCCCTACCTATCATTTCAATCAGACCTTTAAACTTAACTGCTTCACGGCAGTTAGTGTGGGTTAAAAAGGGGTGGCACGGTGACACAGTGGTTAGCACTGCTGCCTCACAGCTCCAGGAACCCGGGTTTGATTCCCGACTTGGTTCACTGTCTGTGTGGAGTCTGCACATTCTCCCCGTGTCTGCCATGGGTTTCCTCCAGGTGCTCCGTTTTCCTCCCACAGTCCAAAGATGTGCGGGTTAGGTTGATTGGACATGCTAAATTAACCCTTAGTGTCCCAGGGTGTGATAGGTTGGAGGGATTAGCAAGGTAAGTAAGCAAGGATGGGGCTTGGGTGGCTGTCGGTGCAGAATTGATGGGCCGAATGGCCTCCTTCTGCACTATAGGGTTTCCATGGTTTTGATGAAAAAAATAGGTGTGACCACCTTCACTCCAACTCTTTGGGACTTCATCACTGGGCCCCATGGACTGCTGCACTGCCTGGATTTCACCTGACCTGAGTCAGGAAGAAATTTGGCCCAGGTAAGTGGGTAAGGAGTGGCAATCTGATGCGGATCCCCACGCTGAGGATTTTACGGTCCTGAGTAACTATTAACTAATAATCAGATAGCAAATAATGGAACCATAACGTTAACTCCCTTTCTCTCTCCACAGATGCTGTAACATCTGCTGAACTTTTCAAAGCTTTTCTGTCTTTATTCCCTTTACCATCCCTTTGATGTGGAAGGCCTGTTTCTTGGATAGCGTGGTCTCTTTAAGATTGTTGCAAGGCCACAGATGAGAGAACCTTAAAGAGACTTTCACCCCCTAAGTGACACAGCAATAATTGCTGCTCAGATACATTCCGACCTAGCTTAAAGGAAACATTGATTATAACCCCCCTCGGCTGTTTTCAATCTTGTAAATGTTTTTACACTTTCTTTAGTGCCTCCAATTTCTTTCTGTAATATGGAGAGCTGTGGAGTTTTCCCAGGGCTGGTGGAGTATTTTGTATCTGGACTGGGTGCTTATCTCTTCACAGAACCTTTACAACTGTGGTTCATTTCTGCATTAGCGAAGAATCATCCATTGCTTGGCTTTGCAAACATTAACAAAGAACAAAGAAAATTACAGCACCGGAACAGGCCCTTCGGTCCTCCAAACCTGCACTGACCATGCTGCCCGTCTGAACTAAAACCCCCTACCCTTCCGGAGACCGTATCCCTCTATTCCCATCGCATTCATGTATTTGTCCGGACGCCCTTTAAAAGTCACTACCGTATCCGCTTCCACTACCTCCCCCGGCAGCGAGTTCCAGGCACCCACCACCCTCTGTGTAAAAGACTTGTCTCATACATCTCCTTTAAACCTTGCCCCTCGCACCTTAAACCTATCCCCACTAGTAATTGACTCTTCTAACGTGGGAAAAAGCTTCTGACTATCCACTCAACATGCCCCTCATAATCTTGTAAACTTCTATCAGGTTGCCCCTCAACTTCTGTCGTTCCAGTGAGAACAAACCGAGTTTCTCCAATCTCTCCTCATAGCTAATGCCCTCCATACCAGGGGGTAGGGCCTGGGTGGGATTGTGGTCGGTGCAGACTCGATGGATGGAATGGCCTCTTTCTGTACTGTAGGGTTTCTATGATTTCTATGAACATCCTGGTAAATCTTTTCTGTACCCTCTCCAAAGCCTCCACATCCTTCTGGTAGTGTGGTGACCAGAATTGAACACTATATCACAAGTGCGGCCTAACTAAGGTTCTATAAAGCTGCAACGTGACTTGCCAATTTTTAAACTCAATGCCCTGGCCAATGAGGGCAAGTATGCCGTATGCCTTCTTGACTACCTTCTGCACCTCTACAGATACAATAAAATTTCCCTGGGCTGTTCAATAAATGTCGACACATATTTAAATGACAAAAATTCATTTGAGTCAAGGAATAAAATCCGTAGTTTCCAAATAGTCCGATTAGATATTAAATTGCCTGTTACAACACAGCTTTAATGGTTGTGACCACTGTGGCCTTGTAATGCAGGCCATTACTTAACATGAGAAGCCTTTTTTGTGGAATCAAGGCACATTGTAATGAAATTGCTCAGCGCAAAGCAGCACAACATTGGCTCCAAATAAATTGGTAGCTGATCTTCTGTCCAATGAACTTCACAAGACATTTGTTCAAACACTTTTTGGATGCTTTGGAAAGGATACAGGAGAGGTTTACCAGGATATTGCCTGGTCTGGAGGATATTAGCTATGAGGAGGGGTTGGATAAACTCAGTTTGTTCTCACTGGAATGATGGAGATTGCAGGGCGACCTGACAGAGGTTTACAAGATTACGACTGGCATGGACAGAGTGGATAGTCAGATGCTCTTTCCTAGGGTAGAAAAGTCAAGTATTAGCGGACATAGGTTTAAGGTGCGTGGGGAAAAGTTTAGAGGAGATGTGCGAGGCAAGTCTTTTTACACAGAGGGTGATGAGTGTCTGGAACGCGCTGCCTGGGGAGGTGTTGGGAGCAGGTACGATAGCGGCATTTAAGCGACAACTAGATGATGACATGAATAGGATGGGAATGGAAGAATACGAACTCTGTATGTTGCATACGGTTTTAGTTTAGGCAGGCATCATGATCGGTGCAGGCTTGGAGGGCCAAAGGGCCTCCTGTACTGTACTGTTCTGTGTACTTTTTTCTTTGAACTCGTTTTCCAGTCTAACTGTTGCTTTACATGGTCTGAAATTAAAAATCATGACAATATTTTACAAGTCCATGGCAAGTCGAGTGGAAACAAATCAGTGAAAAATGACCCATCCAATTGCTATGCTGCTCTTGTTTCATGCTGATAGCTTAGATCAATTTCACTTCCATTAAGTTTCTATTGATTGAACACTTCCAGGTGGACACTGTAAAGAGAAGGGCATAGACCTCACAGGAACTGATGGTAAGTCATTCAAGAGCATTAATAATGTGAAAGGAAGGTCTTTTGTAAGAGGCGAATATGCTTTGTTGCACCTTGTAAGGTATCCCTGATTAATTTGCCAGGCCTGGTCAGATCATTATATTCCTTAGCCTCCTGAGAAACTAAAGGCTTTGGTGGACTTTCTTAACTATAGCATCAGTATGGAGGGACCAGGACAGATTGTTGGTGACCTGGATACCTAGAAACTTGAAGCTCTCGACCATTTTCACTTCATCCCCATTAATGGAGACAGGGGCACGTCCCCCACTATGTTTCCTGAAGTCGATGACTATCTCCTTCATTTTACTGACATTGAGGAAGCGATTATTGTTGTTGCACCAGTTTGCCAGATTCTCTATCTCTTTCCTGCTCTCCATCTCATCGTTGTCTGAGATCCGACCCACTACTTTGGTGTCATCCGCAGATTCTCGAGTGCAGAGATGTGTGTTAATGCTGTAGCTGTGCGGTGAATATCTGACTTGCTGCACGTGGGCACGGCCACACTGTAAGCAGTGCCCGGCAGTGGGACCTTCAGCGCGCTCCATGCCTTGTTCTACAGCAAGGCAGAGCCTTGCGTGTCTCACTCACTCAGCCTCTCATCCAATCAGAGCACAAACATCCAAAAGACAAACATCCAAAACATGCTGCTGAGGGCCTTGAAGGACTTTGAACTGCAAATTCCAAATAAAACTTTTGGATCCATTCATTCCACAAATGTACAAGTGAAATAAAAGTACAAATAGAACTGAATTGCTTGTGCGTGGTGTACAGATTGCCAAGTTTACTGACAGATCTCCGCAACCAAAGCTGGACATCTTCCTAAGACGCGCCATGCCCCATTGTGCCTTCATTTTCCACCCTCATTTCCTCCCCTCTCTTTGGCAATGCACTTCCCCAAGACACAAATCATTCCCTGTCTCAGGTCATCCTTTCCCCAGCTTCCCTCCTTTTTCGACTGGACAGAATTTCAATCTCATTGCTGCTGAATTCCTCCTGAGTCGGAAGTTTAACTTCTTCCCTGCAGTTTTCATTGGCGCTGCAAGGCCACAGTTCTCTCCTATAACTTGCCCTTGTCTCCATCGTCTGACAACTGCTTGAGACCTGGACCCCTCTGGAAGCATTAGGTCAGCTCCGTATCCATTCAAACTCTGGGTGTCAAGGCACAGCTGTCCCAGCATCTGGCGCAGCTCAAGTCATTTTCCCATTTTTGTAGGTTCAGCACACCATGATGAGAAACCTGTCCCCAGACAAAAAATATTGCATTGTCAGTAAGTGAATGAGGGACCCATAATTTAGGGGGGGACTAGCAGGGTAGATACGTGGGGCTTTGGGGATAGGGCCTGGGTGGGATTGTTGTTGGTGCAGACTCGATGGGCCGAATGGCCTCCTTCTGCACTGTAGGGATTCTATGATTCTAATCTTTCCCTGTGATTTCCCTTTGCAAAGTAATCACTTTATTGAAGAGGTTAGTCTACTGGTGGCTCGATTCACTTCTAAACCTTCAATTCACGGTGACCAATGACTACTGGCATCTGGATTTTGCTTCAATAAAAACAAATAACATTAGGATTATGCAGGGGCTGATTAGCAATGACCCGCACAGTGCCAGGTGTAGGAGGGGAGATGGGGGTGTGAAGGAAGAACGTTGGGGAGTAATAAAGGGGAGATGGTGAGTGAAGGAAGGGGGATGGATTAGACTGAATTAAATGCCTGCAAAAGCAGGTCTTGTGGAGCAATGGGTGGCATCCCTGTCTCTGAGCCAGAAGCTCGGGGTTCGAGACCCACCCCAGGACTTGATGGCCAATGGAAGTGTGTCCATAACACGGTTAAATAGCTTGAGTGCATCAATCTGCTGACTCTTCAATCATATCAATGGCTGGCAGTAAGAGCAGGAGAGACTCCTGTTCCAGGAATAACTAGCTCTGGAAACAGACAAAAGTCTGCCTTATTGCAACACTCGATGTGGGAAGAGAATTGGTGGAAATTCCTGTGATCCTTGTTTCTGTTGCCTGGAGTGGGGATTGACAGGTGCGCACCTCCAATTCCAGCCCCGCCCACATGACAGCCACTCCTGCTCGTGCTTTCCCAGATTCAAACTCCTGAACGCTGGGGTGGAATGCGGTGCTCCCGTTGTGAGCTGGCTCTCCCCCTGATTCTATAGTCAATGCGCAAAGAGCGACACGGTGGCACAGTGGTTAGCTGCTGCCTCACAGCGCCAGGGACCCGGGTTCGATTCCCGGCTTGGCTCACTGTCTGCACGTCCTCCTCATGGTCTGCGTGGGTTCCCTCCCACCGTCTGAAAGAAGTGCTGGTTAGGTGCATTGGCCATGCTAAATTCTCCCTCAGTGTACCCGAACAGGCGCCAGAGTGTGGCGACTAGGGGATTTTCACAGTAACTTCATTGCGGTGTTAATGTAAGCCTATTTGTGACTAATAAACAAACGTAAAGAAACTTAAACTTAAAACATGCAGCCTGGGTAATGTAGCTCCAAACATGTGAATGTCTCCACAGCGCATTCAGAGCACCCAGAACCAGTACGGATCAAATAAATCCTGCCCTCTCATCTCTGCTTGGCTGAGGATAGCGATTCACATTTCAGTTGTGGGCAGGTTGGCAAAGTACGTTCGCCTCCTGACCCCTTGCATTTGGGGATCCCGTGCCAGAACATGGGGCGGGATTTTACAGCTTGGGGCATGACGGAAATTCCTGTCCAAGGTTAACGGAGATTTCCATTGTGGGACCCTGGCCTGCGCCGGTTCCGTGGCGGGCGAGGTGGTAGCGTTCCGGCTGTGGTGTTTTCTTTGTTGTGAATCTACCCCTGCCTCTAATATAAAAACTCGACATCTGCCTCACACCATCATTAAACCTTCTGTGCCTTTCTGAGGCTTTCTGCTTTCCCGGTTCTCCCTTGTCATCTTTGTGACATTTAGGACACCTGCTATCGTGACTGAAAGCAGAACAATGGGAACAAAGCGGCTCTATAGTTCAAACAAAGTCTGAGTGTCTGTGTACCCTGGTCACAACTGAAGACGCACGGTTATCATGAGAAATGAGTGTGTAGAGGTTTCTGAAATATTTACTTTCCTGTGAAGCATCCTTGTTCTTATTTACTAAACAAAATATTCTTGGTGCTGTGTGTCAATAATTTCGACTGAAACTGCGTGATAAAGTGTTGCCATATGGGCAATGGTTGAAAACTGATAATCAATAAAATAAAAGATAAATCGAGGGATGGACTGAAATAGTTTGTTACAAATTCTGAATGGCTCCTTATCAATGGGTGCCATAGCAGCACAGTGATTAGCACTGCTGCCTCACAGCACCAGGGATCCGGGTTCAATTCCAGGCTTGGGTGACTGTGGAGTTTGCACCTTCTCCCCATGTCTGCGTGGGTTTCCTCCGGGTGCGCCGGTTTCCTCCCACACTCCAAAGATGTGCGGGTTAGGTGATTGGCCATGCTAAATTGCCCCTTAGTGTCCAAAGATGTGTAGGTTAGGGGGATTAGCAGGGCAGTTACACGGGGCTAAGGGGCTAGGGCTTGGATGGGACACTCTGACGGAAAGTCAATGCAGACTGGATGGGCCAAACATTCTCCTTCTGCACTGTGGGGATTCGATAGTGTATCTGAAGCAGTCCATTTAAAGTAACTTTCATCTCGATGATGTTAAAAGTAAAAATGCACCACTTGTTTGTTATTAGATTTAACGGTCTGTTTGGAAATAAGAATGTGCCGCTTTCCTACAACGTATTCAGGGTGGAATTTTCCATTTTTCAAACTAAGTGCGGTGGGTCCTTCTTGTAGAATAGGCTCGGGGTTGCAATCTGGGGAATATCTCTCCGACACGTCTCCAAAGGAGTCGGAGTCCGTGACAACCTGAGTCTCTGGCACGCGGAGGACCGCTGGTCATCAGGCACCCATTGGGCAGGATTTTACAACCTCATTTTGGGCTCGAAAATCTCACAAAATCGGATGTGAAGTGTCTAGCAGGAATGGAGCCTGTTTTGGCGGCGGTTCCCACTTCACCACGGTATGAAAATCGGCACGATCGGGAGCCCATTCAAACCGCATGAGACATCAATTTACATGTTTTTGCATTGACTATGATGTCATTAACAGACCCTCACGCCCAATCATCCCAGCTTGCCTGCCTTTACCACCTCGCTCGCTGCAACTGGATCGGTTTGGAACACACCTCCTCTATATAGAACATAGAACATAGAAAAACTACAGCACAAACAGGCCCTTCGGCCCACAAGTTGCACCGTCATGTCCCTACCTACCTAGGCTTATATATAGGCTTACCTATAACCCTCAATCCTATTAAGTCCCATGTACTCATCCAGAAGTCTCTTAAAAGACCCTATTGAGTTTGCCTCCACCACTATTAACATAGAACATAGAAAGTCACAGCACAAACAGGCCCTTCGGCCCACAAGTTGCGCCGATCACATCCCCACCTCTAGGCCTATCTATAGCCCTCAATCCCATTAAATCCCATGTACTCATCCAGAAGTCTCTTAAAAGACCCCAACGAGTTTGCCTCCACCACCACCGACGTCAGCCGATTCCACTCACCCACCACCCTCTGAGTGAAAAACTTACCCCTGACATCCCCCCTGTACCTACCCCCCAGCACCTTAAACCTGTGTCCTCTCGTAGCAACCATTTCAGCCCTTGGAAATAGCCTCTGAGAGTCCACCCTATCCAGACCCCTCAACATCTTGTAAACCTCTATCAGGTCACCTCTCATCCTTCGTCTCTCCAGGGAGAAGAGACCAAGCTCCCTCAACCTATCCTCATAAGGCATGCCCCCCAATCCAGGCAACATCCTTGTAAATCTCCTCTGCACCCTTTCAATGGCTTCAACATCTTTCCTGTAATGAGGTGACCAGAACTGCGCGCAGTACTCCAAGTGGGGTCTAACCAGGGTCCTATAAAGCTGCAGCATTATCTCCCGACTCCTAAACTCAATCCCTCGATTAATGAAGGCTAGTACGCCATACGCCTTCTTGACCGCATCCTCCACCTGCGAGGCCGATTTAAGAGTCCTATGGACCCGGACCCCAAGGTCCTTCTGATCCTCTACACTGCTAAGAATGGTACCCTTCATTTTATACTGCTGCTCCATCCCATTGGATCTGCCAAAATGGATCACTACACACTTATCCGGGTTGAAGTCCATCTGCCACTTCTCCGCCCAGTCTTGCATTCTATCTATGTCTCGCTGCAACTTCTGACATCCCTCCAAACTATCCACAACACCACCTACCTTGGTGTCGTCAGCAAACTTACCAACCCATCCCTCCACTTCCTCATCCAGGTCATTTATGAAAATGACAAACAGCAAGGGTCCCAGAACAGATCCCTGGGGCACTCCACTGGTCACTGACCTCCATGCAGAGAAAGACCCCTCCACAGCCACTCTCTGCCTTCTGCAGGCAAGCCAGTTCTGGATCCACAAGGCAACAGCCCCTTGGATCCGATGCCCTCTCACTTTCTCAAGAAGTCTTGCATGGGGGACCTTATCGAACGCTTTGCTGAAAACCTACGTCACCCTATTGACGGCAGCCGATTCCACTCACCCAGTCTGGCGCTGCATTAGTGTGAGCAAGCAAGGAGGTAGGTTTCTGCATTCAAACTGCTTCATGCTGCTATTTCATGGTGGCCATGTTGCGTTTTGGGTCAGTGGAGGGCTGCAACTGTGTGGGGGGGTGGGGGGCTCTTTGTTGCTCATGGGGTCCAACCTCGGACTTTCAGCACAGACTCCGGTCAGAGCGCTGACCTTGGATCATAGGGATCACTCATGGTCCTAGTGCACTCCTCTGGAAGCACTGCGGCAGGTGGGAAACTATGAAAACTGACAGTGATGCAGTCTTGGGGCTTTTAAAGCAGCACTGTCTGTGGCCACTACTGCATGGGTTCTGGTTCTCTGCCTGTGAGCGGTGGGGATGGGAGGAGGCTGTGTTACTATTCTGGAACCTGTGGTGGGTTATGGACAGTGTGTGTGGCTGGGGGGTTGTGGAGGATGGGTGGGGAGTGCGTGTTCCTGGGGGGCTGTGCCGGGGGGGTGGGGGGTTTGTGTATGCAGCTGGAGGGCTGTGGGGGGGTGGGTGGGGTGTGTGTGTGTGTTGCTGGGCTGGGGGTGAGCAACATTTTTTAATCTCTCCATCTGTCTCTCCTCTTCTCCCAGTCTCCCCCCATCCAGATTGACGAGATAGCTTTTGCAATGCAGCCAATTGACCTTGCTGTTCTTTTGTTTGCTGCTGGAGCTAAGGAGGAGGACCAGGAGGAAGAGGCACAGGCCTTGCCACTCACTGGAGGAGAGGGAGCTGGGCACCGGAGGCAGGATGCAGCTGCCATTCGCCCCGAGGGAGGCAGGAGAAGGAGGGAACAGAGATCCCAGCAGTTCCACACGCAGGTGTCTTTCGAGCAGCTGTTGGACATCGTGTGCCGCCTAAGATTCCGGCTCTGAAAGGAGACAGTGCAACATCTGTTCCCTTTGTTGCAGGACCTGGCATCTCAGGACATGAGGGGACGCCCACTCTCGGTGGCTGTGAAAGTGACGGCCACCTTAAAGTTTTACGCCACGGAGATCTTCCAGCTGCCAGTGGAGATCTTTGTGGCATCTCACAAGCATCCATCCACAAGTGTGTGAGGGAGGTCACAGATGCCCTGTATGCCCAGACTGGCCAGTATATCAAATTTGATCTGGACCAGGCCAAGCAGGAAGCCCGCGCTGCTGGATTTGCAGCCATCATGGGGATGCCAAATTTTCCGGGGGTATAGACTACACCTACGTCACCCTAAGGCCCCAGCCATGAATCCAGCAAGATTTGTGAATAGAAAGGGCTTCCATTCAATAAATGTGCAGTGGGTGTGTGACCAGCAGCTGAACATGGTGCATGTCTGCGCCAGACACCCCAGCAGCGTGCATGACAGCTTCATCTTGAGGAGCTCGGATATCCCAGAGATCTTTGAGGGGGAGCCCAGGGTGCAGGGATAGCTAGCTCCTGGGGAACATGGGGTACCTGCTTTGGACTTGGCTGATGTTGCCTGCGTGGAGGCCTGAGACTGAGTCAGATTGCGTGGGAGCCTGAAAGCTTTGGGACTCCTCCCAACAGCCTCACAGTCAGTCCAGTGTTGCCGTCAGTGCCTCCTGCATTCCCTGGCTCTGTTGCTGCATCTCCAGCAGCTGAGAGAGAAGTGATCACAGAGGTCCAGCAGGTAGCCTGGGGCCAGCCGAGTTCTCACCTCCGGCAGGCCCCCGCATGCCAGAGGCCTCGGACGTTCCCTCCTCCACTCGGTGTACATCAGCAAATGTGTCGTGTGCACCACAGCATGGCCCAGATGCCTCGCCACTAACTTGACCAACTGATGTGAGTGTCTCTGGGATGGCGATTTGTGAGATGGAAGTTGATACCAAACTGGTGCTGCCCTCGGAGGTCCCTTCACCTGCTTCGTCCGAGGAGTCTTCCAAGCTGTCAGGGGTAGGATGGGCGGGGGCGGCAGAGGGGGCTGAGATGCCAGATGGCCCAGGCACATTGGGGTCCCTTCCTGCAACACCGGACACAAGGTTAAGTGCAAGGGGAGGAGAGGAATCTGGGTCGCAGGCAACTTACTTGACATTTCTCCATTGAACAAGGAACAAAGAACAAAGAAAGTTACAGCACAGAAAGAGGCCCTTCGACCCTCCAAGTCTGTACCGACCATTCTGCCCTTCTGAACTAAAACCTCCGACCCTTCTGGGGACCATATCCCTCTATTCACATCCCATTCATGTATTTGTCAAGACGCCTCTTAAAAGTTACTATCATATCTGCTTCCACTACTTCCCCCGGCAGGCACCCTCCACCCTCTGTGTACAAAACATGCCTCATACATCTCCTTTAAACCTTGCCCTTCACACCTTAAACCCTTGCCCCCTAGTACTTGACTCAAATTGAGTGGAGGATTGACAGGTGCTCACTTCCAGACTCCAACCCGACCATGCTGTCGCTGACAACTTGGATGTCCCCTTTTCTGGACACCTCCAGTGCCCGCTCCTCAAAGGGGGTGAGGACTCAGAGGTCAGGCTCACCACCCCCTGTCTTCACCCTCTCCTGGCGGTTATGGGCATTCTTCTCCTGTGGGGTGAGAAGGAGCCATGAAAAATCTGATGGTGTGATTCCTGCAGTTTCAGGACATGGCCCTCAGAAGGAAAGTGCTGTGATCCTCTTGGGAGATGGGGGGAAGGAGGCGCTTGGGGATCAGGGGCTGGAAGCATGCAGGGTGATGGGGGTGGGGGGATCTGGGGGTGATTTGGGGGACGATGCAAGATGGGGTTAAACACTCACCTTTGCTGCCCGGATGAGGTCATTTATCTTCTTGCGGCACTGCTTGCCAGTTCTCTTGGCCAGTACCCTGGCACTCACAAATACGGCCACTGCCTCTCAGGCTGTCCCTCTCTCTTGGCAAGCGTAGACATTTGCCACATTGTTGCTCATCTCTTAGTCTTATCCAGCAGACCCTTGGTCATGTGGGTCACCTCCATGGTTTGGGTCTAGCCTCCTCATCCTCTGGTCGTTGCTGAGCCCCCCCCCCCCACCGCCATGGGAATCATAGCCTGTAGCGGGGGGGGGGACCACGCAAAGGTCTGTTGACCTCAGATCGGAGTCTCCGGTTGTGGAATGGCTGGAGAATCCCACCCGACACCTCAATCTCACATAACTTGTGGGAGCTTTGGACACGTGATATATTGTGCGACTTTGTCAAAGGAACTCCGGAAATGTTTTATCTTTTATGTTGATCAAACTTAACTTGCATTTCAGCATTGATTGGGTGCCCTTTGGCCGCTCATCCATGCCAGTTGGACAAAGCATATTAGAGGCTTCCATTGATGATCTGACACACAAGCAGCAGCTGTGCTCCCGAGACCCTCACCCTCATTAACATTCCCACATTCCTCTCTGTGGAAGCTAAGTCAAGTGTCTGCATTGGGAAACCTGTCACCTGTAATCTCCCTTCAAAATGCACAAAATGGGCCAACATCTCCAAGGGAACTTTCTCAAGGAAATCTTCTTCTTTTCTCTCAGTTCTGATTCCGTTTCAATGTTTTGAGTGTAAGCAGGTTGAGGCTGTGTCTGAAATGAGGCCCTGAATGCAGCTCCTCCCACACTGACCCTGACACAACCAACACCCAACCCCCCCCTCCCCCTCACCCCCTCTCATCGCCACCATCCAAATTCTTTCCCACT
Source organism: Mustelus asterias (assembly GCF_964213995.1). Taxonomy (NCBI): domain Eukaryota; kingdom Metazoa; phylum Chordata; class Chondrichthyes; order Carcharhiniformes; family Triakidae; genus Mustelus; species Mustelus asterias. Next base: position 44,016,211 of record NC_135819.1, on the reverse strand, counting down.
TTCGACTTTGTCATTACTTCAACTTGACATGATGGTGGAGTTCTGATTTTACTGCGAGACCTGCTTTGCCACTTCCACTCTGAGTGTTCCGGTCACTCTAATCTTCATGGAACCCCAAGGTGTGCCGGTATGGTTCCCTTCTGTCGTTCTCCAGCCTGCCCCAGTAATCCTTGATCCCATAGTCTTTGTGGCCAATTTTCCAATCCTCCCACTTGAACCCATAGTTGTTGATGTGCTCATGCCCACTGTGGGTCTCAGCCCTCCCCACTTTGAGGTTGTGTGTATGGTCACTTGCAGAAAAGTTTTGAATACCACCCCCCCATCCCTGTATCATGCAGCATTTGAGGGGTTTGCTCCTTCCACGAATGGGGTCCTGGGAAGGGTGTCCGGGGGTTGGGGGTCTGTGGTTGCCTGCAGACAAGTGAAGAAGCCTGTCCTCAGTGTGGGAGAGACATAGCGCAGCCATTCTCACACTCCACAGGAATGAAGTGCCGAGGGTGTGCGTGGGTCTGCCGAGGTTGGCAGCATGAAATTGGTTAAGATCAACTGTCATCAGATCAAGCCCAAGCTGTGGTGCAGGGTGGCATGGTGGCACAGTGGTTAGCACCGCTGTCTCACAGCGCCAGGGACCCGGTTCGGTTCCCAGCTTGGGTCACTGTCTGTGCCGAGTCTGCACGTTCTCCCTGTGTCTGCGTGGGTTTCCTCCGGGTGCTCCGGTTTCCTTCTATAGTCTGAAAGATGTGCTGGTTAGGTGCATTGGCCATGCTAAATTCTCCCTCAGTGTACCCAAACAGGCGCCGGAGTGGCGACTAGGGGATTTTCACAGTAACTCCATTGCAGTGTTAATGTCAGCCTACTCATGACATTCATAAATAAACTTAAAAATGTTAAACTTTTAGTTCCTTATCTTGTCAGCTTGGATCTTGTTCTTCTCTCTTATGGGAACCTTGAATTGGATTCAATTGGATTTTGAATTTGGTTTTTGGAGCAAACACTGAATGGATTTGGGTTTGCCTGGCCCACTCTGAGCATTGGCTTTGTAACTCTAATGATGGGGTTAATAAAAAGGCATGAAGCGACAGGGTGGGAGGCTTTGTGAGTGAACAGTGATTTACTATTTGTTACTCTATACATTGGTGATCTCTAGTGCCTATCTTCACTCGTGCCTATCACTTCTCAATCTTCCTCACCCTGATAGGCTGAACACCCCCAGGGTCTCCGGGGTGAAGGCCCTGGGCTGTGTACCAGACAATCCTCATTCCTTCTGGTGCCCAACGGGCCCAGTGGCCATCCATGGGATAGAGGGTCAGCTGGAGTGAGGTCCACATGCCTCACTGTCCTCTGGCGCAGACACTCATAGATTCCCATCAGTGCCTGCACCGTGTAGTTGCAGCCAGACACAATGGACTTCAGACATGGAGACCATGATGCAGACATCTCCTGCCATGGAATCCATGTCCTGTGCCAAGATCTCCACTGCAGACGTCACCCTGGCAGAGTTGGCCTCAGTACACTGCAGTGGCTCCACCATCTCCTCAGATAGAAGGTGATGGGACTCCTCCAGTCGGCCTTGCACTCCGAGGAGGGCTGCTGTCATCCCTTCCTGATACTCGCGACTCTGTCTTTGCAGCTCCAGCAGCTATGGGACAACTGGGCTCAGGGACGCATCATCGGCCGGGGGCTCAGCAGAGTCCTGGACTCCTGCATCCCTCCGAGTGCCGGTTCCCTGGGATGCCCCTGTCTCCAACTGCTGTGGATCCTCAGCTGCGAGGTGCTCATCAGTGAGTGACCCAGAAGCCTGCCTACTTGGTGAACCCACCGAGGTGTGAGTATCTGCTCTGGTGCCGGGTGTGGGTGATAGCTGTGACATCTTGTCAATGGTGGGGTCCGAGAAGTCTCCCTCGGAGCTGCTGGAGTCCAGTGGGTCCAAGGGGCATGGGGGTGGTCTGGGTTGTTCGGCTGCTTTGCCTGCAAGAGAAGGGAGATGGCATTAGTGCATCACAGGGGATAAAGGAGGGAACATTGAATACTCAATTCACTATTAATGCAGGGGTGCTCTTCCTCCTCCTCGGCCAGCTCAAAGGCTCTCTCCTCCAGTGGCATGAAGGTTCTGAGCTTTGGCATTACTCTGGCTGGACGTGTTGACTCACACTTGTTGTGGTTGAGTTTGTCCTCAATGGCACAGATAGGGAGGGTGCAGATGGCAGTGTTGACATTTAAGATGGTGACAAAGTGTGGCAGGCTTGGGTCCTAAATGGGAACTGGAGTATGAAGAACATGGCAGTGATTCAAAGGGTGAAGCATGGTGTCTGGGGGAGGATGGCCTCCTTATCGGCGTTGGCAAAGGCAGAAGTGGGCACAGTAAGAAGTCTCAAAACAACAGGTTAAAATCCAACAGGTTATTTGGAACCGTGAGCTTTCGGAACGCTGCTCCTTCATAGTCGAGTGGAGAGGTAAGTTTCACAAACACGGCATATATAGGCAAAGACACAATTACAAGATAATTACAGATTGGAATGTAATGAATGGTTGGAATGTGAGTCTTTACAGGTACAGACAGTGCGAGTGGAGAGAGGGATAATCACAGGTTAAAGGGATGTGAATTGTCTCAAGCCAGGACAGTTCGTAGGATTTTGCAAACCCAGGATTATGATGAAATGTGAAGCGACATATTGAAGCAGTTTGCATTGGGACAAATCCAGGAAGCAAAAAACAAAAAGGGTTGGGGGGAGGAGGGTCAAGATGGAAGGAAAAGTTCACCGTTTAAATTTGTTGAACTCAGTATTGAGTCCAGAGGCTGTAATGTGCCCAACTGGAAGATGAGACATCCTTCCTTCAGTTTGCCTTGGGCATCACTGGAGCATTGCAATAGGTCAAGGACAGACAAATGGGCACGAGAGTAATTTACCTTATGGCAATTGGCTGATCATTCATAAAAGGACGGCACGGTGGCACAGTGGGGTTAGCACTGCTGCCTCACAGCTGCAGGAACCTGGGTTCGATTCCCGGCTTGGGGGTCACTGTCTGTGTGGAGTCTCCACGTGTCTGTGTAAGTTTCCTCTGGGTGCTCCGGTTTCCTCCCACACAACAAAAATGTGCAGGTTTGGTTGATTGGCCATGTTAAATTGCCCCCTCGTGTCCAAGGATGTATAGGTTAGAGGGATTAGTGGGGTTATGGGGATAGGGCCTGGGTGGGATTATTGTCGGTGCAGACTCGATGGGCTGAATGGCCTCCTTCTGCACTGTAGGGTTTCTACGATTTCTATAAAAACAGGTTCTAAGTAAGGATAGGGGAATTAAATTGGACGGGCCCAAAAGTAGGCGTCAGGACCTGCATCCAGTAACTGCAATACAGCCAATGCAATAACACTGAGCCACCTCTTATCAGAATGATTTCCCTCTGCAGTCAAGGCCAAGAGCACCCGATGATTGGCAGCATCATCGGGGGCGGGGCGTGGGGGGGAACAAAAGTAGTAACTTTTAGCACAAGTTAGAGTTAGCCTGTGCTGCTTAAATCCAGCTCACACCTCTTAAAGGGGAGATGCGTTCTGGTGGGAGCAGGTACTGGCAGTCATGTGGAAAGTGGATCTGGCCCAGGAATCAGTGGAGAATGGAGCTACCTGGGAGAAAGCAGCTTTCTGCTCTGGAGGCTGAGGTGGAAAGTAGGAGAAATGTGGGGGGTGGGGGGCAGGAGGCCGCTTGCTCTGGAGACAGTGGGAGTGGATAGCTGTGGAGGGTTTTCCCCCGAAGATCTGAGTGCAGTGAAGCAAGACATTTGATGACCTGACCTGATGGGTAACGTCAGTGAACATATCTGTAAATGATACATCCTACAAAGCACATGCTTCTCATCAGCCACATCTCCCCTCCATCATTCACCCACCAACAATCCCTATCAATCAGGACACGCATCTTACATTCTTACCTCACCCCCATACATTGCGCGCGGTAGCAAAGTGGTTAGCACTGCTGCTTCACAGCAAGAAGTCTCACAACACCAGGTTAGAGCCCAACAGGCTGCCAGGGACCCGGGTTTGATTCCCGGCTTGGGTCACTGTCTGTGTGGAATTAGCATGTTCTCCCCGTGTCTGCGTGGGTTTCCTCCGGGTGCTCCGGTTTCCTCCCACATTCTAAAAGATGTGCTGGTTAGGTGCATTGATCTGAACAGGCGCTGGAGTGTGGCGACTAGGGGAATTTCACAGTAACTTCATTGCGGTGTTAATGCAAGCCTTACTTGTGATTAATAAATAGACTTTTTTTTTGCTGCCCGCCTCACATGCACACCTCACAGCTGGCACACACTGTCAGCTATTCAACCATGAGAGCCCATCATCTAAATCCAAAATGACACTCCTGCTTCCTGCTCTTTGCCCATCGCAGAGAAAATGAAATGTTGTCAGTTGTCTTTGAGTTGAGAGTCTCGGTGACATTCCCTTGCACAGCACAGGATAGAAAATTATAAAAGACTTTAAATATCTCAAGCTGTATCATAAAAGGTGCCAAGGCACAGTGAAAGTAATGTCAACAGTCACTTTCACAATCACTGCCAGTGATCTTTTCCTTGTTCTGACGTTTTAGTTACGTCTGCAGTTGATGGCAAACCGTATAAGGCTTCAGTTCCTGCATGCTTCACACCCAATTGTATTTTGATGAGATGGTCATGCACCACTGCACAATTTGTTCATGCACTTTGTATAAACAAATACTGAATAGTGTCGCTGACACCTTCCAACCCCATTTCTTTGCCAGGAGTGCTCAATTGCTAAACCGATCTTTTTAACCTCTCATTGTATCGTGATTCTTGAGTTACCTGCGCAGCATAACAGGGGTGAAAGCAAAAGAAGAAAACAATAAAACTTGGGAAATGACTAGAACTGGTCCGAACTCAATGACACTCTGTAGCCCCTGCTTCCTGCTCTCTGCTCCTCTCGGAGAAAATGAAATGTTGTCAGTTGTCTTTGAGTTGAGAGCCTTGGTGACATTCCCTTGCACAGCACAGGATGGAAAATTATAAAAGGTTTTAAATATCTCAAGCTGTATCAAAGAAGGTGCCAGGCACAATGAAGGTACAGTCTCACAGTGGTTAGCACTGCTGCGTCACAGCGCCAGGGTCCTGGGTTCGATTCCCGGCTCGGGTCACTGTCTGTGTGGAGTTTGCACATTCTCCTCGTGTCTGCGTGGGTTTCCTCCGGGTGCTCTGGCTTCCTCCCACAGTCCCACTATGTTGATTGGCCATGTTAAAATTGCCCCTTAGTGTCCTGAGATGCGTAGGTTAGAGGGATTAGCGGGTAAATATGTAGGTATATGGGGGTAGGGCCTGGGTGGGGTCGTAGTTGGTGCAGACTCGATGGGCCAAATGGCCTCTTTCTGCACTGTAGGGTTTCTATGATTCTATGAACTGGGATCCCATGTTGAGATAGATATACAAGACCAGTTTGGACCAGAACCAGTCATTTCCTACATTTTATTGGATTTTCCTTCTAGCCTCCCTGTGCACTCCCACTGTGCCCTCATTTCAACATGATAGAACCCTGATGGAATGTTGCTGTGCTCATGGGCAGATTGTGGTCAGATGATCACTCCATGCACTGAGTGCCCTAACCAACAGTCCTCATCGGGACCCCTGTAGACCATCACTCCAAGACCAGATATGTTTAAAGCTAAAGTTTATTTATTAGTGTCACAAGTAGGCTTACATTAACACTGCAATGAAGTCACTGTGAAAATCCCCTAGTTGCCACACCCTGGGGCCTGTTCGGGTACACTGAGGGAGAATTTAGCACGCCAATGCACCTAACCAGCACGTCTTTCAGACTGTGGGAGAAACCTGGAGCACCCGGAGGAGACCCACGCAGACACGGGGAGAACGTGCAGATTCCACACAGACAGTGACCCAAGCCAGGAATCGAACGCAGGTCCCTGGCATGGTGAGGCAGCAGTGCTAACCACTGTGCTACTGTGACGCTCTTATTAGAATTTAGTGAAGTTTAATCAAGATTAAGATTGCTTCTTTCAATATGTCACAGTGATTGCACTTATCGAGCTCTTATTTTGGAATTTTGTTCTTCTTCAGCCAGGACATTGTGTAGCTGTGTGGGGAGAGAATTTGGATGAGTTTAGTCTAAACTGTACCATATCCGGGCAGGGCAGACTTGATGGATCATTTGATCATGTCCATTCATTTTCTGATCTAATTACATGTTAAGTAGAAAATGACCATAGACATTTTGAAAGACAAATCTATGAAAATAACATCTTTGAAATCGTCTTTTGTGTTTTTTATATTAAAGATATTCTTATTTAAGAATGTTTGTATTACACCCTTTAAATATTTTGTTTTATAGAGTCTACATAGTTCAACGAATGATTGAATCTTTGCTTCATATGCAGCCGATAAAGACAATGAGAAAACCTTTCCTTCACCTAATCATCATCTTCATTACCTGCTGACTAATCTCTTTCAATCCTTTCCTGTTCAGCCTCCCATCTTCCAATCTCCAGAAATCTAAGCTCATCCAAAGCTCTGCTGCCGGTATCCTGACTCGCATCAAGACCCGTTTACCCATGTCTTCTCTGCTCACTGACGTATATTCATCCTGGTCTTCAAACACTTTGATTTTAAAATTCTGAACCTTGCGGTCAGATCCCTTCATGGCCTCATCCTTCTCCAACTCTTGCTACCTTAAAACCCTTCGAGAATTCTGTGTTCCTCACACTCTCTTCTTCTCTCCATTCCCACTTACTTCACTCTATCATTGCCTGCCATAGTTGCAGACATCAGGACCCCAAGTTCTAGAACTGCTTTCCCAAACCTCTCTTGTCCTCCTTTAACGCTCCCCCTAAACTCTTATATTGTGGGCGGCATTTTGCAGTCTCGCTCCCGAGACTGTAAAATCCCGCCCGAGGTGTCAACGGACCTTCCTGTTGTCCGCTCCTCACCCGCTCCGATTCCCATGGCAGGCGCAATGGTAGAATTTGTGTCTGTATTTCTTTGACCAAGATTCTGGTCATCACCCACCACGCCTCCCCCCCCCCCCCCCCACTCCCCCCCCCCCCCCCCCCCCGCCCCCACCCCCGCCACCTGAAAATGTCTCCTTTTATGGCAAGGTATCGTTTTGTTCTGGTGTAGTGTGTTTTACCATGTTTCACTCTCATAAAAACACTATGGGCCAGATTCTCCAGTCCCGCTGCTGCAGATGGAGATTTGGCTGAGCACCCAATTCTCCATTCTCACCGGCGTGAACGGCCGGAGAATTCCAGCCTATGTTAATGGAAGTTGTCGTTGTTGTGATGAACGACAATAACTGGAATATCTTAGTGTATGTTTTAAAATTCATTCATGGGACGTGGGTAGCACCAACTGGGCTAACATTTATTCCCCGTCCCTAATTGCCCTTGAACTGAATGACTTGCTCAGCCAATTCAGAGGGCATTTAAGAGTCCACCACAAGTAGGCAGACCAAGTAAGGATGGCAGATTTCCTTCCCTAAAGGATGGGTGATCAAAAATAACAATAACAGCACAGGATTCCTTCTAGGCCCTGTAATTGGAATGAGTACATTTTAACTAAATGGGTTTTTATGACAATCGGCATAAAAGTCGATTCCATAGTCATCATTACACTCTTAATTCCGGTTTTTATATTGAAATCAAATTTCACCATCTGCCATGGTGGGATTTTTTTAATTATACTTTTCCAATTCAATCAAATCAATCCAATTCAGAGTCTCAACAAGTTGAGACATTTCAGATCCAGGCTGACAAGACAGGGCGAGCGACCAAACCACCCTATCCTGGGCCTGATCTACATGAGCCAAGCTGATTGGAGAAGGGGGAGGTTCCTCCTCCAAGACCTGAGCTCATTTGCATCTTAGCCAAAAGGCCGAGATGCTGCTTTAAAAAATTGCTTCATATGAAACATATGAAGCTTCAGTATAACCCTATGACCTCAACCAAGTGCGGCCGACCATGGGCTGCCGACCATACTACACTTGATCTTAGCCATGGTGGGATTTGAACCCAGGTCCCCAAAGCATTACCTCAAGTCTTTGGATTATGAGTCCAGTGACAATACCACTACGCCACTGCCTTCGCTGCCTCTTTTTAGTGCACCTTAAGTAATTATTTTATGCAATCATTAATATTTCTATCGATTACACATTCCTCACATTAACTTGTTAATAGGAAATTTCATGATGGATGTTTCTTGAACTTATTTTCCATGACTCAATTGGAAAGAGTGAACATATGAAGATATGAGTAAGAGAAAAAGTTCATAGCATTGGAAAATCCTTTGTCTAATTTGAATGCATTATATAGACATTCAATAATTACAAAAGGACTTGCTTTCACCACAAATTTAATGAACCCAAAACTTTGGAGAGTCAACAGGAGAAAAATGGACTTGAGACTGAAAAAATGTGGAAAACAGCGCAGAAGAGAAATAGAATATTTAAACCATGAACTAACGATAGAGGAGTATGTTCTCAAAAAACTAACACTTAATAATTGTTCGGCATAATTTCCGTGCTTGTGTACTATACATAACATGTAGCCAAATATTTATAATTTTTCTGGCACTGTGTCAGCACTACAGTTACACTGGTGAAAAAAATATTTAAGAAACAAAGTCCAAATGTTAGGGGTTTTGGTGCAGAATGAAAGTCAAACAAAAGACATCCTGATCAGGCATGTGAGGGAAAGGGTAGGAAGGAGGATGTAAGAAGCTCTTTTCTGTGAAATTATTTGGCGTATTTGCTTAATGGGCGAGTTTAAAGGTGTATTTCAATCCTCCATGCAATCAGAAGGCTTAACTGAGAGATTAGTGGTTTCTTTATTTGAGGATGGACTCATTTGTAATTGGTGGGAAAGCAATAATTAGCCCGGGATGTACCTGGCACGAACAGTAGTTGTGAAAGTTGGCAACTTTGTCTGACTCTTTTGCAAAAACGGAATGCTTCTATTTTAACTCTACGTTCACACACCACACCTTTAGCCAGTTTGTAAAGCATCTGCTTCAGAGAGCTCAGGTGATGCATTACTCCAAACCCACCTAGGGTTCTCCATTGCTCTGCATGGTGGACTCAAAGACTTACAAAGAGTACCCAGCAACCTTGTCATTTTGCTTTTCGACATATTCTCAATCATGATGCGCTGTTCGGTATCCTCATGCCTGCAGTGAAACTGAAATGTTCCTCGCACATTTCCGATCTGAACTTTAAGAGTCTTTGTCATAATTTCTGGAAGCACTTTTGAAGCTTGGCTCATCAGACTGATTGTTTGATGTTTTGAGCTGTTTTGGCTATCGTATACCTTCAGTAGTGGCACGAGGCTCTGAAACTACCCAATTATCTGCCCCTATTCCACTTCAACAGTGCAGAAGGAGGCCATTTGGCCCATTGAGTCTGCATCGACCACAATTCTACCCAGGCCCTATCCCCATAACCTCATGTATTTACCCTAGCTAGTCCCCCCGACACTAAGGGTTAATTTAGCATGGCCAATCCACCTAACCCACACATCTTTGGACTGTGGGAGGAAACTGGAGCATCTGGAAAAAATTCACGCAGACACGGGGAGAATGTGCAAACTCCACACAGACAGTTACCCAAGCCAGGAATCGAGCCTGGGTCCCTGGCGCTGTGAGGCAGCAGTGCTAACCAATGTGCCACCGTGCCGCCAATGATTTATTTCATGTCTTTGACTGCTGTCACTCCTCCAGTCTTCAGGGTTTCAGCAGGTAAATCATCTAAGCCGATCTGCCATTCTTCAGCCGCTTAACTACATTGACAACTTCACGCGTCAGCACTTCTGCTTTCATCCCCTCCTTAGTTACAGGCTGCATTTGTACCTGGACCATAGAGCTGGGTACAGGATTGCTGTCATCATTCCTTTATCTGATCAACCTCTTGGATGATATTCCCACCTGCCCCTGCTATTCTCAGAACTCTGACAACTGTGTATGCTTCTTTGGACTAACTACCACTTGTATTTTCTGCTGTTGCTCTCCTTTCTTTTCAGCCGAGTTCATTTCATTTTGTTTCATGTCTCTATGAGCATTTTTCTCTTCCATACAGAGATCCTGTAATCCACCCTTGCTTTCGCCAACAGGTTCTTTTCTATCAATATCAGATGGTTGGCTTTGATCCATGGCTTCTTGCCAGTCTTAGTTTTTGGCTACACTTCATCCAATGCAGTTTTATGCCAAACGAGAACCTTTCTCAAATTGTTTTGCATCTCTGCTTGAAACCATGTTCCATTGTAAGGTTTGTTCCAATATACTGGAGTTCTTAAATAAACAGCTTACCTATAATTGGGGCAAGTTTCTCTTTGCATGTATGTGTGTCTCCAACACATGCCTTGAAGCTTGGTCCATGCAAGCTGATGTTCAAATCCACAATCTGCCCTGTCATGTGTCCGCATCAACATATAATCAATCGTGTTTCTGTACTGTTCTCTTCGGGGCAATATCCATGTACAAGGCATTCTTTCCCACAATGCTGAAAGCATGTCATCACAGCAACAAGCAGTGAGCTGATCCATCAATTTTTCTCCTCTCTCATTTTGTTCATCCAAGTCGAATTTTCCACAGCATTTATGTGTTTCCCCCTTTCCTATTTTTACCTTCAAATCTCCCATTTCAATTATTTGATTTGATTTGATTTATTATTGTCACATGTATTAGTATAAAGTGAAAAGTATTGTTTCTTGCGTGCTATACTGACAAAGCATACCATTCATAGAGAAGGAAATGAGAGAATGCAGAATGTGGTGTTACAGTAGAGAAAGATCAATTTAATGCAAGGTAAGTCCATTCAGAAGTCTGACGGCAGCAAGGAAGAAGCTATTCTTGAGTCGGTTGGTACGTGACCTCAGACTTTTATATCTTTTCCCCGATGGAAGAAGGTGGAAGAGAGTTATATTCTGAGTGTATGGGGTCCTTGATTATGCTGGCTGCTTTGCCGAGGCAGCGGGAAGTGTAGACAGAATCAATGGATGGAAGGCTGGTTTGTGTGATGGATTGGGCTACGTTCACAACTTTTTGTAGTTTCTTGCGGTCTTGGGCAGAGCAGGAGCCACACCAATAAAAGCAAATTACTGCAGATGCTGGAATCTGAAACCAAAAGAGAAAATGCTGGAAAATCTCAGCAGGTCTGGCAGCATCCGTAAGGAGAGAAAAGAACTGACGTTTTGAGTCCAGACGACCCTTTGTCAAAGCTAAAAGGCATAGAAAGTGGGAGATATTTATACTGCAGGGTACGGGAATGAAAGATGAGTCATAGCCACAAAACCATGGGGAAAGGCTGCTAATGGCTGTCCACAGAGAGAATAAAAGGTGCGAATGGCCAAACGGCAGTGAAGCTAAAATCAGAGGGTAACTGTGACAGATGAAGATGTGGGGGGAGCGGGGGGGGGGGGGGGGGGGTGGGTGGAAGAGAGATAAAATGGAGAAAAAGGGGAAGCAAAGGGGGAGAAAAGTTAAGGAAAGAAGGATAAAATAGAGGGGGGGAGTGGGGGGGAAGAAAAATGAAGAAAGAGAATAATGAAATAAAAAGAAATAAAAGTAGAGAACAGTTAAAAATAAATTAGAATGAAAACAAAGGGGGCCGAGGTGGGATAGAGCAAATCATCTGAACTTGTTGAACTCGATGTTGAGACCGGAAGGTTGTAAGCACCTAGCCGGAAGATGAGATGCTGTTCCTCCAGCTTGTGTTGAGCTTCACTGGAACATTGCAGCAGGCCAAGGACAGACAAGCGGGCATGGGAGCAGGATCGTGAGTTAAAATGGCAAGCAAGCAACCGGAAGGTCAGGGTCCTGATTGCACACAGACCGAAGGTGCTCAGCAAAGCGATCACCCAGTCTACGTTTGGTCTCTCCGATATAGAGGAGACCACATTGGGAGCAGTGAATGCAGCAAATCAACGCCCCCCCTCCCCCACCCCTCCCCACCCCACCCCCGGTGGGCGACACACTTCCAACCCCTGACACTGAGGAGGGCAGCAGTCCAACATCCGCGCTGTCTGAGAGCAGGACTGGACGCTCAAGATCCTGGGCCCCAGGGGAAGCTCGCAAAAGTCATCTCACGCAAAAGGACATGATAGTCAGCAGGCAGCATCTACCTCAGCTGTGGATGCTGGGGAGACACCTAGATATAACAAGGAGGGTGAGGAAGACTAAGAAGCCGTGGGCACTTAGTGGGCACGAGTGAATATAGACACTATTGCAGTAAGGTCACCATTCTGTTATGATTGTTTGTTATTAAATTTCACCTTGTTATGTCCCTCCCACCTTCTTGCCAGCCATCACTAAGGAAGGGGATTGCCTCAGAAGTGATATGGACAGGAACCCAGGAAGGAGGGCATGGGAAGCTCTGCCTGCATACCAGCCCTCACAATCCCTTTGGAACATGGGGTGCCCTGACATGAAGGGAAGGTAAGGCCTGCAAGTGACCCCTCCCGACCTCCCCCCCGCAGAATGGCCAATTTTGGACTCCTCCTACCCCTGGCCCTGAGTTGAACCTATCTGTGTCCCCAGGTTCTCTCCGGTATCTCCTGGGCAGTGCACAGCACGGAGGGTGCTGGCTGCTTGAGTGCTCACCTCCAGAGGTGAAGGCACCAGCTTCCTTTAGAGCTGTTGAAGATGGCACCAGCGTAGCCATGCTGGCACCAGCTGAGAATCGATGCAGGCTCAATATCCAGAGAGAGTGCTCGCTAATGACGTGTTAATGTATTCAAATTAACTTCCTGGGATCCCGCGGTGTGTTTCACACCCCTCCACTGGTGAGGGGTCGGTAAGACCAGAACTAGGAAGCTCGCTGCTGTGAATCACACTCTCTGGATTATCAGTCATTCGCACTGATGGAGATTGTGGCCTTAGAGTCGGCCCCAATATTTCACTTTTATTCTTTCATAGGATGTGAGAGCTATTGGCCAGACCAGTATATATTTCCCTTCACTAATTGTCCTTGAGAAGGTGGTTGTGAGCCACCGCTTTGAACCGCTGCTGTCCACATGGTGTAGGTACACCCACAGTGCTGATTTGGAGAGAGCTGGCCCAGTGAGAATGCAGGAATAGTGATAAGTTAGGATAGCGATAAGTTAGGATGCTAAGTGACTTGGAGGAAAACGTGCAGGTGGCGGTGTTTCCATGCATCTGTTGCCCCTGTCCTTCTAGGGGGTAGAGGTCACGGGGTTTGAAGGAGGCTTGGTGAGTTGTTGCAGTGCATCTTGCAGATGGTACAAACTGCTGTCACTGTGCATCAGTGGGAATGTTGAAGGGGGTGGATCAGGTGCCAATCAAGCGGGTATCTTTATCCAGGATGGTGTTGAATTTCTTGAACATTGTTGGAGCTGCACTCACCCAGCCAAGTGAGGAATAATCCATTACATTCCTGACATGTGCTTTGTGAATGGTGGACAGGCTTAGGGGAGTCAGAAAATGAGTTACTCACCATAGAAACCCCAGACTCTGAACTGCCCATGTAGCCATAATATTCCTATGGCTGGCCCAGTTAAGTCTCTGGTCAATGGTAGCCCCCCCCCCCAGGATATTGATTGCGGGGGAGTCAGCGAAGGTCATGGCTGAAAATAAGTAGATTATTGCTGGAGATGGTCATTGCTTGGCACTTTTGTGGCATAAACATTATTTATCAGCTCAAGCCTAAATGCTGTCCAGTCTTGCTGCATACATGCACAACCTGCTTTTAAATGGTGCTCAGCACTGTACAACTTATGATGTAGGGAAGATTATTGATGAAGCAGCTGATGATGGTTTGGCCCAGAACGCTACACTGGAGAATTCCGGATGAGATGATGACAACCATCTTCCCTGCGTGCTCGGTATGACTCCAGTCAGTGAAGAGTTTTTCCCTGAATCCCACTGATTCAGTTTTGTTAGGTCTCCTTGATGCCACACTCAGTTGAATAGTTCATGTTAAGGGCAGCCACTCTCACTCTTAGGCAACACCTGAAGCAACTGAGATTAGCATAATCCAAAGTGATTAATAATGAGTAGTTTATTGTTGTGTAAGTACTGTTTGGTAGCACTGTAAATGACACCATATTGCAGATGATGAAGCGTAGAGTGAGGGGGTGGTAATTATCCAGATTGTATTTGTCCTGTTTTTTGTGGACGGGACATATATGGACAATTTTCTATCTTGCCAGATGGACTCCAGTATTGTAAAAGGCAAAGGTAGATTGTGGCTGTACTGGAACAGCCTGGCTAGAGGTGCAGCTAGTTATGAAGCACAAACCTTTAATACCACAGCAGGGCTATTGTCACGGTCCATTGTCTTTGCTGTTTCCAGTATCTTCTTAATATCCTCTGAGCCACAATCCTTTCTCCATACTGTCGTTATGTCATCCTTTACTATCCAGGCTAACCCGCCTCTTTCTCCACTCTGTCTTTGTTTCTGAAATTTTGTGTATCCTGCAATATTTATTTCCCTACCTTGGTCACCTGGTAACTATGGGCTGGATTTTATGAGCTCGCTCGGGCGAGACTTCCGTTCTGCGAGCCTCGCCTGCCCTAATTCTGGGGCAGGCGAGGCGGCAAAATCCTGGCCTATGTCTCTCTATTTGTGATTAAATCAAGATGATGTGTCAGTTTGTGCTCTTTGTAATTTTAAACCAGGCTACTTGTAGGTGGAAGACTGATTATCCTCATTAAAAATGCTTACTTTTAGTGATAATGCTATTTGCAAACCGTGTATTCATAAACCACATGAGATTACCACTCTTAAAAACTGAATCTTCAGGATAGCAAGCGCTCAGTGCCCACCACCCTGAGAGTTGGCGGGGAACACATCCATGCCGACTCTGAAAGGTCCACTGCCATTTTTAAGTGTGGATTGGTGACAGGCAAGACTTCTAACCACCCTTCGATGGAAGTCCCATCTTGGAGAACTGTTGGCTCATCAGATTTGCCAACAGCTCTCCAGACCCTCCAGGGACAACGCTGAAGTGACCAGAAAATGCACTGCACCCCCTTGCCTGAGCCGAAGTCCTGGGGCTGTATTGGGAGTCCTCGGAGTGGGAAGGTAGGGGATGCTCTGGGGGCTCAGTAGGGGGCACGGTCTTAGTGCGAGGGTTTAGCCCGTGTCAGGCAGGGGAAGGGGCTAGAGCCAGAGCCAGAGCTCCCAGGTGCCTGAGGGAGGGCACTCCAAATTTGAAGGGGCTTTCAGATTGAGGCACAAACCCCCACTCCCCACCCAAGATCGAGGGTGAGGATGTTTTCTGTATGGCACCCTGATCCAACTTGTGCCCGCCAGCCTGAAAATTGAGGCTGGTTGGAAAAAGGCCTTTAGGCCTCAGGAGGGGCATGGTGGACTTGCTGTCTGAGACCCTGCCAGCTCCACCATAACATTGTTCCCGGGGCTGGACAGGCCCCAGAGGGAAACTGTCCATGCAATTTTCATACTGCTGGGGGGAGGGGTGTGTAAGATTCTGGCCCAAGGAATACATAATAATGGAAGGGAAGAAAGGAACAATGATATTTTATTATAATTCCCAATTATGGGGTTCGTGGAAGATTTAATATTTGTGATTAAGCAAATGAATTTCATTTGAATAGAATAGAAGCTTGAAGCAAGCCTAACTGATACAATTCCAAGTGCATTTATGAATGCAATTTCCCAATTACATCCAAAGCAGAAATTTATTCCATAAGATTCACAATTGTTTGCTTTAAATTTCTTGTATCTATCTCTCAATTTGCAATGGAGATGGAAGTGCGCCCTCTAGTGTTAAAGCACAACCCATTGTATTTCTAATCATTGCCATTAGCCCCTCTGCCCGACATGGACTAAACCCTCACACTGAGATCGTGCCCCCTGCTGAATTCTCAGGGCATCCTCCCACTCACTTGTTGAACTTGTAGGTGTGACATTGGGCTAAAGTTTGCACTTTGACTTGCAAGTCTGTTGCCAGGTTGAATTCTGGGACAACATTCTTCCTTTTACTTCCTGGAAGTGGCCAACTTAAGAAGTCGCCTCTGGTAGTGCCAACCAATGAGGGGCAGCGGATAGCCTGAGGTGACAGGAATCGACAGGGTATCTGAATTGAAGACTGGCTGGCAGAGCCACTGTGTTTTGCTGATGTGAATGGACAGGGAGTGGGCAGCACAAGTTGAAGGCTCCAACACTGCTGCTACACTGTGATCGGGAAAGTTTCAGAGGAGGGGGGACATCTCAGATTGCGACTTGCTGATTTCCCACTTTGACTGTGCCTGGGTCGCAGAGGTTTTTTGTCTGATTTCTACCTAAATAATTGCAAGTGCTGAGACCCTCCCCATTGTTTTGATCACAAAATCTGGCCAATGATTTGTGTGATATTGCTCTATTATTCATAATTATTTATCTTTTATTGTTTAAATTGGCAGTGCCTTGCTATTTTGTATTCTATCCGATGACATTAGGACAGGGTTTCCCAAACATTTCCAGCCACGGAACACTTTTGACCTCCCAAAGTACTGACAGAGTCCTTGAGAAACATTCTTATTGTATTGAAGTGTTAAAGCACAAAATATTGATTGTTTTTGTGCAATAGGTAGAAACATATCAACACAAACTTAACATTCGAAGTCCTTCTGGAGAGCTGGACCCTCGTATCAGACACATACACACTCTCTCTCACATGCACAAACACATACACACCTCTTTTATACATGCAAACTCACCTCATTCACACACACACCCCCACCTCTCTCACACACATATGGATATTCACTTTTCTCTTTTACATGCACACTCACCTCTCTCTTATACACACACACCTCTCACACACATACATAGGCACCTCTCTCTTAGGCACACACTCACTTTCCACTAGTGGCTAGAGAGAGTACAAAATAGTTAACAAAGGTACAATGAATTTTTAGTTGAGACAATTGAAGGTTAAGGAGAACAAAAAGTACTTAATAACACAAGATGGATTCAGGTAAATGGAGAATGAAGAAAAGGATTGGTGGATGTATTACCGACCATGTTAATGCACCTGTGAGCTAGTTACAAGTAGGACTGCAGAAGTAACACCATGATCACAGGCAGAATTATGCACCACACAGAGGGAACTGTGGAATGACAATAAATGAATGTGTATTGTAGAGTTGTATGGATAGCTTAAGGAATTGAGGTCCGGAGTGAGGTAGCAGCAGAAGGTAGCGGAACAGGAAAGAGGGGAGCGGTTCCCCCAGGATGTGCCAGAAGTAGGGGCTAAAGTCATGGTAAAGGGAGCAGCAGAATGACCAGGATCTAACACAGCAAAGGCAAGCACCTGACTGGATGATTAGTGACATGTGTAGTTTTGGAAATATTGGTCACAGGTGAAATCTTATGGCCAGAATTTTCCATGCCAACGGGATTCTCTGGTTCCGCTGTAGTGAACGGAGATTTAGCTGAGCACCAAATTCTCCGTCCAAGTTTGCAGCGGTGGCAGGATGTGAACGGCTAAAAGGTTCTGAACTATATCTCTCAGTCTGTTTCCACCAGCAGGGAAGCAACCAACAGCTCGCTTAACTGCTCTGTTCCAGACACATCCTCAGGGCAATGGTAATCTGCAGCAATAATCATACTCTTAACAACAACAGTAACATGGGAGGCTCCCATCATGAACACCAATACAACCACTTGGCACAGTACTTGCAACTACCTAGAGGGAGCAGAGAATGCACAAGGAAATCCAGCATTGGGATTTCTGACAGAAGTCACTACCAGTAGTCATTGTGTCATTCAGGTTATCTCATCAAAAAGACTGAGTTAGCATTAACCCAACCCTTTATACTCAACACAGAGCTAGAAATGTGGACATAAAAGGACTGTACAACACAAGCTTGGGCCTGGGGGCAATTCTGTTATCTGTAATCCAATGCAAGATTAAACATTACAGCGGGGTGGACTGATCAGTCCATTTGTCTGGGAACTGGGATTAGAGGTATAACACTGTCAAGAACATTGCACAGACGTCATTAATCAACTTGATTGTAGCAATACATGGTGTTTTATGGTATCAGAAACCACTAAGATACCAGCCCCCATGTCTCTGCCGCAGATAGGATAATAAGAAGTGAAACACCCAGAGTGATAGTTCAGGATGTTACAATGGTTAGGCTGGAGGTGACCTCCAATTTCACCAACCTCATTCTGACCTGACCAGCTCTGACGAAGGGTCATTTAGACTTAAAACGTTGGCTCTATTCTCTCCCCACAGATACTGTCAGACCTGTCAAGATTTTCCAGCATTTTCTGTTTTTGTTTCATCCTGACATTGGCTGATTGGGAAAGAAGTGAGGGGGAGCGGTTATGCTTATAAGGTAGTGACGGATGCCACTGGAGGACTGTGATTGGAAGCACAGGGAATCAAAGAAAATTGCAGCTAATACAAGATCAGGAGGAAGGTACCAGAGGAGTTAAAAATATTTAGTATGCGTTACCATCACTATTGGATGGGAAGATTCCAGAATGGAGCCCTGGCTCAAAAGACTGTAACTTTTACTTTATTTTTTGAAAATCTGGAGGAACAGAGTCACAGTAAACAACTAAAATGAAAGCATTTATTAAACATGAAAAGTTTAATTATAATACCTTTAGCCTCCACTACCCCCTTAGGGGGGTATTCACAAGCATATACAGTTTTCATAAATAACACCCAACCCTGAAACCAAACGGTCGACACCAATCAAGTGATGTCTGTGGTGGCGATCCCCCCAGGTGGGGGGCTGTGGGGGACGATGTCTGGGGTGGCGATTGCTGGGGGGTTCCAATGATGGTTCCTGGCCTAACTTAAGTGAATAGGACTTAGGCAAAGGCATAAATCAGAAATCCCAAACACCAATGGATTCTAGTAGGATCCCTAGAGTGTTTGGTGGGCAGGCAGCAGATCTTGGGAATGGTCCATGTGGGTCAGGTGGTATCTGACCAGTGAGCCTAAAGGGGGAGGGGGGGTGGGGGAGAGACTGAAGTGGGGTAATTGAAATATTTCGGTATTTTAAGACTTATAAGATTAGTACAATGGTGAGCATTAAAAATCTATTTAAAAATAGACAAGCGTAGATGCTAGAGCTCTTTCTTGGCATGACGGGCAAAGTAGTCTGGGAACCAAACTAACAATCACAAACAGAGACCTTCACAGTATGTGTCAGCAGAAGTGTGATAAGAAGCACAGACCAGAAGGATTTCATCACAGGTTTGATCCATCTTCAGCGTGATACAACAGGGAACATCCGCAAACTTGAAGACAACAGCATTAATTTGGAAGACTGGCAAGATAGTTGGGAGCGCAGAGTGGGTGTATTGAAATTGTACACAAATGACATATTTGACTTTCATGTACATATGAACTCGAAACATTAGGAAAAATATTAAAAATACAAGTTACACAGATTCATTCATCCAGAAAATGCTTTATTAATTATAATTTCCCCATGCACAAAAGGTGAAAAAAGTTTGCAACATACAGAGGACATGCTACAAAGAGATTACAATGCCATAGATTAACCAGAGTAGTTATGGGTAAATGGTACATCGAAACTTATTACCACCAAATAAAAGCAAATTAAATAGACACTGTAAAGAAAAAGAAATAGCTTGGAGTTGAGAATTTAATTTTAGGCTGCGCAAATTATGTTCAGTTCACTAGCTCTGAATGCAACACTATTTTTAATTATTACAGATTCCGCACGTGCAGGACTTTGCAGAAGTATAGGAGTACGATTGAGTTGTTCCATCCCTGCAGGCCAGGTTTGCAACTTTTCTTTCTATTTCATATTCCACGCAGCATTCACAATGCCGTTGCATGCCATTTAAAGTGGAATTAAATCTGAAAAGTACAGATTACAGTGGAAGAATTCAGTCAAGTTAATGTTGTATTCAAGCAGCCATTTTATTTACAAAGTTAGCACTGTGGTATCAATTGTGAAACACATCAGAAATATAAGAAAGCAATTCCAACTAAATAGCAATACATTTAAATATAACACAACAATTCTCTAAATAAAAGAAATGAGAAGATCTCAAACAGCATAAAGTTGAGCTTATAGCCATATATCAAACTTGTATATCGGTCTACACTATCACTGGATGACAACCACTCGGCTCAGAAACTCCAAAAAAAGCTTAGTAGGCTGTCCTCAGCTGTCCTCAGAGCTGTCTGTCCTCAGAGGCAATTCCCATCCCTCCATTTTCCTGGGAACACTCCCTCGCAACTCAGTCATGAGCTCTGCTCCCATGGAAAACAAGGGACCAAAGGAAGGAAATTCCCAATGTTAGCTGCAGGGGAGAGGAATCCAGCAGTCGGTGGCACAGTGGTTAGCACTGCTATCTCACAGCGCCAGGGACCCGGGTTCAATTCTACCTCGGGTGACTGTCTGTGTGGAGTTTGCACATTTGCCCCGTGGCTGCATGGGTTTCCTCCGGGTGCTCCAGTTTCCTCCCACAATCTAAAGATGTGCATGATAGGTAGATTGGCCATGCTAAATTGCTCCTTAGTGCCAAGGGATTAACGGGGTAAATACATGGGGTTACGGGGATAGGGTGGGATTATTGTTGGTGCAGGCTCAATGGGCTGAATAGCTTCTTTCTGCAGAGGGATTCTATGATTCTATCCTGTCGCCAGAATTCTACCGCTTTGCCAGCCACGGAATTGGAGTAGGCGAGGAATGGACAACGGAAATATCCGTTGACCAGGGGCAGGAGTTTCCGGTCTTGCTTGTGCGAGGCCATAAAATCCCGCCTCAGGTTACACCACACATTTTCTGATTTTGCATAATAAATTTCATCCCTTGGACCAATGGTATAAGTGGGCTGAACGATGACAAATTTTAACTTGGATTAATGTGTGGCAGTTCACAAAGAAACATGAAATGTTCCTTTATATAATCGGGCTAATAGGAATTTGGTGTAAAAGTAATCCCGTCAAATAGCAAAATAAGGTTTGCCGTCTCTGGCATTGTGTGTGTGTGAAATGTGAATAAACAGTATATACAAGAGTGTTTCAGAATGACTCAGAAACGAAACATGTTACAAGCATTAAAGACCTGCTTCCTTCCATCGCTGACTGAGATAATGTGTAACATTACCCAGCAGTCGTTCAATCCTTTGGATTCATCTGTTTTATTCTCTCCCAACTTTTCATTTCTATTAATATGCTTTCCATCTGTTGAAACATCCCATTGGCTGTTCACTCACTGTGGTCAAGCTTATTGACCTGCTGCATGGTTTAAGTTTGTTTTTGCCTTTTTGTTTGATTGACTGCTCTGTTTAAAATACATCATGATGTGGAGATGCCGGTGTTGGACTGGGGTAAACACAGTAAGAAGTTTAACAACACCTGGTTAAAGTCCAACAGGTTGTGGACTTTAACCTGGTGCTGTTAAGCTTCTTACTGACTAAAATACATCAAACATATTAAGCAATATTACTTACATGGAAAATGAGTTGCAACTTCCTTCACAATAATTCATCTGAACGCTCGCTAAACAACCAGTCTTGTTGATCTCAAGAGGTTTGCTTTTCACCTTACAACGACCCACTGCGGAGGTTCAGAAGAATCAGAATATGTTCAAAATAATTTTGCGATGCATTATGTATAACTGATTAATTAAATGGATGTAGGGAGGCAACAGATTTTCTTCCTTTAAAGAATAAAACCTTGAAGCAGTTGACTGTATCCCAAAACGTGTGACAATAATAAATCAAATCAAATGCGGGTCTGCTGTACAAGTCCTTGGCAAACTTGAAGCGCGAGGAGGTGAAAGTGCTTTGCTCAGCTCCATTTCATTGTCAAAGTATTTTTGTGCTTCTCCAATGCTTTGGAGATCAGGCGATAGAATGTGCTGGAGCATAGTTACTTCATTGTGGCTTCCTCATCTGCCACATCAATGGGCAGGAGAGCTGCAGGTCGCACCTGAATTTAAGAATTGGGTGTTTACCCTGAAGTGCCATGATGTGCTTCAATAGAGCTTCGTGTGAAAATATGGAACATGCAGTTTTAAAACATCCTTCATGACCTCAGCTAAAAGAATTATTTTTAGTCACTTTTCTAAGTTCGGGTATTCATATAAAGATGCTGAAGCCACAAAAGCTGTTAAGGGCAGAATATGCCGTTTAAATAGACAACGGTTCATTAAAAATGAAGGACTTACATGGTTCATGGCAGGAATAGCAGCAGTGATTTTTGTCCCAAATTCTGTCAGACTAAGTGCACAGAAAATATTGAATTGTCATATATAAAATGTAAATACCAGTTGTTATACAGGTTATAACGACATTGAATATGATGGATAAATTTTACAGAAAATGCAGATACCGGTTGTAAATAAATTCTGGTTACATTTTCCAACCCACCACTGAAACAATCACATTTCCCCAAAAATATCTGCTTTGAAGATAAATGCAGGAATCTTTGTTTCAAGCACATTAATGAGCATGAGGATATGGAAGGGAAATGGGAAGACGTTGGGTAACTGTGATTAGAACTGTTTGCCTGTGTGGAGGGTAAATGCTGACTTGCCAAGTGACCTATTTCCATGCTGTAAACACTATGGGGGTAAGAGGCGAAAAACCTGGTCCATGCCTGGAGATGGGGGGGCGTGACAGATCTTCAGTGTTCTGTGTACACTTGCACAGAACACTGAAAGATTGGCACATGCGCAATGGCGTCCACTAGCTGCAAGCAGCCAGCTTTCTGGCAAGAATAGACTCTGTCTACTCCCCCTAGTGTCGTGATGGCATGAGTCTCATTTTGCCTCTAAGTGACATAAGAGCATGTCTTAAAGCTCGCCAAAATATTGTGCATGGTTCTCTCCAGTTTTCATGCTCATTCAGCACTTAGAATCTTTTTGGTAAGATCGCCCCCATACATTTGAAATCTGTGTCTCCTCCATCTGTCATGCTTGGTCTTCAACAAAACATTCTGATTACACTTTAGAATTCAATTTCAATGTTATCTTTCTTTAGCACAGCTTATCGAATATTATATGAATAGTGACTTCCAATATGCATTTTTGGTGAATTTTGCACAAAGCTAGGTACCTTTTGTACCAGTGTCAGCAGTGAAGAGACCCTGCTCAGTATGGCAGATAAGGGCTGTGGAAATGTCTTTCCAATTCCAATGGGGGTGGCATGGTGGCACAATGGTTAGCATTGGTGCCTCACTGTGCCAGGGACCCGGGTTTGATTCTCGGCTTGGGTCACGTCTGTGTGGAGTTTGCACATTCTCCCTGTGTCTGTGTGAGTTTCCTCTGGGTGCTCCGGTTTCCTCCCACAGTCCAAAAGGTGTACAGGTTAGGTGAATTGGCCATGCTAAATTCTCCTCAGTGTACTGACTGGAGGATTTTCACAGTAACTTCATTGCAATGTGAATGTAAGCCTACTTGTGACTAATAAATAAACTTTTTTTAAAATTCTATTAATTTCAGAATCAGACTTTACCGTAGTGATGTACTGATGTGTGGAACATTGGGGTTAGTTTGATATTGTGAAGTTATGTGGCCAGAATTGAGATGACTGAAATCAGTTTACATGAATCTCAATATCTGGCAGATTGAGCAGGCTGTCAATCATTCAGGATCAGCTGGACTTAGGACAGGACTCTCCCAGGTCAAATATGGCACATCCAGATGTAGATCTTGCTATTCAATCCGAACAACAGTTTTAACTCCAACTTCAAAGCACCCTTGCACAGTGGGTAGTCCCTGGATCTGAGCCAGAAGCTCTGGTTTTGAATCCCACCCCAGGACTCAATGGTCAAGGAAGATGTGTTCATAGCACCAAACAGGTTGAGTGCGTCAACCTGCAAATCCTTCCAACACACTGATGGCTGACGGTAAGAGCAGGAGGGACTCCTGCTCAGCCATGCTTGATGTGGAATGGCATCACTCAAATTATAAGCCCCTGGTGACAGACCAGTGACCTGTTCTGGGAATTAACTACGGAAACAGATGAAAGTCTGCCTTAGTGCACCTTGTGGTACGGGATGAGAATAGCAACGGAATGGAATCAAAGCATTCTTAACTGCCTCTGAAATGTTTCCAGTTCGGAGTTTCTCACCTTAGAAACCTTGCCTGAGAGATTAAGTTAATTTAATTTCAATGTGTGTCGAAATGAGAGAATTTGGTATTGTGGATCCAAACTCATGAATGACTGCCTTGAGATTGGTAAACCTCATTTTATGTAAACACAAACAGCAAAATGAAGGCGGCGGCACCTATATTAGCTGAATTAAATCCCTGGTTACTCAGATGAAAGATCAGTTTGAGGATTTATTGCATCATTCAAATCTTGAAAAGATAACTTGTTGCTGTGCCACCTTTAATACTAAGAGCGAATCTTAAACATTCTCTTTGTGATTGGTAGAACATTTTCCTACCAATTTAGGATTGTTTCAATATTACTGTTCTTCTAAACAAACTATCTGTGATGATCAGTTAGTCATGCATATAAGGATAAGAAACATCAAATATTAAAAACCAAATACAGGCTTGTACAAACCTCACTACAGTTTGGACGAAGTGAACATGAGAATTGCATCTCTATAACCACACCTTTGCTACATTTGTAGTGGGCACATGTATCATTGGGATGAGACCAACTTTCTCCTTCCTAGAAAAGAAAGGATAGAAATATTGATATAAAATTAATAATAAGACAAAGAAGTTAGGAGCTGCTTCCCAATGGTTCATCTAGCTATGGCAGTAAGTAGTTGAGTCATGCAGTCCAGTGTCTCTCGAGATAACCAGAGATAGCAGAAGAGTTAGAATGTTATAATTTCCTTCAATGGCTTCCTCGTGTGTCAATAGAATCACATCTGGAGTGAAACACCGTATCCTCACATTAATGCCAAAAATACCAAATAGGCGGGGTCTAGTCTAACTTCATAATATCTCTTGGGGTTTCTGATCCGTACCCTAACAAGCGTCAGAGTAGTAATATCCAGGGAAATGATTAAAGAAATTGCTGTTGAATGAATTGCAAGCATCTTATTAAGAATGCTCAGGGAAATTCAGCTCAGGTGCAGGACATTGTGATCACAGGAGATAATTTTGCTGGAAAGTATAGAAATCAGTAAAGCAATGAAGATGAGAACACTCACTTTTCTTATATTCCCTGAAGAGTCTTTGCATCCTGTAGGAATAAAAAGGTCCCACATCATTAACTGAGTGCTACTTTTGCCAGTGGTGCAAAATGTTTCTTAATGTTTCAATTGTAATTTACAAATGATTGTATATTTTCATACAAACATAGCAACTCACGAGTGCATGAAGGAACACAATATGCCCCATCTTCAGATAGCATCATTTCAGATGGGCAAAAGCAGCCTTCTGTTCGCTCTACAAATCTCTCCCCAGGTTTCATCACACTGAAAATAAAGATCCTTGTTATTCAATACGTTTATTCAAATACTACAGTACTGAAGGAAATACTAATGATAATTTTTTTTAAAAAAGCATTTAGCCATTTACCATTTCTTCAAGATATAGACAGCTGCTATGAAAAGGAGATAGTTCTCAATATACTGCAAACACTTACCCATCCTTACAATAATTGTGATTGTATCTGGAGCAGGCTCTATAGACAAAACCTTCTGTACAGTTTATGGCTGAAATTAAAATAAAATTAAAAATTAGGTTCTTTCCAAAAAATTGACTTTATTGTGATCTTCAGAAACAGTCAGGCTGGTTGGATAACAATATTTATGCAATAAAATGATTGTGTGCTGACCCCATACCTGTCCACAATTGGAACATATTTTGTGTTTAAACTTGAGCATAACTTTTTTTGTATCAGTATCGAATGCTAGAAAAGAAACAAAAGCGGCACGGTAGCACAGTGGTTAGCACTGCTGCTTCGCAGAGCCAGGGACCTGGGTTTGATTCCTGGGTCACTATCTGTGTGGAGT
Organism: Mustelus asterias; assembly: GCF_964213995.1. Taxonomy (NCBI): domain Eukaryota; kingdom Metazoa; phylum Chordata; class Chondrichthyes; order Carcharhiniformes; family Triakidae; genus Mustelus; species Mustelus asterias. The sequence continues at coordinate 43,990,318 of NC_135819.1, read as the reverse complement.
CTGCTTGTTCTCCCCGTGTCTGCGTGGGTTTCCTCTGGGCGCTCCGGTTACCTCCCACAGTCTGAAAGACGTGCTGGTTAGGTGCACTGACCCGAACAGGCACCAGACTGTGGCGACTAGGGGAATTTCACAGTAACTTCATTGCAGTGTTAATGTAAGCCTACTTGTGACTAATAAATAAACTTTAACTTTAAGCATTTTTGATGAAAGGGACTGCTTTCTTCTAATTACATATTGACTACCTTTTTCTGGCGCCTAATGCTATTTCACTTGAGCTGTAGATCTCTTGTGCAGGACTTTATTTAAAGTTTCCTGAAAGTGAGGATATATACATTCTCTATTAACCCCCTACTAATTTCTTTCACAATTTTACTGTAAACAATCATGCATAATTTACAGGGACATATTGATTGGGGTCATTGTTCTTATACTTTAACACAGGGAAAATTGATGGTGCAAATGCAAAGCTAAGAAAAGCAAAAGAAATAATAGCAACCTATAACACTGGCCCTCCATCCCCTTTTCACCTCAGTGCAGTTCCAAGTAGCATGCTGAGGTGGGAGGAATGCAACTATACTCTCTGCTTCATTTCACTGCTTTGACATGAGGGGCTGAAGTCCCACCTCAACTCATTAATGGACAATCTGCCAATTAACAGGGCAATACAAGGAGAGACTAAATCGGTTAGGATTATATTCACTGGAGTTTGGAAGAGTGAGAGGGGATCTCATAGAAACTTGTAAAATTCTAACCGTGTTAGTTAGGGTAGATTCAGAAAGAATGTTCCCGAGAATGGGGGTGTCCAGAACTAGAGGTCATAGTTTGAGGATGAGGGGTATAACTTGTAGAACTAAGACGAGGAGAAATTTATTCACCCAGAGGATGCTGAATGTGTGGAACTCACTACCACAGAAAGTAGTTGAGGCCAAAATGTTGTCTGATTTCAAGAAAAAAATAGATATAGCTCTTGGGGCTACAGGGATCAAGGGATATCATAGAAATCATAGAAACCTTACAGTACAGAAAGAGGCCATTCGGCCCATCGAGTCTGCACCAACCACAATCCCACCCAGGTCCTACCCCCATATCCCTACATATTTTACCCACTAATCCCTCTAATCTACGCATCCGAGGACACTAAGGAGCAATTTTAGCATGGTCAATCAACCTAACCCGCACATCTTTGGACTGTGGGAGGAAACCGGAGCACCCGGAGGAAACCCACGCAGACACGAGGAGAATGTGCAAACTCCACACAGACAGTGACCCAAGCCGGGAATCGAACCCAGGTCCCAGGAGCTGTGAAGCAGCAGTGCTAACCACTGTGCTACCGTGCCACCCATGATATAGGGGGGAAGTGGGGGGGGAAATCAGGATATTGAATTTGATGATCAGCCATGATCAAAATGAATGGTGCAGTAGGCTTGAAGGGCTTGCTCCTGCTTCTAATTTCTATGTTTCTAACTGCAGCAGCTGGGCTCCCTGTCACCTTTTAGTTGGAAAAGCGGGATTCACGACACCTCATTCAATCTAGCGCTATGTCTTGCTGGGACCATCGCCACTTCTATGTGCTCATTACTTTCACCAAATATCTTTCCCTGCTAGGACTCCACAAGTCATAATTACCTCCTGAGGCTTATCTGTGCATGGCTGGCTGGTTTACAACTGACAGGCCACCATTCAAAAGCTCCCAATATCCTCTCAATACCCTCTTGGCAATTTCTAACATGACAAGCAGAATTGAATTGTGTTAATTGTCTCGCGCAGCCTCCTGGAGGATGTCCTGTTTTCAAAGGCACTCAGTGCTGATCCAGGGACCTGGCATCGGGAAGCGGAGGAGGGGGCACCGAAAACCACACCCCTGCCCTTGCTTCTGACCCCATGTCCTTCCCCGCTCCCATGATCACCTCCCTACTTCCCCCAACCCTCCTCCCCTTACCATTGACCTGGGCTCCTTTGTTGGGTGCATTACCGGAAGCTGCCACTACTCATTCTGGTGCTGAAGGAAATGAGTGGCTGCTGGTTTCTGATTGGCTACCAGCTCTTGGTAGGTGAGATTTCCACCCTTGGCATCCTTGATCCTGGGCAAGGCCAAACAGTGGCAAAGGAAATGCCTGATGGGCATTTAATTCCTTTGGGCCTCCCCCACGGAACTGACAGGGGTTCCCAACCAGTTCTCCATCGCCAGGCCCATAAAATCTCGGCCCATGTTTCTTGAGCTGCATAAAATGGCTACCGCTCTCATTTACATACAGCGGCCTCAGAAGTCAAACCCCATTATCACAAATGTACAGCAAGCTGAAGGTTACACAGTTATTCAGCAAAACAATTTTGTTGATGAGACAAATAGGAGGATGGTCAGATCCCGATGCTTTCCAGCTGCTGTTTTAAGACACTAGGTTCCAAATCTGGAACTTATTAACTCTCAGGCCTGCAGCAAGTGATGGATATTCTTCTACACCTCTGGAGATAACACACTGCTAAGTGGTTTTCTCACAAAGGGGCCATCAAAGCTATGATAAAATGGGGGAAACAGACTCGATGGATCGAATGGCCTAATTCTGCTCCTATGTCTTATGGTCTTATAATGACTGATCTGATTCGTAAGAATGGGTCAATTCTAATATCGTCAGGGTGCACTACATCCAAGAAGGGACACACGCTGGGAAGGAAAAATGGATCAACAGAGGCAAGTTAGTGCATTGATTTCACTAACTAAAATGATTTTTCTCTCATTCAATTATTAATTTTGTCGGATGAATGGTGATTAACACAGCATCAGGCTCCTGAAACCATTCTGATCATTTCTATATCAAGAAGTCATACCAAAAGCAATTGAACTCACTGTGGACTTCAGGAAGTCCAAAGGCAGCACACACACACCCATTTACATCAATAGGATAGAGGTGGAAAGGGTCTGCAGCTTCAAATTCCTGGCGTCCACATCACAGAGAATATTTCATGGTCCCTCAATAACTTCTCCCTAGTGAAGAAGGTTCAGCAGCGCCTATACTTCCTGAGGAGGCTAAAGAGAGCCAACCTGTCCCCCCAGCTCCTCTCAAACTTCTATCGGTGCACAATAAAGAGCATCTTGTCAAACTGCGTTACGGTGCAGTACGGCAGTTGCTCCATTTCTGACCGGAAAGCTTTGCAGCGGGTAGTCAAAACTGCCCAATACATCATCGGCACCCAGCTACTAGCCATCCAGGACATTTATCACAAACGCTGTCGGCAGAGATCTCTCGGCATTACTAGAGATCCCACCCACAGGCTATTTGCACCCCCCCCCCCCCGCGCGATCTGGGAGGCGCTGCAGACGAATTTGAGCCCATACGACCAGGCTCAGAAACATCTTCTTCCCCAGAGCTGTTACCCAGCTGAACCCCATCCTTTAACACATTCCCAGGCGATGGGTATCGTGGAATACGCGCGTATACACTTGATGACTATTGGTACTATTTTATAATGACTACTGCATTTGCTGTTTTCTTTGTATCTTGGGAACCTGCAAGTTCACTTTTCCTTGTAATTGTACATTATACAATGACAATAAAGTTGAATTGAATTGAAGAAGCACATGTATATGTAAATTATTGCATTTTAAGTATTGAGGATTATTCTATAGCTTTATCGCACTCACAGCATGATCCATTTGTTGAGTCTCGCCAGTCAACACATGCCCCAGCTGCACTACATGCCATGGCAGCAGCTCTCACGTTCGCACAATCCATCTCTGTCGAATTAACCGTGCAGTGATCGTATTGACATGCCTCGATGTATTTGCTAAGTTCATGCTTGTTTTGGCATATTGCGAATGAACTGCAGAATAAGAGTGTAAAACCACTTAAACACCAGGAACATAAAAATCCAAACTTATTTCCCTCGTTAAAAAATTATGAACCTACACATTCGGAGCAGGAGCTGGCCAATTGGCTCCTCAAGTCTGCTTGCTATTCAATAAGATCTGATTCTAACTTCAACTCCATGTTTCTGTCTGTTGATAACCTTTTACCTTTTCGTTTATCAATAATCTATCTAGTTCTGCCTTAAAAATGTTCAAAAACCCTGCTTCCATAGTCTTTTGAGGAACAAAATTCAAAAGACTCACAACCCTCAGAGAAATCTTTTCCTCATATGTCTTAAATGAGCGACCCCTTATTTTTAAAAAGTGACCCCCTAATTCAAGATTCTTTGACACGAAGAAACATTCTCTCCACATCCAGCTTGTTAATGCCCCTCAGGATCTTAAATTATGTTTTTTTTAAATTCATTCATGGGACATGGGTGTCGCTGGCTGGCCAGCATTTATTGCCCATCCCTAGTTGCCCTTGTTCAGAGGGAGGTTGAGAGTCAATGACATTGCTGTGGCTCTGGAGTCACATGTAGGCCAGACCAGGTAAGGACGGCAGATTTCCTTCCCTAAAGGGCATTGGTGAACCAGGTGGGTTTTTCTGCCAATCGGCAATGGTTCCATGGTCATCAATAGGTTCTTAATTCCAGATATTTTTTATTGAATTCAAATTCCACTGGCTGCTGTGGCTGTATTTGAACCCAGGTCCCCAGAACATTAGCCGAGTTTCTGAATTAATAGTTTCATGATAATACCACTAGACCATTACCTCTTGTGAGGTGCCAGAGTATAAAATTCCTAACTATGTTATTTTAGCATAAATTAGATTATAATGGGTGGCACAGTGGTTAGCGCTGTTGCCTCTCAACACCAGGTTCGATTCTGGGCTTGGGCATTGTCTGTGTGGAGTTTGCACATTCTCCCCATGTCTGCGTGGGTTTCCTCCTGGTGCTCCAGTTTCCTCCCACACTCCAAGGATGTGCAGGTTAAGTGCACTGGCCATGCTAAATTGCCCCTTAGTGTCCAAAGATCTGTAGGTTTGATGGATTGGCCATAGTAAATGATGGAATTCTATTGCAATTTCTCATTGGATAGACCAAATTAGAAAGTACAATCTAAAATTTGAAAAATAAGTCATGTTTGAAATTTTTTCAAAATCTTTATCCCCCAAAGGGGACCAGAAAGAATGTTCCCAATGGTGGGGGAGTCCAGAACTAGGGGTCATAGTTTGAGGATAAGAGTAAATCTTTTAGGACTGAGGTGAGGAGAAATTTCTTCACCCAGAGAGTGGTGAATCTGTGGAATTCACTACCACAGAAAGTAGTTGAGGCCAAAACGTTGTGTCATTTCAAGAAGAAATTAATTCTAGCTCTTGGGGTTAAATCGATCAAGGGATGTGAGGAGAAGGCGGGATCAGGATATGGAATTTGATGATCAGCCAAGATCAAAATGAATGGCGAAGCAGGCTCGAAGAGCTGAATGAGGATATTCCTGATGGTGGGTGCATCCAGAACCAAGGGTCACAGTCTGAGGATACAGGGTAGACCATTTAGGTTGGAGGTGAGGAGACATTTCTTCACCCAAGGAGTGGTGAGCCTGTGGAATCCATTACTACAGGAAGTAGTTGATGCCAAAACATTGAATTTGTTCAAGAGGCGGCTGGATATAGCACTTGGGGCGAATGGGATCAAAGGTTATGGGAAAAAAGCAGGATTAGGCTATTGAGTTGGATAATCAGCCATGATCGTAATAAATGGCGGAGCAGGCTCGAAGGGCCAAATGGCCTCCTCCTGCTTGTATGTTTCTATGTAATGGTCTGCTGCTTTTATTTTCTATGTTTCAAACATAGGACCAGGTCTTGTGCAAGTGGGCGCTAAAAGCCTTGGCAGCATGTTACCAATAGTGGCCTGTTGGTAGCTGCAAAATTGAGGGCCACAGCCTGCCACCTAGTTAAACAGCTGGTAACTTCAGCCTTGTCTCCGATAGAGATGGATGCAGCTGAAGCTGTAGGAAGAAGCAGAGGATGCCTCGATCCCGGGGTACTTTTGAAAGAAAAGTAAGATTTTTATTTACTGTCCTGTGTGTGGGTTAGGGGAGGCACACCTTGATTAGAATTGGCACAGCTGAGATGTTGACCATTGCAGTCAGGGGATTTACCATGGGCCATGGAGCGGCCATATTGGAGGTACCCTTTCTTCCTGGGAATTCCAAATTCACATGGTGGAAGGATAGGAGTTACCTCACAAGGTACGTTTATAGGCCGCTTGACAATGTGGATCACTAGAATCACCAAACTTCCAGTCAAATGCAGCTTTGTGACAACAGTTGAAAGCACCTGGCTTTGCCTTGGACGTTATTACATGAGGCGGTCCCTTGTCCCAAAACCAGTAAAATGCCAGCAGATTTGGGAAGTAGTAGATAATTGGTTAGTTAATCATTCAATTGGCTGCCTGCTTTCCAATCAGCAGGTGGTTACAAAGCAGAGGTTCATGCTGATGGGTAAATTGATCGGATTCCCTTCCTGGTGACTTCTGCCTATGGGGGCTGCAAAAAAACACTTGTTGGCTTGATAGATATATATATTTTTTTAATTATTTGAAATGAAGATATGGATAGATTTTGTTATCTATTTTAAAGATATGACAGAAAAGGGTACGTACTTTCCCGATATGACATCACACACTGTGTTCCCACATTCACATGATGGAGGGGTAGGAGGTACATCACAAGGTATGTTTGTAGGGGCTGCCTGACAATATGGTTTTCTGGGATCATCAATCTTCCAGTCAAGTGCAGTTTTGTGGCAACAGTCAGGAGACTCGATTCTTCCATTCCTTCTTACACAGTCATCATTTTTATTTCTAGTACAAGTACCTGCGAGATGGAAATAGTTTGTCAATGAGCAGGTACTGTTCCGCTATTGGTGCAAAGTTCATGTTTTAAACCAGAATTGACTTTTACAAAGGCCTTAAAGGCCAAATTCAAATCATAAACTTAAGGTGGGTGCTTACTACAATGATAGGAGGGGAGAAGATTCAGAAAAAAAGCACTGGAAGCTGACAAGTGGTTGAATAGCATTAAAACCACAAATTTATCAATTTCCATTGGTCATTAACATAAGACAGAAATTTTCAGACATCAATCTGTGATCCATAGAGGTTACCAAATATGTACCCAGTGTATCTGTGCTGCCTTTTGCTGGACAAATCCAATCATGCTATTATGCTGTGCAATGTTTCTTTCAATTTGTAATCCCCCATCAAATTAATACTGTAATTCATGTAGTTTATTGATATAGCCCCATCCTCTCCAAAAGCCCCTGAATCCACTGTCACCTCCTCCCAAATCCATTCCTATCTCTCTTGGAACTCCAATCAGACTTATGGCTCTGCCACAGTATTTCAACAACTCTTATCAAAATCATCAATGACATCTAATGTAGCAGTGACAAAGATAGACTATCCCGGCTCATTCTGCTTGACTCACTCTCCGTCACATAGTTCCCCATATTATCCTTCTCAAATGCCTCTCTGCTGTTCAGCTGAGTGGCTCCATTCGTACCTATCTAATTGTTACCAAAGTATCGCTTGCAATGGCTTTTCTTCCCATTTACCCATCATTATCTCTGATGATCCCCTCAGATCTATCCTTGGCCACATTCTATTTCTCATCTACATGCTGCCCTGGGCCTCATCACCTGAAGTCACGGCATTTGTTTTTAAAATATATTCTGGTTGCACCTACTTGTGGCTTAGCACTACCTCTCTCACTCCACTGCTGTTGCTAAATGATCAGACTGTTTAGCACTGCTGTTGCTAAATGATCAGACTCCTTATCCAACATCCGGTACTAGATGATTAAATACTGCAATTAAATACTGGGAAGACAGCACCCATTGTTTTAGTTCCTGCTCCAAATTCTGGCTACTGGTGCCATCCCTCTCCCTGACAAAAGTTTGAAACTAAACCAGACACCAGTTTGCGATCTTGCATACCCAAGGTAAGTTTCTGACCAGAAATTCACTTCAAACAAAGGCTCCTTACTTCCACCTCTTTATCATCTCTTGATTTCATCCAGTCTTAACTGATTTGCAGCTGAAATCGTCATTCATGCCTTCATTACCGCTGGAGCTGACTTTCCAACACACTCTAGGCTGGAATCCTACCTTCTATCCTCCATAGAACTGAGGTGGTCCAACATTCTGGTGCCACTGTCATAACTCACGCTAAATCCTGTTCACCTGTCATCCCTGTGCTCGGTGACTTACAGCAACACCCTGTCAAGCAACATCCTGAATTCCAAATTCTCCTGTTGTTGTAAAATCTCTTTAGATCTCCCTCTCTGTTATCTCCCCCTGCCCTAGAACCCTCTGAAATACTTGTGTACATCCAAATCCGATCTATTGAGTATCCCCTATTTTAACCACTGTGCCACTGGGGGCCTTGTCTTTTGTTGTTCTGGAATTCCTCCCTTTATCTCAACCTGTCACTATCTCACTCTCCTCCTTTCGGACATTTTTTGTAAAACCTCTTCTTTGACTATGTTTTGGGTCACCTAACCTAATTCTTAGAATGATAGAATCCTACAGTGCAGGAGGCGGCCATTCGGCCCATCGAGTCTATACCGGCCACAATCCCAACCAGGCCCTATCCCCATACATTTACCGTAGCTAGTCCCCTTGACACTAAAGGGCAATTTAGCATGGCCAATTCACCTAACTTGCACATCTTTGGAGTGTGAGAGGAAACCCGAGCACCCGGAGGAAACCCATGCAGATATGGGGAGAATGTGCAAACTCCACACAAACAATGACTCAAGCTGGGAATCGAACCCGGGTCCCTGGCGCTGAGAGACAGCAGTGCTAACCACTTTGCCACTCTTAATGTGGCTCGGTGTCATATTTTGTTTTATAATGGTCCAGTGAAGCAATTGGAATGTTTTCCTAATTTAATGGCACGCTAGAGAGTGCTGATGCTGTTATGGCTTATATTATGATAATATCTCATACCGCACTGTCCTTGGGTGTTATCCAAGAAGTACTGTTCTGGCACTTGAATCCTGAAATTTCTTTGGTGACCAGTGATAGTAGCTCGAATGTCAGGGATGAAAATGGATGCTCTGTTATTAGTTTTTGTAACGTTAATTCCTTTTGCACGATATAGAAATTGCACTGCTACTCCATTGACAGTTACCTACAGGAGAAAATGAAAAATCATTTGACAACTCCATTTGTGAGGAGTTTATTCCCAAATCATGTCACAGTGATGATAACAATCAGATCTTGTGGGCCAGTGATCAAGCCTTTTGCAGAAATTAGGAAGTCATGGAAAAGCTATGATGCAGAAAGAGGCCATTCAGCCCATCACGTCTGTACTGGCCAACAAAGGGAAAAGAGAAGTCATCTGCCTATTCTCATTCCACTTTCCAGCATCTGGTCCATAGCTTTGCAAGTGGGAACACTTCAGGCGCAGCTTTTAAATGAGTTGAGCATTTCAGCCTCAACTTCCAGATGCCCACCTACCTCTGCATGAAAGAGTTTTTCCTCTGTAATCGAACTCTCTATCGCCTAGTGTTTTGGTGCTATGGTTGCTGTTAGGGGACTAAAACTGTGTTGAATGTACACGCATATACTTTTACCAAAAATTGCACTCGACACCACAGCTAACATCCATGAGGTGCATGCACAGCAGGACATTTGTGATGTCAATCTATGTGCAATGCTAATTTGATGCCAACAGTGCCATTTGGAACCCAATACTCCAGTCAATACCCTTTCTTAGCCTCGCACATCTGACTGTAAAGTCAATGGTGGGACTAACACTCCCTTGGATCCCTCCCAGCAGCACAATGTTAAAGGATCATCAATTACTTACAGTGTACTTGTTGGTTGATTTCTATAGGCTGTTCTTGCAGGCTGCTTTAACTCTACAAGTCTTAGCCTTCTATAGTTGCTTCGACTTGCAACAGTCTACAGGGTGTGGTGTGAGTTATAATGTAACCAATGGCAAAATGATGTGGTGGTCGGCTGACCAGTTGACTGGGTACAAATAGAGAACAAATGGGTTTGTGGGGAGCATTTGTAGCCCAGGGTGTGGCCCAAGTGGTGGTGTAATGAAGTTTCTTTATGAAACATTTAGTTTGATTTACTTTGTGACGTTCTTTTATTGTTTGCTATTACTGCCAGATGAACAGTGTGGCAAGTCTGAAAGGTTTTTCTGGCTGACTTTAGACTTCTGCACAAACTGGCCCAGAGCTGATTTGCCCTTGGATTACCTCATGAATGAGAAATGACCAGAGGCAATATAGAGTAGGACAAACTGTTAGAAGAGGAAGGAGAAGGAAGGGGAGAAGGACTTTCAGCAGGAGGCTATATCCACTTAGGATTGTGGCTGATGGTCTGCAGATTTTTAGCTTTTAATATGCCGAAAAATCTTCAATCAAGCAAACCTGATTTTTGGTGAAAGTTGCTTTTTTCACTATGCTAGGATTTCTTGTGGCCTGGAACTTGTCAGAGGACACAAGGTGTCAGATTTAACAGTTTGTCCTTGGTAGGGAAGAGTTCTTTACAGACGTTTGGAGCCAATGTTCCTTACCTGGGTATTGGAATGTAAACAAAATGCACTTAAGGGCCTTGAATATGATGGGGTCTGGAATGACCAATGCCACTACTCTGGCTGTATTTGATTGGCCCATTGGCAATTGGGGTTTCTGATCAATTCATTGGCTGGATGACAGAGAATCTTCTGGAAGCGAGTGGAGAATTGTCGATAACTCAAAGAGACCAACCATCACAAGAGGACCTGTACCCTGAAGGATGCTTCAGAGAAGATAGATTCTACATCAAATATATTTCTCAGCCAATGCTTTTCCTAAACTCAGTAGTATCTACTTTCAGGAAATAGTTAAAGCTGATGTTTAGTTAAAGCTAATATGCAGTTAAAAGTTAAAGTTCAGTAAAGAGTTAATGAGTTGTAACTGTTTATGTTTGAGTTGGAACTAGAAGTGTTAAATAAAGAAATTGTTGAATTACTATCCTTGGTTGGCTCAATAAATTTGAATGCTTGGAAGGTGTTTAAATTAAAAGCTGGATAACAGGATGTTCAGGGAAGAATTCTGCTCCACACTGGAGTTCATGTAGGAATGTGAAAGATGTCTGTGCTTCAATGAGAACTCTGAAACCTGCCACCTGATGTGACAACGATGCAGTTCCTCTTCAAGAGGAGTAGGCCAGCTTTAAGTAGGGGCAGCCAGCTTTAAGAAGTGTCAGGAAGTTATCATTTTGAGCTTCTTACTGATATTAGCAGCTAACCAGCAGCTGATGAACGATGGCATAAAATTCGAATAAACAAGAGTACGAAGATGGCATCCTGTCTGCACTACAGTAAAGAGGTCGGATTAATTATGCATTGCAATTCCCATGCCTGTTTTAGGGAGGTTATCCAACTTAGCCCTCTCCATATTTCTAATTTGAATTGAAATAGATGAGATGATGAATAATAAAACTAGAGTAACCTGTAACACAGATGTTTAAAAATGTGAGGTAAGGGTTGTCAATATTGTAATCTATTCACTTGTGGCTTTCAGTGACGGTAATTACGTATGCAGGCAAAAAGCAATGGATGGATGCAGCACAGAGTTAACGCTATACAAACATATATTCACCCCAATCGCGAAAGATCACGCCACTGAATCAGACCGGGGATTCCATGAAAGATTCCATCTGATAGGAAGGGGGACATCTCAGTGATGTTGGAATTTAGCACCCCATCATACACATTTGAGCTATGGACCCAAATCCACTTAAAAAGAGTACAGACCACCAAGATACTGGGTGTAATCTTACCAAAACAAAAAATGGCAGAGTGTTATTTCCGGCAAGATTCTACTGCACTTGGCCCAAAAAAAACGGGGGTGTGTTTCACACCATCATACAGGGAGGGTGGGGCCTCAAACTGGCAAAACCTGGCTGTACAGAGATCGGGGACCCTGATCAGGACCTGAGTAAACCACCACCTCCACACCCCCAGCCCTCCATGGAAGCCTCAGAGGATCCACCCCCCCCTCCCCCCACCCCCCGATCGGGGTCAACACTGCTCTACCACACCCCACCCCACCCTCATCGACATCAATTGCCAGGTTGGCATGGACATGGTGCCAGGTTCACATCCTGCTGGATATCTGGTGGGGCCGGGGAACGGGGGTGGGGGGGGTGGGCGGGGGGGGGGGGGGGGGGGGGGGGTGGTGGCTGAAATTCTGGAGAAGATCATTGCTAATGACATGCTACTGTATTAAAATGGGTTTTTTGAGGTCCCGCAGTGTGTTTCACTCCACTCCGCCGGCGGGGGGGCCAGCAAGATCTGAACTTGGAAACTCGCCGGCACGAATCGCACTCTCTGTATTTTGAGCACAAGTCGCCATTCCCGCAGATGGAGTGCGCGGGCTCAAAAATTCAGCTAGCAGCCTTAAAGCTACCACGGGGACGAATCTTTTATCAACTTCACCTGGGCAATCGATAAGAACTATGAACACAGTTCCCAAAATTCACTGAATTAGCTTTACAAACATTAAACTCCGTTTAGTGAAATAATAATTGAACAAAATCATAATCTTGACACTGATTAATAATCATTTAGTGTTACTGTGAATGTCTGAAGACACATCAATACTTACTGTGGGTGGTCTCCCAGTTGTAAAATGGATGACATTTCCATTGTAGTTAATAATTAATTTTTTGGGGCAATAATTGTGTACTTGTGGAATGCAATGATAATTGTCAAGTATCACAGAAAAATTGTATCTTGGCACTATTTCTTGCACAAGTGCATATGTGCAATTTTCACGGAAGTTATAGGACAGCCCATCAAAGGTACGGTAATGATCATTTCCCCATAGTTGACATTCACCTAAAATTAAAAAGAAATTGCAATTTAGTTTCAGACAAAAATCACAACCGATGTGAATATCTTTCCTGTTGGGACTGAATGAAATTAATCAAAAAGGTACCTACAGTTACAGTCCCATGTTGAACAGCAACCACCTTCAGTTGTAATTCTGACGGGCAGTAACCCACTGTAACATGTAGGTTTCACAGGTTGTTCGCAGGCAACATTCGTAATTTTATATGTTTGCTCTATAACACAAGTAAAGGTTGAACAGCCCTCTCGCCATGTTTCATTGCACTAGGAAAGGGTAGCAAACAAATTAATATATTAGCAAGCATTCCAATGAGCTGAACTGATCTGTTGTCGTTTTCATGTTATTGTGTGAGAAAGGAAACACAATTCCTATCCGAGTGTTTAACTATAACAATTCAAAGAAGCCTTGGCATCACATTAGTTAGGTTTCTATGATTCCTTCATGCCGCACATTGTGAAGTTAATCTTGGAAAGCAACTATTGTGTTCGCTACATAGTACTTGGGTTTTGTTGAATATGTCAAGGTGAAGTGGAACACATAAATCAAACACAGACCTTCATCAGTTCAATGAAGTACACTGGAAGCACAAATCTCAATGTTTCCTAATTTGGTAGGCCTATTCACCATCAATAGCAGAAGGGTTTATAGAGAGGGGTGGCAACAAAGTTGCAGAGAAGCAAGATGGAAGATTTAAGTGAACATTGGGAGGTAGGCAGTTTTAGGGCCAAAAACCAGGATCTCCTATCAATATAGCTATAAGTGAGTTTAAGAGACGATTGTGATTTGATTTATTATTAACATACTGTGAAAAGTATTTTTTCTTACAGACAAAGCATACCGTTCATAGAGAAGGAAATGAGAGAGTGCAGAATGTAGTGTTACAGTCATAGCTAGGGTGTAGAGAAAGATCAACTTAATGCAAGTTAAGTCCATTCAAAAGTCTGATGGCAGCAGGGAACAAGCTGTTCTTGAGTCGGTTGGTACGTGACCTTAGGCTTTGGTATCATTTTCCGGAAGGAAGGTGGTGGAAGAGAGAATGTCCGGGGTACGTGGGATCCTTAATTATGCTGACTGCTTTGTCGAGGCAGCGGGAAGTGTAGATCGAGTCAATGGATGGGAGGCTGGTTTGTGTGATGGATTGGGCTACATTTTTGCTTGCGGAGAGAGTAAGCATTCAAGTGGCATTGCTTCCATTACCAAATACAGCAACTGCACCAGCCACAACATGCACGTTTGAAGTACCTTTGGTCTAGAAAAATGACCCTCAAGATGCTCCGCAAGAGAAATACCATTGAGCAAAACTTGACAATGATACCAGGAGGGGTTAAGATTAGTTTTGTTAAAGATGTAAGCTTTAGTGAGGCTCTTAACCAAGGAGATTGAGATGACACGGTCACGATCCCAGAACATGGGGGCTGGGAGTCTTCAGCCTTTAGCGAGATTTGTGACTAATATAATGGCGGTCATGAATCTCCCAAGTGCTTTTTTTCAGCACAATCAGCTGATCATATGGAAATTACAATTTCCATATGATTGGCGGGCCCGGGATGATAGTCCCCAGGCCCGCTAGTGTCTTCCCGCCACCCCCCCCAAGAGTAGTTCCCTCTAGTGGGGTTTACAACTGTTCCTCATTAACGGGTAACAGGTGTCCTGACCCCGTTAGAGGGGACAAAGTCTATTAAGGCCCCCCCCTCTACCCATGAGGTCAGAGGCAAGTGGGGGTGCCCCTTAGGCAGTGCCAGGATGCCAGGCTGGCACTGCCCAAGGGGCAAACTGTAACTGCCCACCAGCCACTGCCCATCAGGTGGGGTGATCAGTTGTTGGCTGGGGCGGGGGGGGGGGGGGGGGGGCGGGGTGGAGAGAGTGGGTGGTGGGGGGGTGGGGGGGAGGAAACCTGCTGCCACGCTGCAATTGGGATCGGTGGGGGAGGAAGGGATGAGGCACTTGGGGCTGGCCATGGTGAGGTAGGAGATCAGGGTTCGCTGGGGGGGATCTGGAAAGCCAGGGATCAGGTGGTTGGGGATGGGGGTCTGGAAGGCCAGGGATCAGGTGGTTGGGGGTGGGAGGGGAGGGTCTGGAAGGCCATCGATCAGGTGGCTGTGGGGACGGGGGGTTGCGCAGTGTGGAAAGCCAGTGATCAGGAGGGCTGCGGGCCAGGCCAGTGATCTAGTGCAAGATTCCTTGGGGATCAGTGGGAGGCTGACGATGGAGGGGTCCAGTGTGCATGCACCTATCTCCACACTGACAGATTGGCACACACGCAATAGCCCACTCAGCATTATGCTGCCAGCGTCTTGGGCGGGAATAGGCCCCACCTCCCTACTTACCAGAGGGAATCACAGGCAATCTGCAATGCTTAGAATGCCAAAGATCCATTCTGGTAAGCACGCCCAAAGAATGGGCGGGAAAAACTCCCATTTTCACACCCGTTGGGCACTTAGTTTTGCTTTGGGAGAATCCCGGCTGGGATTCAGACAGGTGAAGGTACCATTGATGGGATGAAGGGATCGTGGGTATGTCACAGACAAGAGTTGGAGGAATGGGAAGATTGCAAATTGTTGCAGAGTTGGAGAAGGTGATGGGAAGGGGTGTGTCAGGAGGGAATTTGAATATGAGGGTAAAAAATTTATCATTGAGGCATTGATGAAGCAAGGGCCAATGTAGGGTCAGCAATCACAGGGGTGTGTGGTGAGCAAGTCTTGATGCGAGGTGTATATATGTCTTGAGCTCAGATTTATCGAAGGTGGACGTTCAGAGGCCATTCAGGATAGTATTGAAAGAGTCAAGTCTAGAGGTATTAAAAGCATGGATAAGAGTTTCTATAACCAAGAGTTGAATCAAAGGCATTTCAGGTGAGAATAAAAAGGTAAAAATGAACAATTTTGTTGATGGACGGGAAATAGTTTCAGAAGCTCAGTTACAGGTCAGATAGGTCACTGAGGGTGTGAACAAGTTGTGACAATGGATAGGGACAGATGTGGAATGTGCAACACCAAACATGCTATATTAAAAAAAGCAATCCACTTATTTTAAATATAATTGTTCTCAAGTATTATAGTACATATCAGAAATTAGACAGAATTTGATTACCTTTCGCGGTGGGTTTGAATCACAGAGACATTCTTCGGGTGTGGTAGTTGTGGAGACAGTCGTAGTTGAGATCGGAGGGGTCGTGCTTTTGCTTGGCTGACAGCAAACTCTAATTCTGTAGTCCATACAGATAAAGGCACCAGGAGCTGGCTGGTGACATACCAATCCCTTATGTATGTCACATGACACACTGTCTCCAGTGTGATTGAACGGATATCCAGGGAACCTGACTGCTTCGCAATGAATATTAGTAATCTGGTCTGTAGCAGAATTACACACATAGTTACGAGTTGGATCCAATGGTTCATAGTCTGTAGTGTCAGTTGGAAGGGATGGAGTGTGGACATTAATCCAGCCTGACCAGATACCATTGCAAGGAATATCTGCAAAATAAAAGAAAAATATAACAATTATCTTCATACAAAATAAAAATAATTGCTATGGTGTTTTCAAAAGCTCATTTCGACTCATTTTGTTTCATCTGCAAAGTTATGAAATGACAATCATTTTCAAATATTTTGGGGCATGTCTCTCAATCAGTAGTTTGACACTACATTTGTGAAATTTAATGGTCTCTATTAATAAACCTTTTTTGATAATGATCAGTATTGTCCTGAGGCTCATTTTGTGAGCCACTGATGTGATCAGAAAATATGTAATTATAACATCTTGGCTGCAGTTCTCCTTTGATACTTAAATGCATGTATATGTATTCTCTTTACTGATCCAAGAAAAATGCTATTAAGAGTAAGGCTCTGGTCAGACCACATTTGGAATATTGAGTAATTTTGGGCCCCTGTATCTAAGGCAGGATGTGCTGGCCTTGGAGAGGGTCCAGAGAAGGTTCATGAGAATGATCCCAGGAATGAAAGGCTTGGTGTATGAGGAACGTTTGAGGACTCTAAGCCTGTACTCGATGGAGTTTAGAAGGTGGGGGGGAATCTCATTGAAACTTGGAGAATACTGTAAAGCCTGGATAAAGTTGATGTGGGGAAGATGTTTCCATGAGTAGCAGAGACTAGGATCTGAGGGCACAGCCTCAGAGTAAAAGGACTACCCTTTAGAACCGAGATGAGGAGGAATTTCTTCAGCCAGAGGGTGATGAATCTGTGGAATTCATTGCCACAGAAGGCTGTGAAGGCCAGGTCAGTTAGTGCATTTAAGACAGAGATAGATAGGTTCTTGATAGTGATGCGCGATTAATTCACACGGGAGGCTAGAACGTACCCGGGAATAAAGGCTTTTATTCACGACAAAATAGGAGCACACTACTCAACAATATTATCCCAGACTAAAGACTACTAGGAAGTAGCAGTGATCTTTATACTCCTGTAAGAAGGCGGAGCCGAACGGAGTGTACCACATAAACAGTAATAACAGGTGGAACACCCAAACCCTAACCCCAACAGTAACAAGAGTAACATATGTACAAGTACCCATAGTGGTAACCATCTATGGTTCACCACAGATAGGTAAGGGGATGAAAGTTTACAAGGAAAAGGCAGGAGAATGGGTTGAGAAACTTATCAGCCATGATTGAATGGTAGAGCAGACTTGAAGGGCTTAATGGCCTAATTCTGCTCCTATATCTTATGGCCTTATGGTTTTATGATTTGGGAAAGTGGGAATCTGAAATACTGCAGCCTTTTGCCATACTTTGGTGCACACAAATATTGATCCTAACAACAAGAGTGTAATGCAGACATCAATAAATAAGTACAGATCAGCAGAGACTAATAGAGAGGGTACAAAAAAAGACACCTGTGGCTAAAAATTCAACTTTCCTGCTTTTAAGTCAGAACAAACATCTAGAGACAAGAGTCATGAACATCTTCATCCCACATCTGCTGCTTCTCTTTTGACACTACTAGAAACCCCATTGATAGTGGCGGGACCAGAAAAGAAAGAAGATAGTGAGGAAGAAGCAGCATCAGCACTCGCTCTCATATACACAGCCAGCTGCTCAAATACCGACATTACATGCACTTGAGAAGGAAGCTAAGAGGCAGCATCTACAATTGGTGAGACGCTGAGCCTGAGTGGCCTGTGGTCAGGACAGGGGACACGGGGAGTGCAGTTGCCCACCTCCAAGTTCAGCAGAGGACTCGGGTGAGGATTTTGATGGGGTGACCTGCAGAAGGAGGCGGAGGGTGTTCACAGTGCAATGCTTGGCGCATCAGCGGGCCTGTCAGAAAACCTGCATTCATTCTAGAGCACTTAGACGCCAGCCATCGTGGCTGCAAATACCAGTGCATTAAAGGGGCTTACGTGTTCTCACAGCAGTGCCGGAAGCTGTGCTCAGGTCAATTAGTAGGATTGCTGAGACAACACTCCAAATTACTGACAGTCACTCCTTGTGTATGAGCCTGCTATCCTTTCTCAGAATTATAGGATTCATCCACCTTTGCCACATAGTGCTCTCTCTATAGTCTGTCAGATACTCAGCCCATATTACTGATGCACATGCTGGGCCTTCTAGGGCCAGCGCTACTTGCACTAGTCTTTCAAGACTACCTGTAGTCTCTTCCATTGAATCTCAGCAGCATTCTGCCAACCATGCAACAGCGACCAGCGGGAGCACTCAAGGAGAGGGAAGAGAGGCAGTAAGGGAATGCGCAGGGGTAATGTGTGGACAGTTGTATTGAAAACGGCATGGGCGGATGTGTACATTTCAACTGATTGCCATGAACTGCACGGCAAAACCTGTGCCCACATCTCTCGTGTTATATAGAGCACAGCAAATCTTGACACCCAGGGTGTGGAATCATTGTTACAGTACAAGAGTAACAAGGTAACCAACACAATTCCTTTGCTGTTCTTGCGGTGTATCAACAGAAGTGGAAACTACATTAGTTCAGCAAAAATGACAATGAAATATGAGGGAGTGATTCTCCCAAAAGTGCTGAATTGGTGGGAAAGCTGGTCTAGATCACCACTGTTTTTTCAGGGCAGCTTCAGACTCGAATCTCTGCACTCTGTGCAATGCAGAGGTCACAATCGTGAATATCATTAACAGCCCAGGGAGGGGCGGGGCCTATTCGCGCTTGTGTTTGACAGTTCTAGAACTCTGCGCATGCGCAGTGGCTCCGATCGGGCAGTCTCCCCGTTTGCTGACCAGCTCAATTGCTGGCCAGCCCGGGGGACCCTTCTACTGCTGCCCCTCCAACACCCCCCACACGGCCGATCGCGGCCCCCATGACAATTCCTGACCCAGCCCCGACCACCCCTCCATCCAGGAGCGCCCTGATGTCCAGCCCATCCCCACCCAGCAGTGGCAATCCCCCCCCCCACCACAGAAGATGCCCCCCCGTCCCCCCCACTGGCCAACACCACCCCCCCACAACAGGAGGCAGACCCTCCCCAGCCCACTCCGATCACTGGCCTCCCTCCAGCCCAGACCGAACCCCATGCAGAGTGGCAGTGGGACCCCCCCCCCACCAACCGCCCCCTTGACCCTGCCCCCTTGGCACTGCCCAATGCCTGGTGGGCAGTGCCAATGCACCCCCTTGGCATGGACACTTTGCCCCTTGGGCAGTGCCGGGGGCACAGGCTGGCACTGCCAGGGTGCCCATGCCCAGAGGGCACCACCCCCTGCCCTGACCCCCTGGGGGGCCCCCAATTGCCCCCTTCACTCCAGCAGGGTAGTTCCCCGAACATGGGGAGCTACTCTAAACCCCAACGGCGTGAAATACTCCTGGCGGGGTGGGAGATGCTGTCGGACCTGGCAAGTTCCGTGCTGGGCCCAATAATGACATTTAAAACAGATTAAAATCACTTACCTGTCTTCCCATCGGTTTCTAGCGCGGTACCGACTGCGACCATTCTCTGGTTCTGGGAGACGCGCATGCGTCGGAACCCATGCGCGAATCCCGCAAAATGACCGACATGCGATTCTCCCATCCCACTGCTCCAAAAACACATGCACATCAGGATGGGATAATCGCCCCCCATGAGGTGTAGTTTTACATTACATCTTTCAGAAGGAATGGATCAGGCATGAACAAAATGGAGTGATAAGCTTCTACTGAGAGGGAGCTGAAGTTGAAAAGGGTACCTTATTTTAAAATTGTTCCCAGTGTGGAATGAAAAATATTACTCACCAGTTGTGGTGCCAATGGTTGAGCCAGTTGTTGTTGTTAGTGACACTGCTGTCGTTTCTTCTGGAAAATAGTGAAGATATTCAAAATCAAACATTCTAGCACAATTCCTAAGAATATTTATGTCATTTCACTGGATGATGATGTGATTTGTGCTGGATAAGTATATGCTAATCAGTGCAAATTCACAATACATCAGTCAAACAATAGTGGATCACTCAAACAGTACAAAGGCCAAAGACCTCAAACAAGGAGTAATTGGGGTGAAGCAGAAAGAACTGAAACAGTCCAAAGAATGTTCCATGTTCATGAATAGATGACCTCACTCACCAGTTGTAGAACTGGCAGTAGTCGGCCTAGATGTGGTGGTTGTCACTGTTGTTTCTTCTGAAGACAAACAAAATAATTCAGAATAATTGTGATCAGGGATCATATTGAGACAGTTTCAACCGAATCACAAACTAGAAGACAAATTCAAAGAGAGTTCACGGAAGGGTTTGAAAACCATTACGAGAAGTAACCATTCAGAGAGGATCCTGCATTATATACGTTCGCCTCTTTCACCTGTAACACCTTGTCATTATATAATGAAGAAACTTACCAGTTGTGGTACCACTAGTGGAGCCAGTTGTAGTTGGTGGCACTGTTGTAGTTGTTACCTCTGAAAACAATTAATAATGTTCAAAATTCCTAAATGTGCTTTAATAGACTTTCACAAGAAGACAATCTTACTTGTATTGAGGCAAAATGATTATATATTAGTGCAAAATGAAAAAGAGAAAGATATTGAAGGAGGAAGTAATTGAGTTTATGGCTAAAAATACTGAATGAAGGAAAATAATCTTTTGTGTTCATTGATAGAAAACTTGACTCACCAGTTGTGGAACGGGCAGTAGACTCAGATGTGGTGGTGGGCACTGTTGTTGAAGTTGTTTCTTCTGAAGAGGA
The DNA here is from genome assembly GCF_964213995.1 of Mustelus asterias. Taxonomy (NCBI): domain Eukaryota; kingdom Metazoa; phylum Chordata; class Chondrichthyes; order Carcharhiniformes; family Triakidae; genus Mustelus; species Mustelus asterias. The sequence goes on along the minus strand of NC_135819.1, from coordinate 43,969,417 downwards.
GAGAAATTATTTACAAGCACAGCACAGAATTTTGAATGGAACAGTATTGTGACAGTATCAAAAGAAATATTAATTATTACACAAATTAAAAGAGTATTAAATTAAAACTCACTACAAGTTTGAAAATACTTCCACAGATCCCCAATCGGTGAATTCTCCACAATATAAAAGGTCTTTCCTTCTACACGAACGGCAAGTTTTCCACTACCGAATTACAGTTTTACAGAATTACAGGGGGTTGGAAGGCCAGCGATCAGGAGACCGGCAATGGTCGGGGGGGGGGGAGGAAACGGAGCCACTGCGCACGCGCCAATCTCTGCACTGACAGAATGATGCATGCACAGTAGCCCGCTCAGCACTATGCTGTTGGCCTCTCAGGTGGGAATAGGCACTGCCCCCTGTTTTCCAGAGAGAATCATGTTGAGGCACTCTGCAGTGCTCAGAGTGTTGGACATTCGCTCTGGTAAGTTTGCCAAAAAAAAACCCAGCAGGAATTACTCCAGTTTTCCCGCATGTTGGGAACATAGATTTTTTCTGGGAGAATCCCGACCAAAGTGTCTGACCTCAATGGTCAGTATTGAAGGAAGTTTTACTGTTATAATTTAAATAAATCAAAACCAGATTTCTTAAATAGTTAATCAAATAGTCTGTTCCTGCTTGAGGACAGAGGTTAAGTTACTGGAAGTGTAAAGGAATGGGCTGTCACTGTCAATAAGCTGGATGTGAAAAATAACACTTGTGTCTGATGCCTTTTGCTATTTTACACTGAAGAAACCAGCACTCACCAGTTGTGGAGCCAATGGTCAAGCCAGTTGTAGTTGGTTGCACTGTTGTAGTTGTTAACTCTGAAAAATATTAAAGATGTTCAAAGTCACAGAATTCTGATCGATTTCCTGAAAATTATTTATGAATTTTCAAAAGACGACAACATGGTTTGTGCCAAATCAACACAAAGAAAATAATTAGGGGTAAATTTACAATGCATTATTTAAAAAACTATTAGAAGAACAATCTTGAAATGGAATGTCATTGAGTTTATAGCTGAAAATACTGAAATAGGGAAATAATTTTCCATGTTCATTGATAGAAAACTTCACTCACCAGTTGTGGAACTGGCAGGAGACTCAGATGTGGTGGTTGGCACTGTTGTTGAAGTTGTTTCTTCTGAAGAGGAGATAAATTATTTACAACCAGAACACAGAGCATGATTTCCGATTTTCACCATCCCTCACTGATGATGTAATCATGTTCACCCCCATAATGGGTGTGAACCTCAGTTCAGTACATTTGAATATATTTTCATATCATTGAACTCTCCCACCCCGTCGTGTATTAACCCCTCACCATAATTTCAAACCTCGATGGCGTTTACAACAGGTTCACCCAGATGTGAACCCGGCACAGGTTAGTACTGCCAGGTTGGCATCATGCCCATACCAACCTGACAGTGCCAAACCATGGCAGTGCCAATGCTGGATCCTAGTGAAAGCCTCATGGGAGATGTGAGTGGGATTCAGTTATTTGTGTTGTGTGTGTGGTGGTGGGGGGGGGGGGGGGGGGGGGCGGGGCTGGAATGAGTGTGAGAGCTGTGGATGACAGTGGCAGCTGTTTGGGTGGATGGTTCTTTCTGAGGATGGGGGTCCAATGCTGGTGATGTTCGGGAGCAAAGAGGGTGCCGGCATTGCCAGTTTGGTGGAAGAGGGGCTCTGATTGCAGGTTTGGAGGAGGGGTGCCAGCTCTGATCCTGGGGAGGAATGCTGTCACTGTTTGTGGCAGAGGGATGGGAGGGTGAAGAGGAGCCTGAGACCTAGATGATGAGGACGGGGAGGTTACTTTCTCCTCTGATCAGGGCACCCTTTAAACATGTCACCCCAATCTCAGTGCAGCCAGACTTTACCGGCATGTGTAAGCCCTGCCTATTTACATAAAGGCATGAAACACGCCCACTTGTTTTGTTTTCACAGAGTCATAAGATCTGGAGACAAAACTGATCCACACACAGATCCTGACACTTTGCCAAATCCTGGCAAAATCACCCCTATTGAGCACATCCACATCCAAGATAGTGTTGACTCTTAAAATACTCATACACATGGAGCTTCTAATGGAACTTTAGGTCAGAACACAACATTATCCTCCATGCAACAATGGCACATATTGAAATGTGGATGTGACAACAATGTGGAAACTAAGCTCTTCCTCTCAGTTATTCAACAGCTCAATATCTGCTGACCCATCGGGAGACAAGGCCTGATTATCCAGATAATAAAGAACTGCAATTAACTGAAGCTCATCACTACCATACAAATTATAATTCACGGTGATGCCTAGCATGCTCTGACTTGCTGCGTGAAATTTCAGAATTTCTTCTGTTATGAAGAATAAAGCCGACTTCTATTGAGGAGATTTCACTGTTAAATTTTAAATGAATCGAAACAAGATTTTTTTCAATAGATAATTCAAAAGCCTGCTTCCTCCAGCAGGAATGGACTCAGTTATTGGAAGCGTAAACCAATAGATATTCACTGTCAATGAGATGAGAGTGAAAAATAACACTTGTGTCTAAGACCTTGCTATTATTCGTTGAAGAAACCAGCACTCACCAGTTGTGGAGCTACTGGTCGAGCCAGTTGTAGTTGGTGACACTGTTGTAGTTGTGCCCTCTGAAAGACAATAATCACAATCAAAATGGCCTCATGTCAAGCAGGAGGAGGTAATGTGCTTCATGGCGGGGGTAATACTGAAATGGGGAAAAAACATTTTTGTGTTAATCGAGTTGCGAATGTGTATTGAAATAAGGAATCACTCACCAGTTGTGGAACTGGTAGTCGTCTCACTTGTGCTGCTTGTCCCTGTTGTTGTCGTTGATTCTACAGAACAACAAACAAAACTGTTAAAAACCGATATATCCAACTCGAATGGAAAGCTTTGAGGGAATTCACCAACTTGCAGCAAATTCCATAATTTAAATGAGAGTTTGCAAATATTAAATATGTGTTCAATTCATCTGCTGCCTGATATGACCCAAAGGCTCAACAACCAAGGAATTATTGTTGTTGTGCAGTCATGTTCAAAGTGGGTATAGCATCAATCCACTTGGGCAGAGACGGATTCCAGAAGAGCAATGTGAAATTATATCCCTTGAATGTTGCTTCAAGCATAAACATTGATCAGAATCCTAAAGGGAAATCTTAACTCATCTTTGAAATAACACAGCAACAACTTTTATTTCACCAGCGTGTGCACACAAGATCCCGCTGGAATGTCTAATCCAGTAGCCAAGAGATCAGTACAGTGCTGTCCTTCCTCAGAAGAACACTACAAGATCAAACTGGATTCCAAGCACAAGGCTCAGGAGGTGGACTTGATCCCACCATTTTCTGATGCGAGAATGTGAAAAATGAAGCAAACCTGACAGAGGGGTTTTCACTGACCAGGGGTTTGAGGTGTAATAGCATTCTTACTTTTAATTACTTGCAGGCGTTTATGAAGACAACACTTACCAGGTGTGGAGCTGGCAGTAGAAGTGACTGTGCTGGTTGTCTCTGTTGATGTTGTTGTTGTTTCTGAAGGAAAACAAAGACTTTCACAATTGGTTCACACAACTTGAATCAGGACAGTATTGAAAGAGTTAAAACATGAGTCAGCAGGGAATACATGAGAGAATGTGCAGAAAAGATTAAAGCCTTTTCCTACAGGGGCCCAATTGGATATTAGCGAGTCATTTTATACATTGTGTATTCCATCTGAACCACTGACAAGCTCTCCATCAGAAGAGTATCACTGTGAAAGATTGAATTTGGAACACTGATTCCAGTCTCCCTTTATGGTCTCAGACTGTGCTGACAAATGGAATACATTGAAAGCTTAAAAGGGGATTCAGACTCAAACACAATGATACCCTGCACAAAATAGTGATTACTCTGTTATTCAATAAACGACTACCTGCATTTTGATCTGGAGAAATTTCCCATTTATCAAGGTGTACAGCTCAATATTCAAAGATGATTATCACCTTAACTGAATACACTGTTGCCGAGTGGTTTCATGTTATCTTTAATTTAGTTTCACGATCTAGTTACCATTTTATGATACGTCCTGAACACAGACAGGAGAGGCAGATCTTAAGATTTATTTCAACCAAGTGTGTGCTCTCAGGTGGCTTTTGAAATAAATCAAAACAAAATTCTGGTCAACATTGATGCCAATAAACACTGCCTTCTGGCTGGAATGGAAGAATATATACCGGAAGAGAAAGACTTTCACAGACAAGGAGCTGACGATGTAATGAAACCGCTTGTATCTAAGTCCTTGCAATGCATAATGAAAGAGAAATCACTCACCAGTTGTGGAACCAGTGGTTGAACCAGTTGTTGTTGGTGACACTGTTGTACTTGTTAACTCTGAAAAATATTAAAGATGTTTGAAGTCACAGAATTGGGACTGAATTCCTTAAGAATATTTTGCAATTTCATACAAGACAAAATGGTTTTTGTCAAATAAAATCAAAGAATGTAATTAAGGGCAAAATAATAGTGCATCATTCAGAAATGATGTTTAAATAGGAAGTAATTCAGATTTAGCTGAAAATACTGAACCCTGGAAAATATTTTTTACATTCATTAATAGAAAACTTCACTCACCAGTCGTAGAACGGGCAGTAAACTCAGATGTGGTGGTGGGCACTGTTGTTAAAATTGTTTCTTCTGAAGAGGAGAGAAATTATTTACAACCACCGCACAGAATTTTGAATTGGAACAGCATTGAGACAGTTTCAATAGAAATATCAATGATTACACAAATTGATACCCTTCACTACAGGTTTCAGAACTCTTCTACAGATCCCCATTCAAATTCACAATATAGAGTGTTTCTCCTTCCATTCAAGTGACATGTTATCCTTACATAATTACAGAAATGTTACAGTACAGAAGGAGGCCACTTGGCCCATCGCGTCAGCACTGATTGGGTATCAAGTGGGTAGCTATCCTCAAGATCACCACTACATGTGTGTCTACTGCCAGTGCCACAACCGGTGAATGAAGTTTTCTTTTAATGAACATAAAGATTATTTTCGCGAGCTCAGTATTTTCAGCTATGATCTCAAACCAGCACTGACCAGTTGTGAGAGGGAGTGTGCAGAAAAGATTAAAGCCTTTCCCTAAAGATGCCCAATTGGATATTATAGCATGTCATTTTATAGGTTGTATATTCTGGGGGGCCGGTGATCGGGAGGCCAGCAGCGTGGGGCCACTGTGCATGTGCCAACGCTGCCACTGACAGATCAGCACACGATGTGGAGATGCTGGCGTTGGACTGGGGTAAACACAGTAAGAAGTTTAACAACACCAGGTTAAAGTCCAACAGGTTTATTTGGTCAGCACATGTGCAGTGGCCCACTCAGTGCCATGCTGCTGACCTCTCCAGGGGAAGAGGCCCTGCTCCCAGCTTTTTTGCATGAATCACACGATGGCACTCTATGATGCACAGAGTGTGGGAGATTCATTTTGAAACTCCCGCTGAAAAAACCAGCGAGATTTACTTTAGTTTTAACGCAAATGTGACACTTTATTTGGGAGAATCTAAACAAGTGGCAAATGTTCCACTACCAAATTACAAAGTTGTCTTGGTACAGGATTAGGCCATTTGGCCCATCGTGTCAGCACCCGGGTGGGAACCATGTTGGTATCACTTTTCAATGTCATATCTCAGACACTGAATAAATCCAGAACATCTACATCCCAGACAACGACTGTTAAAATACTTGTGGACCTTGAACGCCAATTGGAATGTTAGGGCGGCACGATTAGCGCTGCTGCATCACAGTGCCAGGGATCCAGGTTCGATTCCCTGCTTGGGTCACCGTCTATGGGTTTCCTCTGGGTGCTCCGGTTTCCTCCCACAGTCCAAAAGACGTGCTGGTTAGGTGCACTGGCCTTGCTAAATTCTCTCTGTGTACCCGCACAGGCGCCTGAGCGTGTCGACTAGGGGATTTTCATAGTAACTTCATTGCAGTGTTAATTTAAGCCTACTTGTGACTAATAAATATACTTTACTTTAGATCAGAACAAAATATTATTCTTCCTGCAACATTTGGCACAGATTGAATTGTAATCATGGCAACAATGTGAAGACTCACTTCTACTCTCTGAGCTGAGAGCTGAGAGCTTCTATTCTCAGCTATTCAACTCAATATCTGCTGATCCATCTCGAGACAATTCCTGATTATCCAGATAATAAAAATGCATGTCACTGAAGCTCATCACCACGGTATAAATAATCATTCCTGGTGATCTCTTGCATGCTCTGCAAAATTGTGAAGTGTCTTCCTCCGCTGTCAAAAAAGGCACTGACCTCAACTGTCACTTTGAAGGATATTTTTCAGTTATATTTTAATAAACCAAAACAAGTACCAGAATCCTCCAATGTTGTACACCCCACCACCACTACCAATGAGGAGAATTTGGTGCTGAGCCAAATCTCCATTCCATTGGGACTGGGAAATCTCAACCTTGAGCGAGGTCGGAGAATCCCACCCCAGATTTCTCCAAAGGTTAAATGAAAAACATCTGTCCAGGAAGAGGAATGGGTTAAGTTGCTGGAAGTGTAAAGGAATGGACTGTCACTGTCAATGAGATCAAGTTGAAAAATAAGACTTGTGTCCAAGTCTCAGAAGCCTGAGGAAAGTTGGCATGTCAGCTACGACTCTCACCAACTTTTACAGATGCACCTTGCAGATGGCGGTAATATGAGTCACAGGGATGGGCTGAAATTGTGAAAAACATTTTTGAGTTCACAGAATTGCGAATGTGTACTGAAAGAATGAATCGCTCACCAGTTGTGGAACTGGCAGTTGTCTCAGTTGTGCTGCTTGTCCCAGCTGTTGTTGTTGATTCTACAAGAGAACAAACAAAACCATTAAAAAACGATATGTCCAACTCGAACAGGAAAATATCCAACTCGAACAGGAAAGTTTTTGGAGAATTGTCCAACTTGTAGCAAATTCCATCATTTAAAAGAGAGTTTGCAAATATTTAATACTAAATGTATTCAATTCATCTGCTGCCAGAAATGACCCGAAATGCTCAACATTCTCGGCATTATCTTTGTGCAGTCACTGTTAAAATATTTGTAAGGTGTCAATCCACTTGGACAGGGTCCAATTACAGAAAGAACAATCCAAAATTCTTTCCTTTGAGATTTTGTTTCAAGCATGAACATTAATCAGCATCTTAAAGAGAGAACACAATTCATAATTGAAAGAATGCAGCAACAACAGTCATTTCGCCAGCGTGTGCGCAATAGTTCCTGACAGATCGTCTCATCCAGCATCCAAGACATCAATCCAGTGCTTTCCTTTCTTAGAAGAACACTAAGATCCAGTTAGCACTGCTGCCTCACAGCGCCAGGGACCCGGGTTCAATTCCAGCCTTGGGTCACTGTCTGTGCAGAGTCTGCACGTTCTCCCGATGTCTGCTTAGGTTTCCTTCCACAGTCCAAAGATGTGCAAGTTAGTTGGATTGGCCAAGCTAACTTGACTCTAATGCCGGAATTTTACCGGCATGCCCGTCCCAAAATCAGGCAGGCAAGGCTCGCAGAACGGCATTCTTGTTGGCCTCGGGCACGATGTTACGAGCCTTGGACAGGTGAGGTGGTAAAATTCCGGCATAAGTGTCAGGGAGACTAGCAGGGTAAATAAGTGGGGTTATGGGAATAGGGTGGTATTGTTGTTGGTGCAGGCCCGACTGGCCTCCTACTGCACTGTAGGGATTCTATGATTCTATTTTCTGGTGTGAGAATATGAAGAATGAAGAAGACTGACAGAGGGGTTTTCGCTGTCCAGGGCATTAAGTTTTTTTGCATTCTTAGTTTTAATTATTCCACAAATGAAAAAAAAACACTTACCAGGTGTGGAGCTGGCAGTAGAAGTGGCTGTGCTGGTTGTCTCTGTTGATGTAGTTGATGTTTCTGAAGGGAAACAAAGACTTTCACAATCAACTCACACAACTTGAATCAGGACAGGATTGAAAGAGTTAAAACATGAGTCAGCAGGGAATACATGAGAGAATGTGCAGAAAAGATTAAAGCCTTTTCCTACAGGGGCCCAATTGGATATTAGCGAGTCATTTTATACATTATGTATTCCATCTGAACCACTGACAAGCTCTCCATCAGAAGTGTATCACTGTGAAAGACTGAATTTGGAACACTGATTCCAGTCTCCCTTTATTGTCTCAAACTGCGCTGACAAATAGAATACATTGAAAGCTTAAAAGGGGATTCAGACTAGAACACAATGATACCCTGCACAAAATAGTGATTACTCTGTTCTTCAATAAACGATTACCTGCATTTCGATCTGGAGAAGTTTCCCATGTATCAAGTTCTACAGCTCAATATTCAATAATGATTATCACCTTAACTGAATACACTGGTGCCAAGTGGCTTAATGTTTTGTTTAATTTAGTTTAACATCTAGTCACCAGTAGAAGTTACGTTCCAAGAGAGAGGAGGGGCTGATTTCAAGATGATGTATTCAATCAAGTTTGTGCTTTCTGGTGGCTTTTGAAATGAAACAAAACTTTGGTCAACATTGATGCCAATAAACACTGCCCTCTGGCTGGAATGGAAGAATACACTGGAAGAGGAAGGCAACAGACTTTCACAGACAAGGAACTGACGATGTAATGAAAGCGCTTGTATCTAAGTGCTTGCAATGCATAATGAAAGAGAAATCACTCACCAGTTGTGGAGCCAGTGGTTGAGCCAGTTGTTGTTGGTGACACTGTTGTACTTGTCAATTCTGAAAAATATGAGAAGGTGTTCAAAGTCACAAAATTCTGACTGAATTCCTCAATAATATTTGTGCATCTTCAGCATAAGACAATATGGTTTGTGAAATCAAATGAAAGAAAATAGTTAAGGGAAAAGTTACAATGCATCATGACCTCGAAATAGGAAGTAATTGAGTTTATAGCTGAAAATACTGAACCTGGGAAAATTATTTTTCAAGTTTCATGTTCATTTATAGAAAACTTGACTCACCAGCTGTGGAACTAGCAGTAGACTCAGACGTGGTGGTTGGCACTGTTGTTGAAGTTGTTTCTTCTGAAGAGGAAACAAGTTATTTACAACCACAGCCCAGAATGTTGAATTGAGACAATATTGTGAGAGTTTTAAGGGAAATATTATGTATTATACAAGTTATAAAGAGTTAATTATTGAATTTGAAAATTCTTCTGCAGATCCTCAATCAGACTGCCATAATAGAGTGTTTCTTCCTTCTACACAAATGACAAACTTTTTCCACAACAGAAATACAGAAGAATCATTATGGTACAGGAGGAGGCCACTTGGCCCATCTAGTCAGCAACACAGTTTGAAGCACATGGGTATCATTTTCAAGGTCACATTTGAGACAATGAACACATGCAGCACATCTACATCCCATACTGTGGTGACTATTAAAGTTTTTATCTGGCAGTAGGGGTACTTCAGTTGCAAGCAATAAAAGAACTAACTTTAGAAAGTAAATCAAAGAAAAAGGATTAATAAAGAAATTTCATTACGCCAACAGTTGGGGCCACACAAGCTCCCCTCAATTCCCATCTGCTTCTTATGTATCACAGGTCAGCTGATCCTCTGACCCTCACAGCATGTTACCATTAGTTGCATTATAACAAATCCAATGTTATCATTGGTTACAATATAACAAAATACTGGTGGACCTTGAGTGCCTAATGGAATTTCAGAATGGAACAAAATATTACACTTCATGCATCATTTGGCAAAGATTGAAATGTGGATGTGACAACAATGTGGAATCTCACAGCTTCTACTCTCAGTTATTCAACATCTCAATACCTGCTGACCCATCTGGAGCCAATTCCCGCAAATGCAGATTCTGAAAGCATAATTCACTCAATCTCATCACCACCGTATAAATTATTATTCATGGTCATCTTGAGCATGCTTTGAGTCTGTGCATGAAACTTTGAAATGTCTTCCTTTGGTAAGTAAAAAGGGGCTGACCTGAATGGTCACTATGGAGGATATTTTTCAGTTATATTTTAACTAAAATCGAAACAAGGACCAGAATCCTCCGATGTCATACATCTCACCACCACTACATGGTGTTCAGCCAAATGTCCATTCACTGAAGTGGAACTGGAGAATCCCACCCCAGATTTCTTCAAAGGTTAAATGAAAAACCTCTGTCCAGGAGCAGGAATTGAACACGTTGCTGGAAGTGTAAAGGAATGGACTTTCACTGTCAATGAGATGAAGTTGAAAAGTAACACTTTCCTGTGTCTAAGGCCTTGCGATTATACACTGAAGAAACCAACACTCACCAGTTGTAGAGCTACTGGTCGAGCCAGTGAGAGTTGGTGACACTGTTGTAGCTGTACTCTCTGAAAGACAATAATCACATTCAGAACCACAAAACTCCAATGGAATTATAAAACACGCTTTAATGGTGATTCACCACAAGACAACTGGACAGATGTGGAGCATGAGATAAATATTTCTATCACATTACAACTCTGAAAATCAAAACAGCCTCATGTCAAGCAGAAGGAGGGAATATGATAGACAGAAATGGGCTGAAATTGGAAAAAAAACATTGTGTTAATGGAATTGTGAATGTGTATTGAAAGAAGGAATCACTCACCAGTTGTGGAACTGGCAGTCGTCTCACTCGTGCTGCTTGTCCCTGTTGTTGTGGTTGATTTTACCGAAGAACAAACAAAACCATTAAGAACTGATATATCCAACCCAAATGGGAAAGGTTTGGGAGAAGTTACCAACTCGCTGCATATTCCATCATTTAAAAGAGAGTTTGTAAATATGAAAATGAATTCAATTCATTGGCTGCCTGATATCACCCAAAATGCTCAACAGCCAAGGAATTCTTATTGTTGTGCAGTCACTGTTGCAATGTGGGTAAGGTGTCAATCAACTTGGGCAGAGTCCAGTTACAGAAAGAGCAATGTGAAATTAATTTCCTTGAAATGTTGCTTCAAGTATAAACATTGACCAGCCTCCTAAATATAAAACCTAACTAATCATTGAAATAATGCAGCAAGAACTTTTATTTCACCAGCGTGTGAACACAAGATCCCAATGGAATGTCTAATCCAGCCTCCAAGACAACAGTCCTGTACATTTTTTCCTCGGAAGAATACTATAAGATCAGACTAAACTTTGTGCTCACGGCTCTGGAGGTGGACCTGATCCCACCATGTTCTGATGTGAGAACGTGAATGAAGTAAAGCTGACAGAGGGGTTTTCAATACCAGGGGTTTAAGGTGTAATTCCATTCTTACTTTTAATTACTTGCAGGCATTAAAGAAGACAACACTTACCAGGTGTGGTACTGGCAATAGAAGTGGCTGTGCTGGTTGTCTCTGTTGATGTTGTTGTTGTTTCTGAAGGAAAACAAAGACTTTCACAACCAACTCACACAACTTGAATCAGGACAGGATTGAAAGAGTTAGGACATGGGTCAAATAACAAAGAAAAGTACAGCACAGGAACAGGCCCATCGGCCCCTGAAATCTGTGCTGATCACGATGCCCTAAATAAAAAGAAAACAACCTTTGGCCCTTACTTGGTCTGTATCCCTCTATTCACGTACCCATCTAGATGCCTCTTAAATGTTGCTTATGTGCCCGCTTCCACTACCTCCTCTGGCAGCGAGTTCCAGGCACTCAACACTCTGCATGAAAAACCTCCCCCCGTACATCTCCCTTAAACTTTCCCCTTCTTACCTTGAACCTGTGCCCCCTTTCCTACTTCAATACATTGACATTTCCTAGAGCTTTCACACATCTATCTCTGTCCTCAACATCTGTCATGTCCTTCTTGGTGAATACCGATACAAAGTACTCATTAAAGATTTCACCCACTTCCTGTGGCTCCACGCATAACTTCCCTCCGTTGTCCTCGAGTGGGCCTTCTCTTTCTCTTGCTATCCTCTTACTCCTAATATGTGCATAAAAATTCTTGGGATTCCTCTTGAACCCGTTTGTTAAAGACAATTCATGGCTCCTTTCAGCCCTCCCGATTCCATGTTTAAGTTCCTTCCTACTTTCACTGTACTCCACAAGGGATTCATCAGTTTTTCGATGCCATACCTATCATATGCTTCCTTTTCTCTTTTGACTTTGCAGGGAATGAGAGAATGTGCAGAAAAGATTAAAGCCTTTTCTTACAGATGCCCAACTGGACATTAATGTGTCATTTTACACATCATATATTCCATCTGAACCATTGACAATCTCGCCATCAAAAGAGCGTCACTGTGAAAGATTGAATTTGGAACACTGATTCCAGTCTCTCTTTATGGTCTCAAACTGTGCTGAGAAATAGAATACATTGAAAGCTTAAAAGGGGATTCAGACTAGAACACAATGATACCCTGCATAATAGTTACTCTGTTATTCAATAAATGATTATCTGGATTCGGATCGAGAGAAATTTCCCATGTATCAAGTTGTACAACTCAATATTCAATGATGATTATCACCTTAACTGAATACACTGGTGCCAAGTGGTTTCATGTTATGTTCCAATTAGTTTTACTGCCTAGTTACCAGTTTAAGATATGTTCTGTACACGGAGACAGGAGAGGCACATTTCAAGAAGATTTATTCAATCAAGTTTGTGCTTTCAGGTGGCATAACTGAAACAAAACTTTGGTCAGCACTGATGCCAATAAGCACTGCCCTCTGATTGGAATGGAAGAATACACCGGAAGAGAAAGACTTTCACAGACAAGGAGCTGACGATGTAATGACTAAGTCCTTGCAATGCATAATGAAAGAGAAATCACTTACCAGTCGTGGAGCTAGTGGTTGAGCCAGTTGTTGTTGGTGACACTGTTGTACTTGTTAACTCTGAAAAATATTAAAATGTATTCAAAGTCACAAAATTGTGACTCAATTCACAAAGAACATTTATGCATTATCAAGCTAAGGTGATATGATTTGCACCAAATAAAACAAAGAAAATAATTGAGTGCAATAATACTGCACATTTGTCAAGAACTAATCAGACGAAGATCTTGAAGAAGGAAGTAACTGAGTTTATCCTGAAAATACTGAAATAGTAAAAATATTTTTTTGTGTTCATTGATAGAAAACTTGACTCACCAGTTGTGGAACGGGCAGGAGACTCAGATGTGGTGGTGGGCACTGTTGTTGAAGTTGTTTCTTCTGAAGAGGAGATAAATTATTTACAACCACAGCACAGAATTGTGATTTGGGACAGTATTGAGAGAGTTTTAAAAGAAATACCAGTTATTACACAAATTAATATCCTTCCATTAGCGTTCAAGAACACTTTTACAGATTCCCAAACACTGACCCTGCCATAATATGAAGTGTGTTTCCGTCTCAACAAGTGTAAAGTGTTCCACTACAGATTTACTCAATTGTCTTGGTTCAGGATTAGGTCATTTGGCCCATCGTGTCAGCAGCCAGCTGGGAATCATGAGTGTATCAGTTTCAAGGTCGTATTTGAGACACTGAAAGCATCCAGCACACCTACATGCCGGACAGTGGTGACTGTTAGAATACAGGTGGATCTCAAGTGCCTCATGGAACTTCAGACTGGAACAAAATATTATCGTTCGTACAACATTTGGCAAAAGTTGAATTGCAAGTGTGACAACAATGTGCAAACTCTCAGTTATTGAACAGCTCAATATCTGCTGACCCATCTCGAGACAATTCCTGTTTATCCAGATAATTAAAATGCATTTCACGGAAGCGCATCATCACTGTATAAATAATCATTCATGGTGAACTCTAGCATGCTTTGAGTTTCTATCAAAATTGTGAAGTGTCTTCCTTCATTACAAAGAAAGGGACTGACCTCAATGGTCAACATTAAGGAAATTTTTCAGTTGTATGTTAAATAAATCAAAACAAGACCAGAATCCTCCGAAGTTGTACACCTCACCACCACTACCAGCGAGAGGGGAGAATTTGGTGCTCAGCCAAATCCCCATTCACTGAAGTGGGGCTGGAGAATCCCAATCTCAAGTGAGGTCGGCGAACCATGCTCAAGATTTCTTCAAAGATTAAGTGAAAAACATTTGTCCATGAGCAGGAATGGATCAAGTTGCTGGAAGTGTAAAGGAATGGACTTTCATTGTCAATGAGATGAAGTTGAAAAATAAGAATTGTGTCTCAGGCCTACACACTGAAGAAACCAGCACTCACCGGTTGTGGAACTACTGGTCGAGCCAGTTATAGTTGGTGACACTGTTGTAGTTGTTCCCTCTGAAAGACAATAATCACAATCAAAACAGTCTCGTGTCAAGCAGGAGGAGGTAATATGCTTCATAGTGAGGATGCTGAAATGGGGAAAAACATTTGTGTGTGAATAGAATTGTGAATGTGTATTGAATGATACAGAAATAGTGAAAATACATTTGCCAAATATGATTTGCGCCAAATAAATCAAAGAAAATAATTAAGGTAAAATTGCTGCACGAGTCAAAACACTAATCAGACAAAGATCTTGAAGATGGAAATAATTGAGTGTGAAGCTGGAAATACTGAAATTGTGAAAATAAATTTGTGTTCATTAATAGAAAACTTGACTCACCAATTGCGGAACTGGCAGGAGACTCAGATGTGGTGGTTGGCACTGTTGTTGAAGTTGTTTCTTCTGAAGAGGAGAGAAATTATTTACAATCACTGCACAGAATTTTGAATTGGGATAGTATTGGGACAGTTTAGTTATTACATAAAGTAAAAGAGTGTTCACTATGTGTTTGAGAACTCTCCTACAAATCTCCAATCAATTACCCTGCCATGATATAAAGTGTGTTTCCTTCTACACGAGAGACAAGTTCTCCACTATAGAATGACAGAATTGCTACGGTACAGAAGGAGGCCACTTGGCCCATTGCAGCAGCACCCAATCGGATATCATGTGGCTATCTTTCCTCAAGGTCACAATTGTGAAACCAATCGCATCCAGAACATCTACATCCAAAACACTGGTGACTCTGGAAATACTAGTTGTCTTTGAACACCGAATGTAACTTCAGACTGGAACACAACATTACCCTTCATGAAACATTTGGCTCAGTTCGAAATGTGGATGTGAGAACAAGTGGAAACTCACAGCTTCGACTGTCAGTTATTCAACAAACCCATCTGGAGACAATTCCTGTCTGTCCAGATAATAAGAGCAGAATTCACTGAAGATCACCAACACCGTATCAAAAAACTCATGGTGTGTCCTGACTTTCTGGCTGAAATTTCAAAAAGTCTGTTTACAATAAAAATAAAGGGTCTGACCACAATGGTGAATCGTAAGGAAGCTTTATAATTATATTTTCAATAAATCAAAACCAGATTTCTTGAATTGTTAATCAAATAACCTCTGTCCACAAGCACGAATAGACTAAGTTACCAGAAGTGTAAAGAAATGCACTTTCACTGTCATCAAGCTGGATGCAGATAATAACACTTGTGTCTGACGCCTTACTATTATAGACTGAAGAAACCAGCACTCACCAGTTGTGGAGCTGCTGGTGGAGCCAGTTGTACTGGTTGACACTGTTGTAGTTGTTCCCTCTGAAAGAGAATAATCACATTCAAAACCACAAAACGTCAATGCAATTCCTAAACATGCTTTAATGAAGATTCATCACAAGACAACTGGATAGATATGCAACATTAAATATATGTTTAGATTTCATTACATCTCTGAAAATGAAACCAGCCTCGTGTCAAGGAGACAAAAGTCATATGCTTCACAATGAGGGTGCTATTATTGAGAAAACATCTTTGTGCTAATAGGATTGCGAATGTGTATTGAAATAAGGAAACACTCACCAGTTGTGGAACTGGCAGTCGTCTCAGTTGTGCTGCTTGTCCCTGTTGTTGTCGTTGATTCTACAGAAGAACAAACAAACCGTTAAGAACCGATATATCCATCTTGAATGGGGGAGCTTTGAGAGAAATTACAAATTGGGTGCATTTTCCATCGTTTGAAAGAGAGTTTGTAAACATGAAATGAATTCAATTCATTGGCTGCCTGATATCACCCAAAATGCTCGACAGCCAAGGAATTATCATTGCTGTGCAGTCACTGTTGCAATGTGGGTAAGATGTCAATCAACTTGGGCAGAGTCCAATTACAGAAAGAGCAATGTGAAATCCATTTCCTTGAGATGTTGCTTCAAGCATAGACATTGACCAGCCTCCTAAATATAAAACCTGACTAATCATTGAAATGATGCAGCAAGAACTTTTATTTCACCAGCGTGTGCACACAAGATCCCGATGGAATGTCTAATGCAGCAGCCAAAACTCCAGTCCAGTGCTTTCCTTCCTCAGAACACGAATAGATCAAACTAGATTTTGTGCTCAAAATTCTGGAGGTGGACTTGATCCCACCATCATCTGATGCGAGAATATGAAGAATGAAGCAAAGCTGACAGAGGGGTTTTCACTGACCCGGGGGCTTCAGGTGTAATAGCATTCTTACTTTTAATTCTATCCAGGAATCAAAGAAGACAACACTTACCAGGTGTGGAGCTGGCAGTAGAAGTGACTGTGCTGGTTGTCTCTGTTGATGTAGTTGTTGTTTCTGAAGGAAAACAAAGACTTTCACAATCAGTTCACACAATTGAATCAGGACAGGATTGAAAGAGTTAGAACATGAGTCAGCAGGGAATACATGAGAGAATGTGCAGAAAAGATTAAAGCCTTTTCCTACTGGGCCCGAATTGGATATTAGCGACTCATTTTATACATCATGTATTCCATCTGAACCACTGACAAGCTCTCCATCAGAGGAGTATCACTGTGAAAGATTGAATTTGGAACACTGATTCCAGTCTTCCTATTTGGTCTCAAACTGCGCTGACAAATAGAATACATTGAAAGCTTAAAAGGGGATTCAGACTCAAACACAATGATACCCTGCACAAAATAGTGATTACTCTGTTATTCAATAAACGATTACCTGCATTTCGATCTGGAGAAATTTCCCATTTATCAAGGTGTACAGCTCAATATTCAAAGATGATTACCACCTTGGTCCCCTTATTTGCGAAAGGATATATTGGCTTTGGAGGGAGTGCAGAGAAGGTTCACCAGGTTGATACCGGAGATGAGGGGTGTAGCTTATGAGGAGAGATTAAACAGATTGGGTCTGTACTCGTTGGAGTTTAGAAGGATGAGGGGTGATCTTATAGAGACATATAAGATAATGAAGGGGCTGGATAGGGTAGAGGTGGAGAGATTCTTTCCACTTAGAAGGGAACTAGAGAGCACAGCCTCAAAATAAGGGGGGGCCGGTTCAGAACAGAGTTGAGGGGGAACTTCTTCTCTCAGAGGGTAGTGAATCTCTGGAATTCTCTGCCCATTGAAGTGGTGGAGGCTTCCTCGTTGAATATGTTTAAATCACGGGTAGATAGTTTTCTGATCGATAAGGGAATTGGGGGATATGGGGAGCAGGCGGGTAAGTGGAACTGATTCGCTTCAGGTCAGCCATGATCTTGTTGAATGGCGGGGCAGGCTCGAAGGGCCAGATGGCCTACTCCTGCTCCTATTTCTTATGTTCTTATGTTCTTAACTGAATACACTGTTGCCGAGTGGTTTCATGTTATCTTTAATTTAGTTTTACAACCTAGTTACCACTTTATATGTTCTGTACACTGAGACAGGAGAGGCAGATTTTAAGATTTATTTCAATCAAGTGTGCGCTCTCAACTGGCTTTTAGAATAAATCAAAACGAAATTCTGGTCAACATTGGTGCCAATAAATACTGCCCTCTGGCTGGAATGGAAGAATACACAGGTAGAGAAAGGCAACAGACTCTCACAGACAAGGAGCTGACGATGTAATGAAACCGCTTGTATCTAAGTCCCTGCAATGTATAATGAAAGAGAAATCACTCACCAGTTGTGGAGCCAGTGGTTGAGCCAGTTGTTGTTGGTGACACTGTTGTACTTGTCAACTCTGAAAAATATTAAAGATGTTCAAAGTCACAAAAATCTAGCTCAATTGATAAAGAACAATTCTGCATTATCAAGCTAAGGTGATATGATTTGCGCCAAATAAATCAAAGAAAATAATTAAGGTGAAATTGCTGCACGAGTCAAAAACTAATCAGACAAAGATCTTGAAGATGGAAGTAATTGAGTTTAAAGCTGGAAATACTGAAATAGTGAAAATAAATTTGTGTTCACTAATAGAAAACTTGACTCACCAGCTGTGGAACGGGCAGTAGACTCAGATGTGGTGGTGGGCACTGTTGTTGAAGTTGTTTCTTCTGAAGAGGAGAGAAATTATTTGTGAACTGGGACAATATTGAGAGAGTTTTAAAAGAAATACCAGTTATCACACAAATTAATATCCTTCCGTTAGCGTTCGAGAACACTTTTACAGATCCCCAAACACTTACCCTGCCATAATATGAAGTGTGTTTCCTTCTGAACAAGTGATAAGTGTTTCACTACAGATTTACATCATTGTCTTGGTTCAGGATTAGGCCATTTGGCCCATCGTGTCAGCCCCCAGGTGGGAATCATGAGTGTATCAGTTTCAAGGTCATATTTGAGACACTGAAAGCATCCAGCACTCCTACATCCCGGACAGTGGTGACTGTTAGAATACAGGTGGATCACAAGTGCCTAATGGAACTTCAGACTGGAACAAAATATTGTCGTTCGTACAACATTTGGCAAAGTTTGAATTGTAATTGTGACATCAATGTGGAAACTCTCGGCTTCTACTCTCAGTTATTGAACATCTCAATACCTGCGGACCCATCTGGAGACAATTCCTGATTATCCAGATAATAAAAATGCATTTCACTGAAGCTCATCGCCACTGTATAAATAATCATTCATGGTGATCTCCAACATGCTTTGAGTTTCTATCAAAATTGTGAAGTATCTTCCTTCACTATGAAAAAAGGGACTGACCTCAATGGTCAACATTAAGGATATTTTTCAGTTGTATGTTAAATAAATCGAAACAAGGACCAGAATTCTCCAATGTTGTACACCTCACCACCACCACCAGCGAGAGGGGAGAATTTGGTGCTCAGCCAAATCTCCATTCACTGAAGTGGGACTGGAGAATCCCTGCCTCAAGTGAGGTCGGCAAACCACGCTCAAGATTTCTTCAAAGATTAATTGAAAAACATTTGTCCATGAGCAGGAATGGATCAAGTTGCTGGAAGTGTAAAGGAATGGACTTTCACTGTCAATGAGATGAAGTTGAAAAATAAGAATTGTGTCTCAGGCCTACACACTGAAGAAACCAGCACTCACCGGCTGTGGAGCTACTGGTCGAGCCAGTTGTAGTTGGTGACACTGTTGTAGTTGTGCCCTCTGAAAGACAATAATCACAATCAAAACAGTCTCGTGTCAGGCAGGAGGAGGTAATGTGCTTCATAGTGAGGATGCTGAAATGGTGAATAGAATTGCGAATGTGTATTGAATGATACTGAAATAATGAAAATACATCTGTGTGTTCATTAATAGAAAACTTGACTCACCAATTGCCGAACTGGCAGGAGACTCAGATGTGGTGGTTGGCACTGTTGTTGAAGTTGTTTCTTCTGAAGAGGAGAGAAATTATTTACAATCACTGCACAGAATTTTGAATTGGGATAGTATTGGGAAAGTTTAGTTATTACATAACGTAAAAGAGCGTTCACTATGTGTTTGAGAACTCTCCTACAAATCCCCAATCAATTACCCTGCCATAATATGAAGTGTGTTTCCTTCTACACGAGAGACAAGTTCTCCACTATAGAATGACAGAATTGCTACGGTACAGAAGGAGGCCACTTGGCCCATTGTGGCAGCACCCAATCGGATATCATGTGGCTATCTTTCCTCAAGGTCACAATTGTGAACCCAATCGCATCCAGAACATCTACACCCAACACAGTGGTGACTCTGGAAATACTAGTTGTCTTTGAACACCGAATGTAACTTCAGACTGGAACACAATATTGCCCTTCATGAAACATTTGGCAAAGCTCGAAATGTGGATGTGAGAACAAGCGGAAACTCACAGCTCCGACTGTCAGTTATTCGACAAACCCATCTGGAGACAATTCCTGTCTGTCCAGATAATAAGAGCAGAATTCACTGAAGATTACCAACGCCGCATTAAAAAACTCATGGTGATGTCTAGCCTGTCCTGTCTTTCTGGATGAAATTTCGAAAAGTCTGTTTACAATAAAAATAAAGGGTCTGACCTCAATGGTGAATCATAAGGAAGTTTTACAATTATATTTTCAATACATCAAAACCAGATTTCTTTAATAGTTAATCAAATAACCTCTGTCCATAAGCAGGAATAGACTAAGATACCAGAAGTGTAAAGAAATGCACTTTCACTGTCAACAAGCTGGATTCAGATAATAACACTTGTGTCTGATGTCTTACTATTATAGACTGAAGAAACCAGCACTCACCAGTTGTGGTCGAGCCAGTTGTACTGGTTGACACTGTTGTAGTTGTTCCCTCTGAAAGACAATAATCACATTCAAACCTCAAAAGTTCAATGCAATTCCTAAACATGCATTAATGGAGATTCATCACAAGACAACTGGATAGATATGCAACATTAAATATATGTTTAGATTTCATTACATCTCTGAAAATGAAACCAGCCTCGCGTCAAGGAGACAAATGTCATATGCTTCACAATGAGGGTGCTATTATTGAGAAAACATCTTTGTGCTAATAGAATTGCGAATCTGTATTGAAAGAAGGAATCACTCACCAGTTATGGAACTGGCAGTCGTCTCAGTTGTGCTGCTTGTCCCTGTTGTTGTTGTTGATTCTACAGAAGAACAAACAAACTGTTAAGAACCGATATATCCATCTCGAATGGGGGAGCTTTGAGAGAAATTACCTATTGGGTGCATTTTCCATCGTTAAAAAGAGAGTTTGTAAATATGAAATGAATTCAATTCATTGACTGCCCGATATCACCCAAAATGCTCGACTGCCAAGGAATTATCATTGCTGTGTAGTCACTGTTGCAATGTGGGTAAGGTGTCAATCAACTTGGACTGTGACGAAGTACAGAAAGAGCAATGTGAAATCCATTTCCTTGAGATGTTGCTTCAAGCATAAACATTGACCAGCCTCCTAAATATAAAACCTGACTAATCATTGAAATAATGCAGCAAGAACTTTTATTTCACCAGCTTGTGCACACAAGATCCCGCTGGAATGTCTAATCCAGCAGCCAAAACTCCAGATAGGTGCTTTCCTTCCTCAGAACACTAATAGATCAAACTAGATTTTATGCTCGAAATTCTGGAGGTGAACTTGATCCCACCATCAGCTGATGCGAGTATGTGAAGAATGAAGCAAAGCTGACAGAGGGGTTTTCACTGACCGGGAGCTTCAGGTGCAATCGCATTCTTACTTTTAATTCTTTCCAGGAATCAAAGAAGACAACACTTACCAGGTGTGGAACTGGCAGTAAAAGTGACTGTGCTGGTTGTCTCTGTTGATGTAGTTGTTGTTTCTGGAGGAAATCAAAGACTGTCACAATGAATTCACACAACTTGAATCAGGACAGTATTGAAAGAGTTAGAACATGAGTCAGCAGGGAATACATGAGGGAATGTGCAGAAAAGATTAAAGCCTTTTCCACAGGGGCCTAATTAGCGAGTCATTTTATACATTATGTATTCCATCTGAACCACTGACAAGCTCTCCATCAGAAGAGTATCACTGTGAAAGATTGAATTTGGAACATTGATTCCAGTCTCTCTTTATGGTCTCAAACTGTGCTGACAAATAGAATACATTGAAAGCTTAAAAGGGGTTTCAGACTCGAACACAATGATACCCTGCACAAAATAGTGATTACTCTGTTATTCAATTAACGATTACCTGCATTTCGATCTGGAGAAGTTTCCCACTTATCAAGGTGTACAGCTCAATATTCAAAGCTGATTATCACCTTAACAGAATACACTGTTGCCGAGTGGCTTCATGTTATCTTTAATTTAGTTTTACAATCTAGATACCACTTTATATGTTCTGTACACTGAGACAGGAGAGGCAGATTTTAAGATTTATTTCAATCAAGTGTGCGCTCTCAGGTGACTTTTGGAATAAATCAAAACGAAATTCTGGTCAACATTGATGCCAATAAACACTGCCCTCTGGCTGGAATGGAAGACATGATGTGGAGATGCCGACGTGGGACTGGGGTAAACACAGTAAGAAGTCTAACAACACCAGGTTAAAGTCCAACCTGTTGGACTTTAACCTGGAATGGAAGAATACACTGGAAGGGAAAGGCAACAGACTTTCACAGACAAGGAGCTGACGATGTAATGAAACCGCTTGTATCTAAGTCCTTGCAATGTATAATGAAAGAGGAATCACTCACCAGTTGTGGAGCCAGTGGTTGAGCCAGTTGTTGTTGGTGACACTGTTGTACTTGTCAACTCTGAAAAATATTAAAGATGTTCAAAGTCACAAAACTCTAACTCAATTCATAAAGAACATTTATGCATTATCAAGCTAAGATGATATGATTTGCACCAAATAATTCAAAGAAAATAATTAAGGTAAAATTGCTGCACGAGTCAAAAACTAATCAGACAAAGATCTTGAAGATGGAAGTAATTGAGTTTAAAGCTGGAAATACTGGAATAGTGAAAATAAATTTGTGTTCATTCATAGAAAACTTGACTCACCAGTTGTGGAACGGGCAGTAGACTCAGATGTGGTGGTGGGCACTGTTGTTGAAGTTGTTTCTTCTGAAGAGGAGAGAAATTATTTACAAGCACAGCACAGAATTGTGAATCGGGACAATATTGAGAGAGTTTTAAAAGAAATACCAGTTATTACACAAATTAATATCCTTCCGTTAGCGTTCGAGAACACTTTTAAAGGTCCCCAAACACTGACCCTGCCACAATATGAAGTGTGTTTCCTTCTGAACAAGTGACAAGTGTTTCACTACAGATTTACATAATTGTCTTGGTTCAGGATTAGGCCATTTGGCCCATCGTGTCAGCACCCAGGTGGGAATCATGAGTGTATCAGTTTCAAGGTCGTATTTGAGACACTGAAAGCATTCAGCACTCTTACATCCCGGACAGTGGTGACTGTTAAAATACAGGTGGATCTCAAGAGACTCATGGAACTTCAGACTGGAACAAAATATTGTCGTTTGGACATTTGGCAAAGGTAGAATTGTAATTGTGACATCAATGTGGAAACTCTCGGCTTCTACTCTCAGTTATTGAACAGCTCAATACCTGCTGACCCATCTGGAGACAATTCCTGATTATCCAGATAATAAAAATGCATTTCACTGAAGCTCATCACCACTGTATAAATAATCATTCCTGGTGACCTCTAGCATGCTTTGAGTTTCTATCTAAATTGTGAAGTTTCTTCCTTCACTATGAAAAAAGGGACTGACCTCAATGGTCAACATTAAGTATATTTTTCAGTTGTATGTTAAATAGATCGAAACAAGGACCAGAATTCTCCGATGTTGTACACGGGCGGCACGGTTGCACAGTGGTTAGCACTGCTGCTTCACAGCTCCAGGGACCTGGGTTCGATTCCCGGCTTGGGTCACTGTCTGTGTGAAGTTTGCAAATTCTCCTCGTGTCTGCGTGGGTTTACTCCGGGTGCTCCGGTTTCCTCCCACAGTCGAAAGATGTGCGGGTTAGGTTGATTGGCCGTGCTAAAATTGCCCCTTAGTGTCCTGAGATGGGTCGGTTAGAGGGATTAGCGGGTAAATGTGTAGGGATAAGGGGGTAGGCCCTGGGTGGGATTGCGGTCGGTGCAGTCTCGATGGGCCAGATGGCCTCTTTCTGCACAGTAGGGTTTCTATGATTTCTATGATTTCTACACCTCACCACCACTACCAGCGAGAGGGGAGAATTTGGTGCTCAGCCAAATCTCCATTCACTGAAGTGGGACTGGAGAATCCCAACCACAAGTGAGGTCGGTGAACCACGCTCAAGATTTCTTCAAAGATTAAATGAAAAACATTTGTCCATGAGCAGGAATGGATCAAGTTGCTGGAAGTCTAAAGGAATGGACTTTCACTGACAATGAGATGAAGTTGAAAAATAAGAATTGTTTCTGAGCCCTACACCAGCACTCACCGGTTGTGGAGCTACTGGTCGAGCCAGTTGTAGTTGGTGACACTGTTGTAGTTGTTCCCTCTGAAAGACAATAATCACAATCAAAACAGTCTCGTGTCAGGCAGGAGGAGGTAATATGCTTCATAGTGAGGATGCTGAAATGGTGAATAGAATTGCGAATGTGTATTGAATGATACTGAAATAGTGAAAATACATTTGTGTGTTCATTAATAGAAAACTTGACTCACCAATTGCCGAACTGGCAGGAGACTCAGATGTGGTGGTTGGCACTGTTGTTGAAGTTTCTTCTGAAGAGGAGAGAAATTATTTACAATCACTGCACAGAATTTTGAATTGGGATAGTATTGGGACAGTTTAGTTAATACATAGAGTAAAAGAGTGTTCACTATGTGTTTGAGAACTCTCCTACAAATCCCCAATCAATTACCCTGCCATAATATAAAGTGTGCTTCCGTCTACACGAGAGACAAGTTCTCCACTATAGAATGACAGAATTGTTACGGTACAGAAGGAGGCCACTTGGCCCATTGTGGCAGCAACCAATCGGATATCATGTGGCTATCTTTCCTCAAGGTTACAATTGTGAAACCAATCGCATCCAGAACATCTACGTCCAAAACAGTGCTGACTCTGGAAATACTAGTTGTCTTTGAACACCGAATGGAACTTCAGACTGGAACACAACATTACCCTTCATGAAACATTTGGCACAGTTCGAAATGTGGATGTGAGAACAAGCGGAAACTCACAGCTCCGACTGTCAGTTATTCAACAAACCCATCTGGAGACAATTCCTGTATGTCCAGATAATAAGAGCAGAATTCACTGAAGATCACCAGGCATATGTTCAGACATAAGGAAGTTTTACAATTATATTTTGAATAAATCAAAACCAGATTTCTTTAATAGTTAATAAAATAACCTCTGTCCACAAGCAGGAATAGACTAAGTTACCAGAAGTGTAAAGAAATGCACTTTCACTGTCAAGAAGCTGGATGCAGATAATAACACTTGTGTCTGACGCCTTACTATTATAGACTGAAGAAACCAGCACTCACCAGTTGTGGAGCTGCTGGTCGAGCCAGTTGTACTGGTTGACACTGTTGTAGTTGTTCCCTCTGAAAGAGAATAATCACATTCAAAACCACGAAACTTCAATGCAATTCCTAAACATGCTTTAATGGAGATTCATCACAAGGCAACTGGATAGATATGCAACATTAAATATATGTTTAGATTTCATTGCATCTCTAAAAATGAAATCAGCCTCGTGTCAAGGAGACAAATGTCATATGCTTCACAATGAGGGTGCTATTATTGAGAAAACATCTTTGTGCTAATAGGATTGCGAATGTGTATTGAAATAAGGAAACACTCACCAGTTGTGGAACTGGCAGTCGTCTCAGTTGTGCTGCTTGTCCCTGTTGTTGTCGTTGATTCTACAGAAGAACAAACAAACCGTTAAGAACCGATATATCCATCTCGAATGGGGGAGCTTTGAGAGAAATTACCAGTTGGGTGCATTTTCCATCGTTTAGAAGAGAGTTTGTAAATATGAAATGAATTCAATTCAATGGCTGCCCAACATCACCCAAAATGCTCAGCAGCCAAGGAATTATTATTGTTGTGCAGTCACTGTTGCAATGTGGGTAAGGTGTCAATCAACTTGGGCAGACTATAATTACAGAAAGAGCAATGTGAAATCCATTTCCTTGAGATGTTGCTTCAAGCATAAACATTGACCAGCCTCCTAAATATAAAACCTGACTAATCATTGAAATAATGCAGCAAGAACTTTACTTCACCAGCATGTGCACACAAGATCCCGATGGAATGTCTAATCCAGCAGTCAAAACTTCAGTCCAGTGTTTTCCTTCCTCAGAACACTAATAGATCAAACTAGATTTTGTGCTGAAAAGTCTGTACGTGGACTTGATCCCACCTTCATCTGATGCGAGAATGTGAAGAATGAAGCAAAGCTGACAGAGGGGTTTTCACTGACCCGGGGGCGTCAGGTGTAACAGCATTCTTACTTTTAATTCTTTCCAGGAATTAAAGAAAACAACACTTACCAGGTGTGGAGCTGGCAGTAGAAGTGACTGTGCTGGTTGTCTCTGTTGATGTAGTTGTTGTTTCTGGAGGAAAACAAGGACTTTCACAATGAATTCACACAACTTGAATCAGGACAGGATTGAAAGAGTTAGAACATGAGTCAGCAGGGAATACATGAGAGAATGTGCAGAAAAGATTAAAGCCTTTTCCCTCAGGGTCCGAACTGGATATTAGCGAGTCATTTTATACATTGTGTATTCCATCTGAACCACTGACAAGCTCTCCATCAGAAGAGTATCACTGTGAAAGATTGAATTTGGAACACTGAATCCAGTCTCCCTTTATGGTCTCAAACTGTGCTGACAAATAGAATACATTGAAAGCTTAAAAGGGGATTCAGACTCGAACACAATGATACCCTGCACAAAATAGTGATTACTCTGTTATTCAATGAATGATTACCTGCATTTCGATCTGGAGGAACTTCCCATTTATCAAGGAATACAGCTCAATATTCAAAGATGATTATCACCTTAACTGAATACACTGTTGCCGAGTGGCTTCATGTTATCTTCAATTTAGTTTTACAATCTAGTTACCACTTTATATGTTCTGTACACTGAGACAGGAGAGGCAGATTTTAAGATTTATTTCAATCAAGTGTGCGCTCTCAGGTGACTTTTGGAATGAATCAAAACAAAATTCTGGTCAACATTGATGCCAATAAACACTGCCCTCTGGCTGGAATGGAAGACATGATGTGGAGATGCCGGCGTGGGACTGGGGTAAACACAGTAAGAAGTCTAACAACACCAGGTTAAAGTCCCACCTGTTGGACTTTAATCTGGAATGGAAGAATACACTGGAAGGGAAAGGCAACAGACTTTCACAGACAAGGAGCTGACGATGTAATGAACCCGCTTGTATCTAAGTCCTTGCAATGCATAATGAAAGAGGAATCACTCACCAGTTGTGGAGCCAGTGGTTGAGCCAGTTGTTGTTGGTGACACTGTTGTACTTGTCAACTCTGAAAAATATTAAAGATGTTCAAAGTCACAAAACTCTAACTCAATTCATAAAGAACAAATCTGCATTATCAAGCTAAGATGATATGATTTGCGCCAAATAAATCAAAGAAAATAATTAAGGTAAAATTGCTGCACGAGTCAAAAACTAATCAGACAAAGATCTTGAAGATGGAAATAATTGAGTTTAAAGCTGGAAATACTGAAGTAGTGAAAATAAATATGTGTTCATTCATAGAAAACTTGACTCACCAGTTGTGGAACGGGCAGGAGACTCAGATGTGTTGGTGGGCACTGTTGTTGAAGTTGTTTCTTCTGAAGAGGAGGGAAATTATTTACAAGCACAGCACAGAATTGTGATTTGGGACAATATTGAGAGAGTTTTAAAAGAAATACCAGTTATTACACAAATTAATATCCTTTCGTTAGCGTTCGAGAACACTTTTACAGATTCCCAAACACTGACCCTGCCATAATATGAAGTGTGTTTCCTTCCGAACAAGTGATAAGTGTTTCACTACAGATTTACATAATTGTCTTGGTTCAGGATTAGGCCATTTGGCCCATCGTGTCAGCACCCAGGTGGGAATCATGAGTGTATCAGTTTCAAGGTCGTATTTGAGACACTGAAAGCATCCAGCACTCCTACATCCCGGACAGTGGTGACTGTTAGAATACAGGTGGATCTCAAGTGCCTCATGGAACTTCAGACTGGAACAAAATATTATCGTTCATAGAACATTTGGCAAAGTTTGAATTGTAATTATGACATCAATGTGGGTTCTCTCAGCTTCTACTCTCAGTTATTGAACAGCTCAATACCTGCTGACCCATCTGGAGACAATTCCTGATTATCCAGATAATAAAAATGCATTTCACTGAAGCTGATCACCACTGTATAAATAATCATTCCTGGTGACCTCTAGCATGCTTTGAGTTTCTATCTAAATTGACTATGAAAAAAGGGACTGACCTCAATGGTCAACATTAAGGATATTTTTCAGTTGTATGTTAAATAAATCGAAACAAGGACCAGAATTCTCCAATGTTGTACACCTCACCACCACTACCAGCGAGAGGGGAGAATTTGGTGCTCAGCCAAATCTCCATTCACTGAAGTGGGACTGGAGAATCCCAACCACAAGTGAGGTCGGCGAACTATGCTCAAGATTTCTTCAAAGATTAAATGAAAAACATTTGTCCATGAGCAGGAATGGATCAAGTTGCTGGAAGTGTAAAGGAATGGACTTTCACTGTCAATGAGATGAAGTTGAAAAATAAGAATTGTGTCTCAGGCCTACACACTGAAGAAACCAGCACTCACCGGCTGTGGAGCTACTGGTCGAGCCAGTTGTAGTTGGTGACACTGTTGTAGTTGTTCCCTCTGAAAGACAATAATCACAATCAAAACAGTCTCGTGTCAGGCAGGAGGAGGTAATTTGCTTCATAGTGAGGATGCTGAAATGGTGAATAGAATTGCGAATGTGTATTGAATGATACTGAAATAGTGAAAATACATTTGTGTGTTCATTAATAGAAAACTTGACTCACCAATTGCGGAACTGGCAGGAGACTCAGATGTGGTGGTTGGCACTGTTGTTGAAGTTTCTTCTGAAGAGGAGAGAAATTATTTACAATCACTGCACAGAATTTTGAATTGGGACAGTTTAGTTATTACATAAAGTAAAAGAGTGTTCACTTTATGTTTGCGAACTCTCCTACAAATCCCCAATCAATTACCCTGCCATGATATAAAGTGTGTTTCCTTCTACACGAGAGACAAGTTCTCCACTATAGAATGACAGAATTGTTACGGTACAGAAGGAGGCCACTTGGCCCATTGTGGCAGCACCCAATCGGATATCATGTGGCTATCTTTCCTCAAGGTTACAATTGTGAAACCTATCGCATCCAGAACATCTACGTCCAAAACACTGGTGACTCTGGAAATACTAGTTGTCTTTGAACAACGAATGGAACTTCAGACTGGAACACAACATTACCCTTCATGAAACATTTGGCAAAGTTCGAAATGTGGATGTGAGAACAAGCAGAAACTCACAGCTCCGACTGTCAGTTATTCAACAAACCCATCTGGAGACAATTCCTGTATGTCCAGATAATAAGAGCAGAATTCACTGAATATCACCAACACCGCATTAAAAAACTCATGGTGATGTCTAGCCTGTCATGACTTTCTGGATGAAATATCGAAAAGTCTGTTTACAATAAAAATAAAGGGTCTGACCTCAATGGTGAATCATAAGGAAGTTTTACAATTATATTTTTAATAAATCAAAACCAAATTTCTTTAATAGTTAATCAAATAACCTCTGTCCACAAGCAGGAATAGACTAAGTTACCAGAAGTGTAAAGAAATGCACTTTCACTGTCAACAAGCTGGATTCAGATAATAACACTTGTGTCTGACGTCTTACTATTATAGACTGAAGAAACCAGCACTCACCAGTTGTGGTCGAGCCAGTTGTACTGGTTGACACTGTTGTAGTTGTTCCCTCTGAAAGACAATAATCACATTCAAAACCACAAAAGTTCAATGCAATCCCTAAACATGCTTTAATGGAGATTCATCACAAGACAACTGGATAGATATGCAACATTAAATATATGTTTAGATTTCATTACATCTCTGAAAATGAAACCAGCCTCGTGTCAAGGAGACAAATGTCATATGCTTCACAATGAGGGTGCTATTATTGAGAAAACATCTTTGTGCTAATAGGATTGCGAATGTGTATTGAAAGAAGGAATCACTCACCAGTTGTGGAACTGGCAGTCGTCTCAGTTGTGCTGCTTGTCCCTGTGGTTGTCGTTGATTCTACAGAAGAACAAACAAACCGTTAAGAACCGATATATCCATCTCGAATGGGGGAGCTTTGAGAGAAATTACCAATTGGGTGCATTTTCCATCGTTTAAAAGAGAGTTTGTAAATGTGAAATGAAATCAATTCATTGGTTGCCCGATATCACCCAAAATGCTCGACTGCCAAGGAATTATCATTTTTGTGCAGTCACTGTTGCAATGTGGGCAAGGTGTCAATCAACTTGGGTTGAGTAGTTACAGAAAGAGCAAAGTGAAATCCATTTCCTTGAGATGTTGCTTCAAGCATAAACATTGACCAGCCTCCTAAATATAAAACCTGACCAATCATTGAAATAATGCAGCAACAACCTTTATTTCACCCGCGTGTGCACACAAGATCCCAATGGAATGTCTAATCCAGCAGACTTCAGTCCAGTGCTTTTCTTCCGCAGAACACTAATAGATCAAACTAGATTTTGAGCTGAAAAGTCTGTACGTGGACTTGATCCCACCTTCATCTGATGCGAGTATGTGAAGAATGAAGCAAAGCTGACAGAGGGGTTTTCACTGACCGGGAGCTTCAGCTGTAATAGCATTCTTACTTTTAATTCTTTCCAGGAATTAAAGAAGACAACACTTACCAGGTGTGGAACTGGCAGTAGAAGTGACTGTGCTGGTTGTCTCTGTTGTTGTAGTTGATGTTTCTGGAGAAAAACAAGGACTTTCACAATGAATTCACACAAGGACAGTATTGAAAGAGTTACAACATGAGTCAGCAGGGAATACATGAGAGAATGTGCAGAAAAGATTAAAGCCTTTTCCTACAGGGGCCCAATTGGATATTAGCGAGTCATTTTATACATTGTGTATTCCATCTGAACCACTGACAAGCTCTCCATCAGAAGAGTATCACTGTGAAAGATTGAATTTGGAACACTGAATCCAGTTTCCCTTTATGTTCTCAAACTGCGCTGACAAATAGAATACATTGAAAGCTTAAAAGGGGATTCAGACTCAAACACAATGATACCCTGCACAAAATAGTGATTACTCTGTTATTCAATAAACGATTACCTGCATTTCGATCTGGAGAAGTTTCCCGTTTATCAAGGTGTACAGCTCAATATTCAAAGATGATTACCACCTTAACTGAATAAACTGTTGCCGAGTGGTTTCATGTTATCTTTAATTTAGTTTTACAATCGAGTTACCACTTTATATGTTCTGTACACTGAGACAGGAGAGGCAGATTTTAAGATTTATATCAATCAAGTGTGTGCTCTCAGGTGGCTTTTGGAATAAATCAAAATAAAATTCTGGTCAACATTGATGCCAATAAACACTGCCCTCTGGCTGGAATGGAAGAATGCACCGGAAGAGAAAGGCAACAGACTTTCACAGACAAGGAGCTGACGATGTAATGAACCCGCTTGTATCTAAGTCCTTGCAATGCATAATGAAAGAGGAATCACTCACCAGTTGTGGAGCCAGTGGTTGAGCCAGTTGTTGTTGGTGACACTGTTGTACTTGTCAACTCTGAAAAATATTAAAGATGTTCAAAGTCACAAAAATCTAACTCATAAAGAACAATTCTGCATTATCAAGCTAAGATGATATGATTTGCGCCAAATAAATCAAAGAAAATAATTAAGGTAAAATTGCTGCACGAGTCAAAAACTAATCAGACAAAGATCTTGAAGATGGAAATAATTGAGTTTAAAGCTGGAAATACTGAAATAGTGAAAATAAATATGTATGTTCATTCATAGAAAACTTGACTCACCAGTTGTGGAACGGGCAGTAGACTCAGATGTGGTGGTGGGCACTGAAGTTGTTTCTTTTGAAGAGGAGAGAAATTATTTACAAGCACAGCACAGAATTGTGATTCGGGACAATATTGAGTGAGTTTTAAAAGAAACACCAGTTATTACACAAATTAATATCCTTCCGTTAGCGTTCGAGAACACTTTTACAGATCCCCAAACACTTACCCTGCCACAATATGAAGTGTGTTTCCTTCTGAACAAGTGATAAGTGTTCCACTACAGATTTACATAATTGTCTTGGTTCAGGATTAGGCCATTTGGCCCATCGTGTCAGCACCCAGGTGGGAATCATGAGTGTATCAGCTTCAAGGTTTTATTTAAGACGCTGAACGCATTCAGCACTCCTACATCCCGGACAGTGGTGACTGTTAAAATACAGGTGGATCTCAAGTGTCTCAAGGCACTTCAGACTGGAACAAAATATTGTCGTTCGGACATTTGGCAAAGTTTGAATTGTAATTGAGACATCAATGTGGAAACTCTCGACTTCTACTCTCAGTTATTGAACAGCTCAATACCTGCTGACCCATCTGGAGACAATTCCTGATTATCCAGATAATAAAAATGTATTTCACTGAAGCTCATCACCACTGTATAAATAATCATTCCTAGTGATCTCTAGCATGCCCTGAGTTTCTATCAAAATTGTGAAGTGTCTTCCCTTGCTATGAAAATAGAAACTGACCTTAAGGATTTTCCAGTTGTATGACAAATAAATCGAAACAAGGATCAGAATTCTCCGATGTTGTACACCTCAGCACCACTACCAGCGAGAGAGGAAAATTTGGTTTTCAGCCAAATCTCCATTCACTGAAGTGGTACTGGAGAATCTCAACCTCAAGTGAGGTCGGCGAACCACGCTCAAGATTTCTTCAAAGTTTCAATGAAAAACATTTGTCCATGACCAGGAATGGATCAAGTTGCTGGAAGTGTAAAGGAATGGACTTTCATTGTCAATGAGATGAAGTTGAAAAATAAGAATTGTGTCTCAGGCCTACACACTGAAGAAACCAGCACTCACCGGTTGTGGAACTACTGGTCGAGCCGGTTGTAGTTGGTGACACTGTTGTAGTTGTTCCCTCTGAAAGACAATAATCACAATCAAAACAGTCTCGTGTCAGGCAGGTGGAGGTAATATGCTTCATAGTGAGGATGCTGAAATGGTGAATAAAATTGCGAATAATACTGAAATAGTGAAAATACATTTGTGTGTTCATTAATAGAAAACCTGACTCACCAATTGCGGAACTGGCAGGAGACTCAGATGTGGTGGTTGGCACTGTTGTTGAAGTTGTTTCTTCTGAAGAGGAGAGAAATTATTTACAATCACTGCACAGAATTTTGAATTGGGATAGTATTGGGACAGTTTAGTTATTACATAAAGTAAAAGAGTGTTCACTATGTGTTTGAGGACTCTCCTACAAATCTCCAATCAATTACCCTGCCATAATATGAAGTGTGTTTCCATCTACACGAGAGACAAGTTCTCCACTATAGAATGACAGAATTGCTACGGTACAGAAGGAGGCCACTTGGCCCATGGTGGCAGCACCCAATCGGATATCATGTGGCTATCTTTCCTCAAGGTCACAATTGTGAAACCAATCGCATCCAGAACATCGACACCCGAAACAGTGGTGACTCTGGAAATGCTAGTTGTCTTTGAACACCTAATGGAACTTCAGACTGGGACACAATATTGCCCTTCATGACACATTTGGCACAGTTCGAAATGTGGATGTGAGAACAAGCAGAAACTCACATCTCCGACTGTCAGTTATTCAACAAACCCATCTGGAGACAATTCCTGTCTGTCCAGATAATAAGAGCAGAATTCACTGAAGATCACCAACACCGCATTAAAAAACTCATGGTGATGTCTAGCCTGTCCTGACTTTCTGGGTGAAATTTCGAAAAGTCTGTTTACAATAAAAATTAAGGGTCTGACCTCAATGGTGAATCATAAGGAAGTTTTACAATTATATTTTCAATAAATCAAAACCAGATTTCTTTAATAGTTAATTAAATAACCTCTGTCCACAAGCAGGAATAGACTAAGTTACCAGAAGTGTAAAGGAATGCACTTTCACTGTCAACTAGCTGGATGCAGATAATAACACTTGTGTCTGACGCTTTACTATTATAGGCTGAAGAAACCAGCACTCACCAGTTGTGGAGCTGCTGGTGGAGCCAGTTGTACTGGTTGACACTGTTGTAGTTGTTCCCTCTGAAAGAGAATAATCACATTCAAAACCTCAAAACTTCAATGCAATTCCTAAACATGCATTAATGGAGATTCATCACAAGACAACTGGATAGATATGCAACATTAAATATATGTTTAGATTTCATTACATCTCTAAAAATGAAATCAGCCTCGTGTCAAGGAGACAAATGTCTTCTCTCAGAGGGTAGTGAATCTCTGGAATTCTCTGCCCATTGAAGTGGTGGAGGCTTCCTCGTTGAAGATGTTTAAATCACGGGAAGATAGTTTTCTGATCGATAAGGGAATTAGGGGATATGGGGAGCAGGCGGGTAAGTGGAACTGATTCGCTTCAGATCAGCCATGATCTTGTTGAATGGCGGGGCAGGCCCGAAGGGCCAGATGGCCTACTCCTGCTCCTGCTCCTATTTCTTATGTTCTTATATGCTTCACAATGAGGGTGCTATTATTGAGAAAACATCTTTGTGCTAATAGGATTGCGAATGTGTATTGAAAGAAGGAATCACTCACCAGTTGTGGAACTGGCAGTCGTCTCAGTTGTGCTGCTTGTCCCTGTTGTTGTCGTTGATTCTACAGAAGAACAAACAAAACCGTTAAGAACTGATATATCCATCTCAAATGGGGGAGCTTTGAGAGAAATTATCAATTGGGTGCATTTTCCATCGTTTAAAAGAGAGTTTGTAAATATGAAATGAATTCAATTCATTGGCTGCCTGATATCACCCAAAATGCTCGACAGCCAAGGAATTATCATTTTTGTGCAGTCACTGTTGCAATGTGGGCAAGGTGTCAATCAACTTGGGCTGAGTCCAGTTACAGAAAGAGCAATGTGAAATCCATTTCCTTGAGATGTTGCTTCAAGCATAAACATTGACCAGCCTCCTAAATATAAAACCTGACTAATCACTGAAATAATGCAGCAACAACCTTTATTTTACCAGCGTGTGAACACAAGATCCCGATGGAATGTCTAATCCAGCAGCCAAAACTTCAGTCCAGTGCTTTCCTTCCGCAGAACACTAATAGATCAAACTAGATTTTGTGCTCAAAATTCTGGACGTAGACTTGATCCCACCATCATCTGATGCGAGAATGTGAAGAATGAAGCAAAGCTGACAGAGGGGTTTTCACTGACCCGGGGGCTTCAGGTGTAATAGCATTCTTACTTTTAATTCTTTCCAGGAATCAAAGAAGACAACACTTACCAGGTGTGGAGCTGGCAGCAGAAGTGACTGTGCTGGTTGTCTCTGTTGATGTAGTTGTTGTTTCTGAAGGAAAACAAAGACTTTCACAATGAATTCACACAACTTGAATCAGGACAGGATTGAAAGAGTTAGAACATGAGTCAGCAGAGAATACATGAGAGAATGTGCAGAAAAGATGAAAGCCTTTTCCTACAGGGGTCCAATTGGATATTAGCGAGTCATTTTATACATTATGTATTCCATCTGAACCACTGACAAGCTCTCCATCAGAAGAGTATCACTGTGAAAGATTGAATTTGGAACACTGATTCCAGATCCCTTTATGGTCTCAAACTGTGCTGACAAATGGAATACATTGAAAGCTTAAAAGGGGATTCAGACTCAAACACAATGATACCCTGCACAAAATAGTGATTACTCTGTTATTCAATAAACGACGACCTGCATTTCGATCTGGAGATATTTCCCATTTATCAAGGTGTACAGCTCAATATTCAAAGATGATTATCACCTAAACTGAATACACTGTTGCCGAATGGTTTCATGTTATCTTTAATTTAGTTTTACAATCTAGTTACCACTTTATATGTTCTGTACACTGAGACAGGAGAGGCAGATTTTAAGATTTATTTCAATCAAGTGTGCGCTCTCAGGTGGCTTTTGGAATAAATCAAAACGAAATTCTGGTCAACATTGATGCCCAATAAGCACTGCCCTCTGGCTGGAATGGAAGAATATATACCGGAAGAGAAAGGCAACAGACTTTCACAGACAAGGAGCTGATGATGTAATGAAACCGCTTGTATCTAAGTCCTTGCAATGTATAATGAAAGAGGAATCACCCACCAGTCGTGGAGCCAGTGGTTGAGCCCGTTGTTTTTGGTGATACTGTTGTACTTGTCAACGCTGAAAAATATTGAATATATTCAAAGTCACAAAAATCTAGCTCAATTGATAAAGAACATTTATGCATTTTCAAGCTAAGATGATATGATTTGCGCCAAATAAAACAAAGAAAATAATTAAGGTGAAATTGCTGCACGAGTCAAAAACTAATCAGACAAAGATCTTGAAGATGGAAGTAATTGAGTTTAAAGCTAGAAATACTGAAAGAGTGAAAATAAATTTGTGTTCATTCATAGAAAACTTGACTCACCAGTTGTGGAACGGGCAGGAGACTCAGATGTGGTGGTGGGCACTGTTGTTGAAGTTGTTTCTTCTGAAGAGGAGAGAAATTATTTACAAGCACAGCACAGAATTGTGATTTGTGACAATATTGAGAGAGTTTTAAAAGAAATACCAGTAATCACACAAATTAATATCCTTCCGTTAGCGTTCGAGAACACTTTTACAGATCCCCAAACACTTACCCTGCCACAATATGAAGTGTGTTTCCTTCTGAACAAGAGATAAGTGTTCCACTACAGATTTACATCATTGTCTTGGTTCAGGATTAGGCCATTTGGCCCATCGTGTCAGCACCCAGGTGGGAATCATGAGTGTATCAGTTTCAAGGTCATATTTGAGACACTGAAAGCATCCAGCACAGCTACATCCCAGACAGTGGTGACTGTTAGAATACAGGTGGATCTCAAGTGCCTCATAGAACATCAGACTGGAACAAAATATTGTCGTTCGTACAACATTTGGCAAAGTTTGAATTGTAATTGTGACATCAATGTGGAAACTCTCGGCTTCTACTCTCAGTTATTGAACATCTCAATACCTGCGGACCCATCTGGAGACAATTCCTGATTATCCAGATAATAAAAATGCATTTCACTGAAGCTCATCACCACTGTATAAATAATCATTCATGGTGATCTCCAACATGCTTTGAGTTTCTATCTAAATTGTGAAGTATCTTCCTTCACTATGAAAAAGGGACTGACCTCAATGGTCAACATTCAGGATAATTTTCAGTTGTATGTTAAATAAATCGAAACAAGGACCAGAATTCTCCGAAGTTGTACACCTCACCACCACTACCAGCGAGAGGGGAGAATTTGGTGCTCAGCCAAATCTCCATTCACTGAAGTGAGGTCGGCGAACCATGCTCAAGATTTCTTCAAAGATTAAATGAAAAACATTTGTCCATGAGCAGGAATGGATCAAGTTGCTGGAAGTGTAAAGGAATGGTCTATCATTGTCAATGAGATGAAGTTGAAAAGTAATAATTGTGTCTCAGGCCTACACACTGAAGAAACCAGCACTCACCGGCTGTGGAGCTACTGGTCGAGCCAGTTGTAGTTGGTGACACTGTTGTAGTTGTTCCCTCTGAAAGACAATAATCACAATCAAAACAGTCTCGTGTCAGGCAGGAGGAGGTAATATGCTTCAAAGTGAGGATGCTGAAATGGTGAATAGAATTGCGAATGTGTATTGAATGATACTGAAATAGTGAAAATACATTTGTGTGTTCATTAATAGAAAACTTGACTCACCAATTGCCGAACTGGCAGGAGACTCAGATGTGGTGGTTGGCACTGTTGTTGAAGTTGTTTCTTCTGAAGGGGAGAGAAATTATTTACAATCACAGCACAGAATTTTGAATTGGGATTGTATTGGGACAGTTTAGTTATTACATAAAGCAAAAGAGTGTTCACTATGTGTTTGAGAACTCTCCTACAAATCCCCAATCAATTACCCTGCCATAATATAAAGTGTGTTTCCTTCTACACGAGAGACAAGTTCTCCACTATAGAATGACAGAATTGCTACAGTAGAGAAGGTGGCCACTTGGCCCATTGTGGCAGCACCCAATCGGATATCATGTGGCTCTCTTTCCTCAAGGTCACAATTGTGAAACCAATCGCATCCAGAACATCGACACCCGAAACAGTGGTGACTCTGGAAATGCTAGTTGTCTTTGAACTCCTAATGGAACTTCTGACTGGGACACAATATTGCCCTTCATGACACATTTGGCACAGTTCGAAATGTGGATGTGAGAACAAGCAGAAACTCACATCTCCAACTGTCAGTTATTCGACAAACCCATCTGGAGACAATTCCTGTCTGTCCAGATAATAAGAGCAGAATTCACTGAAGATCACCAACACCGCATTAAAAAACTCATGGTGATGTCTAGCCTGTCCTGACTTTCTGGATGAAATTTTGAAAAGACTGTTTACAATAAAAATAAAGGGTCTGACCTC
Source organism: Mustelus asterias (assembly GCF_964213995.1). Taxonomy (NCBI): domain Eukaryota; kingdom Metazoa; phylum Chordata; class Chondrichthyes; order Carcharhiniformes; family Triakidae; genus Mustelus; species Mustelus asterias. The sequence continues at coordinate 43,930,952 of NC_135819.1, read as the reverse complement.
AATGGTCACTCATAAGGAAGTTTTACAATTATATTTTGAATAAATCAAAACCAGATTTCTTTAATAGTTAATCAAATAACCTCTGTCCACAAGCAGGAATAGACTAAGTTACCAGAAGTGTAAAGGAATGCACTTTCACTGTCAAGAAGCTGGATGCAGATAATAACACTTGTGTCTGACGCCTTACTATTATAGACTGAAGAAACCAGCACTCACCAGTTGTGGAGCTGCTGGTGGAGCCAGTTGTACTGGTTGACACTGTTGTAGTTGTTCCCTCTGAAAGACAATAATCACATTCAAAACCACAAAACTTCAATGCAATTCCTAAACATGCTTTAATGGAGATTCATCACAAGACAACTGGATAGATATGCAACATTAAATATATGTTTAGATTTCATTACATCTCTGAAAATGAAATCAGCCTCGTGCCAAGGAGACAAAAGTCATATGCTTCACAATGAGGGTGCTATTATTGAGAAAACATCTTTGTGCTAATAGGATTGCGAATGTGTATTGAAATAAGGAAACACTCACCAGTTGTGGAACTGACAGTCGTCTCAGTTGTGCTGCTTGTCCCTGTTGTTGTTGTTGATTCTACAGAAGAACAAACAAACCGTTAAGAACTGATATATCCATCTCGAATGGGGGAGCTTTGAGAGAATTTACCAATTGGGTGCATTTTCCATCGTTTAGAAGAGAGTTTGTAAATATGAAATGAATTCAATTCATTGGCTGCCCGATATCACCCAAAATGCTCGACAGCCAAGGAATATTCATTGCTGTGCAGTCACTGTTGCAATGTGGGTAAGGTGTCAATCAACTTGGGCTGAGTCCAGTTACAGAAAGAGCAATGTGAAATCCATTTCCTTGAGATGTTGCTTCAAGCATCAACATTGACCAGCCTCCTAAATATAAAACCTGACCAATCATTGAAATAATGCAGCAAGAACTTTTATTTCACCAGCTTGTGCACACAAGATCCCGCTGGAATGTCTAATCCAGCAGCCAAAACTTCAGTCCAGTGCTTTCCTTCCTCAGAAAACTAATAGATCAAACTAGATTTTGTGCTCAAAATTCTGGACGTGGACTTGGTCCCACCATCATCTGATGCAAGAATGTGAAGAATGAAGCAAAGCTGACAGAGGGGTTTTCACTGACCCGGGGGCTTCAGGTGTAATCGCATTCTTACTTTTAATTCTTTCCAGGAATCAAAGAAGACAACGCTTACCAGGTGTGGAGCTGGCAGTAGAAGTGACTGTGCTGGTTGTCTCTGTTGATGTAGTTGATGTTTCTGAAGGAAAACAAAGACTTCCACAATCAGTTCACACAACTTGAATCAGGACAGGATTGAAAGAGTTAAAACATGAGTCAGCAGGGAATACATGAGAGAATGTGCAGAAAAGATTAAAGCCTTTTCCTACAGGGGTCCAATTGGATATTAGCGAGTCATTTTATACATTATGTATTCCATCTGAACCACTGACAAGCTCTCCATCAGAAGAGTATCACTGTGAAAGATTGAATTTGGAACACTGATTCCAGATCCCTTTATGGTCTCAAACTGTGCTGACAAATGGAATACATTGAAAGCTTAAAAGGGGATTCAGACTCAAACACAATGATACCCTGCACAAAATAGTGATTACTCTGTTATTCAATAAACGATTACCTGCATTTCGATCTGGAGAAGTTTCCCATTTATCAAGGTGTACAGCTCAATATTCAAAGATGATTACCACCTTTACCGAATACACTGTTGCCGAGTGGTTTCATGTTATCTTTAATTTAGTTTTACTATCTAGTTACCACTTTATATGTTCTGTACACTGAGACAGGAGAGGCAGATTTTAAGATTTATATCAATCAAGAGTGCGCTCTCAGGTGGCTTTAGGAATAAATCAAAACGAAATTCTGGACAACATTGATGCCCAATAAGCACTGCCCTCTGGCTGGAATGGAAGAATACACCAGAAGAGAAAGGCAACAGACTTTCACAGACAAGGAGCTGATGATGTAATGAAACCGCTTGTATCTAAGTCCTTGCAATGCATAATGAAAGAGGAATCACCCACCAGTTGTGGAACCAGTGGTTGAGCCTGTTGTTTTCGGTGATACCGTTGTACTTGTCAACTCTGAAAAATATTAAATATATTCAAAGTCACAAAAATCTAGCTCAATTGATAAAGAACATTTATGCATTTTCAAGCTAAGATGATATGATTTGCACCAAATAAATCAAAGAAAATAATTAAGGTAAAATTGCTGCACGAGTCAAAAACTAATCAGACAAAGATCTTGAAGATGGAAGTAATTGAGTTTAAAGCTGGAAATACTGAAATAGTGAAAATAAATTTGTGTTCATTCATAGAAAACTTGACTCACCAGTTGTGGAACGGGCAGTAGACTCAGATGTGGTGGTGGGCACTGTTGTTGAAGTTGTTTCTTCTGAAGAGGAGAGAAATTATTTACAAGCACAGCACAGAATTGTGATATGGGACAATATTGAGAGAGTTTTAAAAGAAATACCAGTTATCACACAAATTAATATCCTTCCGTTAGAGTTCGAGAACACTTTTGCAGGTCCCCAAACACTTACCCTGCCATAATATGAAGTGTGTTTCCTTCTGAACAAGTGATAAGTGTTTCACTACAGATTTACATAATTGTGTTGGTTCAGGATTAGGCCATTTGGCCCATCGTGTCAGCACCCAGGTGGGAATCATGAGTGTATCAGTTTCAAGTTCGTATTTGAGACACTGAAAGCATCCAGCACTCCTACATCCCGGACAGTGGTGACTGTTAGAATACAGGTGGATCTCAAGTGCCTAGTGGAACATCAGACTGGAACAAAATATTATCGTTCGTAGAACATTTGGCAAAGTTTGAATTGTAATTATGACATCAATGTGGAGACTCTCAGCTTCTACTCTCAGTAATTGAACAGCTCAATACCTGCTGACCCATCTGGAGACAATTCCTGATTATCCAGATAATAAAAATATATTTCACTGAAGCTCATCACCACTGTATAAATAATCATTCCTGGTGACCTCTAGCATGCTTTGAGTTTCTATCTAAATTGACTATGAAAAAGGGACTGACCTCAATGGTCAACATTAAGGATATTTTTCAGTTGTATGTTAAATACATCGAAACAAGGACCAGAATTCTCCGAAGTTGTACACCTCACCACCACTACCAGCGAGAGGGGAGAATTCGGTGCTCAGCCAAATCTCCATTCACTGAAGTGGGACTGGAGAATCCCAACCACAAGTGAGGTCGGTGAACCACGCTCAAGATTTCTTCAAAGATTAAATGAAAAACATTTGTCCATGAGCAGGAATGGATCAAGTTGCTGGAAGTGTAAAGGAATGGACTTTCACTGACAATGAGATGAAGTTGAAAAATAAGAATTGTGTCTCAGGTCTACACACTGAAGAAACCAGCACTCACCGGCTGTGGAGCTACTGGTCGAGCCAGTTGTAGTTGGTGACACTGTTGTAGTTGTGCCCTCTGAAAGACAATAATCACAATCAAAACAGTCTCGTGTCAGGCAGGAGGAGGTAATATGCTTCATAGTGAGGATGCTGAAATGGTGAATAGAATTGCGAATGTGTATTGAATGATACTGAAATAGTGAAAATACATCTGTGTGTTCATTAATAGAAAACTTGACTCACTAATTGCGGAACTGGCAGGAGACTCAGATGTGGTGGTTGGCACTGTTGTTGAAGTTGTTTCTTCTGAAGAGGAGAGAAATTATTTACAATCACTGCACAGAATTTTGAATTGGGATAGTATTGTGACAGTTTAGTTATTACATAAAGTAAAAGAGTGTTCACTATGTGTTTGAGAACTCTCCTACAAATCCCCAATCAATTACCCTGCCATGATATAAAGTGTGTTTCCTTCTACACGAGAGACAAGTTCTCCACTATAGAATGACAGAATTGTTACGGTTCCGAAGGTGGCCACTTGGCCCATTGTGGCAGCACCCAATCGGATATCATGTGACTATCTTTCCTCAAGGTCACAATTGTGAAACCAATCGCATCCAGAACATCTACATGCAAAACAGTGGTGACTCTGGAAATACCAGTTGTCTTTGAACACCGAATGGAACTCCAGACTGGAACACAACATTACCCTTCATGAAACATTTGGCAAAGTTCGCAATGTGGATGTGAGAACAAGCAGAAACTCACAGCTCCGACTGTCAGTTATTCGACAAACCCATCTGGAGACAATTCCTGTCTGTCCAGATAATAAGAGCAGAATTCACTGAATATCACCAACACCGCATTAAAAAACTCATGGTGATGTCTAGCCTGTCATGACTTTCTGGATGAAATTTCGAAGAGTCTGTTTACAATAAAAATAAAGGGTCTGACCTCAATGGTGAATCATAAGGAAGTTTTACAACTATATTTTTAATAAATCAAAACCAGATTTCTTTAATAGTTAATCAAATAACCTCTGTCCACAAGCAGGAATAGACTAAGTTACCAGAAGTGTAAAGAAATGCACTTTCACTGTCAACAAGCTGGATTCAGATAATAACACTTGTGTCTGGCACCTCACTATTATAGACTGAAGAAACCAGCACTCACCAGTTGTGGAGCTGCTGGTCAAGCCAGTTGTACTGGTTGACACTGTTGCAGTTGTTCCCTCTGAAAGAGAATAATCACATTCAAAACCACAAAACGTCAATGCAATTCCTAAACATGCTTTAATGGAGATTCATCACAAGACAACCAGGATAGATATGCAACATTAAATATATGTTTAGATTTCATTACATCTCTAAAAATGAAATCAGCCTCGTGTCAAGGAGACAAATGTCATATGCTTCACAATGAGGGTGCTATTATTGAGAAAACATCTTTGTGCTAATAGGATTGCAAATGTGTATTGAAATCAGGAAACACTCACCAGTTGGGGAACTGGCAGTCGTCTCAGTTGTGCTGCTTGTCCCTGTTGTTTTCGTTGATTCTACAGAAGAACAAACAAACCGTTAAGAACCGATATATCGATCTCGAAATGGGGGGGAGCTTTGAGAGAAATTACCAATTGGGTGTATTTTCCATCGTTTAGAAGAGAGTTTGTAAATATGAAATGAATTCAATTCATTGGTTGCCCGATATCACCCAAAATGCTCAGCAGCCAAGGAATTATCATTGTTGTGCAGTCACTGTTGCAATGTGGGTAAGGTGTCAATCAACTTGGGCTGAGTCCAGTTACAGAAAGAGCAATGTGAAATCCATTTCCTTGAGATGTTGCTTCAAGCATAAACATTGACCAGCCTCCTAAATATAAAACCTGACCAATCATTGAAATAATGCAGCAAGAACCTACATTTTACCAGCATGTGCACACAAGATCCCGCTGGAATGTCTAATCCAGCAGCTAAAACTTCAGTCCAGTGCTTTCCTTCCTCAGAACACTAATAGATCAAACTAGATTTTGTGCTGAAAAGTCTGTACGTGGACTTGATCCCACCATCATCTGATGCGAGAATGTGAAGAATGAAGCAAAGCTGACAGAGGGGTTTTCACTGACCGGGAGATTCAGGTGTAATCGTATTCTTACTTTTAATTGTATCCAGGATTCAAAGAAGACAACACTAACCAGGTGTGGAGCTGGCAGTAGAAGTGACTGTGCTGGTTGTCTCTGTTGATGTAGTTGATGTTTCTGAAGGGAAACAAAGACTTCCACAATGAATTCACACAACTTGAATCAGGACAGTATTGAAAGAGTTAGAACATGAGTCAGCAGGGAATACATGAGAGAATGTGCAGAAAAGATTAAAGCCTTTTCCTACAGGGGCCCAATTGGATATTAGCGAGTCATTTTATACATTATGTATTCCATCTGAACCACTGACAAGCTCTCCATCAGAAGAGTATCACTGTGAAAGATTGAATTTGGAACACTGATTCCAATCTCTCTTTATGGTCTCAAACAAATGGAATACATTGAAAGCTTAAAAGGGGATTCAGACGCGAACACAATGATACCCTGCACAAAATAGTGATTACTCTGTTATTCAATAAACGACTACCTGCATTTCGATCTGGAGAAGTTTCCCATTTATCAAGGTGTACAGCTCAATATTCAAAGATGATTATCACCTTAACTGAATACACTGTTGCCGAGTGGTTTCATTTAATCTTTAATTTAGTTTTACAATCTCGTTACCACTTTATATGTTCTGTACACTGAGACAGGAGAGGCAGATTTTAAGATTTATTTCAATCAAGTGTGTGCTCTCAGGTGGCTTTTGGAATAAATCAAAACGAAATTCTGGTCAACATTGATGCCAATAAACACTGCCCTCTGGCTGGAATGGAAGACATGATGTGGAGATGCCGGTGTTGGACTGGGGTAAACACAGTAAGAAGTCTAACAACACCAGGTTAAAGTCCAACCTGTTGGACTTTAACCTGGAATGGAAGAATACACTGGAAGGGAAAGGCAATAGACTTTCACAGACAAGGAGCTGATGATGTAATGAAACCGCTTGTATCTGAGTCCTTGCAATGTATAATCAAAGAGGAATCACTCACCAGTTGTGGAGCCAGTGGTTGAGCCAGTTGTTGTTGGTGACACTGTTGTACTTGTCAACTCTGAAAAACATTAAAGATGTTCAAAGTCACAAAACTCTAATTCAATTCATAAAGACATTTATGCATTATCAAGCTAAGATGATATGATTTGCACCAAATAAATCAAAGAAAATAATTAAGGTGAAATTGCTGCACGAGTCAAAAACTAATCAGACAAAGATCTTGAAGATGGAAGTAATTGAGTTTAAAGCTGGAAATACTGAAATAGTGAAAATAAATATGTGTGTTCATTCATAGAAAACTTGACTCACCAGTTGTGGAACGGGCAGTAGACTCAGATGTGGTGGTGGGCACTGTTGTTGAAGTTGTTTCTTCTGAAGAGGAGAGAAATTATTTACAAGCACAGCACAGAATTGTGATTTGGGACAATATTGAGAGAGTGTTAAAAGAAATACCAGTTATTACACAAAGTAATATCCTTCCGTTAGCGTTCGAGAACACTTTTACAGATCCCCAAACACTTTCCCTGCCACAATATGAAGTGTGTTTCCTTCTGAACAAGAGATAAGTGTTCCACTACAGATTTACATAATTGTGTTGGTTCAGGATTAGGCCATTTGGCCCATCGTGTCAGCACCCAGGTGGGAATCATGAGTGTATCAGTTTCAAGGTCATATTTGAGACACTGAAAGCATCCAGCACTCCTACATCCCGGACAGTGGTGACTGTTAGAATACAGGTGGATCTCAAGTGCCTCATGGAACTTCAGACTGGAACAAAATATTATCGTTCGTACAACATTTGGCAAAGTTTGAATTGTAATTGTGACATCAATGTGGAAACTCTCGACTTCTACTCTCAGTTATTGAACAGCTCAATACCTGCTGACCCATCTGGAGACAATTCCTGATTATCCAGATAATAAAAATGCATTTCACTGAAGCTCATCACCACTGTATAAATAATCATTCCTGGTGATCTCTAGCATGCTCTGTGTTTCTATCTCAATTGTAAAGTGTCTTCCTTCACTATGAAAAAAGGGACTGACCTCAATGGCCAACATTAAGGATATTTTTCAGTTAGAACATAGAACATAGAACAGTACAGCACAGAACAGGCCCTTCAGCCCACGATGTTGTGCCGAGCTTTATCTGAAACCAAGATCAAGCTATCCCACTCCCTATCATCCTGGTGTGCTCCATGTGCCTATCCAATAACCGCTTAAATGTTCCTAAAGTGTCTGACTCCACTATCACTGCAGGCAGTCCGTTCCACACCCCAACCACTCTCTGCGTAAAGAACCTACCTCTGATATCCTTCCTGTATCTCCCACCATGAACCCTATAGTTATGCCCCCTTGTAATAGCTCCATCCACCCGAGGAAATAGTCTTTGAACGTTCACTCTATCTATCCCCTTCATCATTTTATAAACCTCTATTAAGTCTCCCCTCAGCCTCCTCCGCTCCAGAGAGAACAGCCCTAGCTCCCTCAACCTTTCCTCATAAGACCTACCCTCCATACCAGGCAGCATCCTGGTAAATCTCCTCTGCACTCTTTCCAGCACTTCCACATCCTTCTTATACTGAGGTGACCAGAACTGCACACAATATTCCAAATGTGGTCTCACCAAGGTCCTGTACAGTTGCAGCATAACCCCACGGCTCTTAAACTCCAACCCCCTGTTAATAAAAGCTAACACACTATAGGCCTTCTTCACAGCTCTATCCACTTGAGTGGCAACCTTTAGAGATCTGTGGATATGAACCCCAAGATCTCTCTGTTCCTCCACAGTCTTCAGAACCCTACCTTTGACCCAGTAATCCACATTTAAATTAGTCCGACCAAAATGAATCACCTCACATTTATCAGGGTTAAACTCCATTTGCCATTTATCAGCCCAGCTTTGCAGTTGTATGTGAAATAAATCGAAACAAGGACCAGAATTCTCCGATGTTGTACACCTCACCACCACTACCAGCGAGAGGGGAGAATTTGGTGCTCAGCCAAATCTCCATTCACTGAAGTGGGACTGGAGAACCCCAACCACAAGTGAGGTCGGCGAACCATGCTCAAAATTTCTTCAAAGATTAAATGAAAAACATTTGTCCATGACCAGGAATGGATCAAGTTGCTGGAAGTGTAAAGGAATGGTCTATCATTGTCAATGAGATGAAGTTGAAAAATAAGAATTGTGTCTCAGGCCAACACACTGAAGAAACCAGCACTCACCGGTTGTGGAGCTACTGGTCGAGCCAGTTGTAGTTGGTGACACTGTTGTAGTTGTGCCCTCTGAAAGACAATAATCACAATCAAAACAGTCTCGTGTCAAGCAGGAGGAGGTAATATGCTTCATAGTGAGGATGCTGAAATGGTGAATAGAATTGTGAATGTGTACTGAATGATATTGAAATAGTGAAAATACACCTGTGTGTTCATTAATAGAAAACTTGACTCACCAATTGCCGAACTGGCAGGAGACTCAGATGTGGTGGTTGGCACTGTTGTTGAAGTTGTTTCTTCTGAAGAGGAGAGAAATTATTTACAATCACTGCACAGAATTTTGAATTGGGATAGTATTGTGACAGTTTAGTTATTACATAAAGTAAAAGAGTGTTCACTATGTGTTTGAGAACTCTCCTACAAATCCCCAATCAATTACCCTGCCATGATATAAAGTGTGTTTCCTTCTACACGAGAGACAAGTTCTCCACTATAGAATGACAGAATTGCTACGGTACAGAAGGAGGCCACTTGGCCCATTGTGGCAGCACCCAATCGGATATCATGTGACTATCTTTCCTCAAGGTCACAATTGTAAAACCAATCGCATCCAGAACATCTACATCTAACACAGTGGTGACTCTGGAAATACTAGTTGTCTTTGAACACCTAATGGAACTTCAGAGTGGAACACAACATTACCTTTCGTGAAATATTTGGCACAGTTCGAAATGTGGATGTGAGAACAAGCGGAAACTCACAGATCCTACTGTCAGTTATTCGACAAACCCATCTGGAGACAATGCCTGTACATCCAGATAATAAGAGCAGAATTCACTGAAGATCACCAACACCGCATTAAAAAACTCATGGTGATGTCTAGCCTGTCCTGACTTTCTGGATGAAATTTCGAAAAGTCTGTTTACAATAAAAATAAAGGGTCTGACCTCAATGGTGAATCATAAGGAAGTTTTACAATTATATTTTTAATAAATCAAAACCAGATTTCTTTGATTGTTAATCAAATAACGTCTGTCCACAAGCAGGAATAGACTAAGTTCCCAGAAGTGTAAAGGAATGCACTTTCACTGTCAACAAGCTGGATTCAGATAATAACACTTGTGTCTGATGTCTTACTATTATTGACTGAAGAAACCAGCACTCACCAGTTGTGGAGCTGCTGATCGAGCCAGTTGTACTGGTTGACACTGTTGTAGTTGTTCCCTCTGAAAGACAATAATCACATTCAAAACCACAAAACTTCAATGCAATTCCTAAACATGCTTTAATGGAGATTCATCACAAGACAACTGGATGGATATGCAACATTAAATATATGTTTAGATTTCATTACAACTCTGAAAATGAAACCAGCCTCATGTCAAGGAGACAAATGTCATATGCTTCACAATGAGGGTGCTATTATTGAGAAAACATCTTTGTGCTAATAGGATTGCGAATGTGTATTGAAATAAGGAATCACTCACCAGTTGTGGAACTGGCAGTCGTCTCAGTTGTGCTGCTTGTCCCTGTTGTTTTCGTTGATTCTACAGAAGAACAAACAAACCGTTAAGAACCGATATATCCATCTCGAATGGGGGAGCTTTGAGAGAAATTACCAATTGGGTGCATTTTCATCGTTTAAAAGAGAGTTTGTAAATATGAAATGAATTCAATTCATTGGCTGCCCGATATCACCCAAAATGCTCGACAGCCAAGGAATTATCATTGTTGTGCAGTCACTGTTGCAATGTGGGTAAGGTGTCAATCAACTTGGGCAGAGTCTAATTACAGAAAGAGCAATGTGAAATCCATTTCCTTGACATGTTGCTTCAAGCATAAACATTGACCAGCCTCCTAAATATAAAACCTGACTAATCATTGAAATAATGCAGCAAGAACTTTTATTTCACCAGCTTGTTCACACAAGATCCCGCTGGAATGTCTAATCCAGCAGCCAAAACTTCAGTCCAGTGCTTTCCTTCCTCAGAACACTAATAGATCAAACTAGATTTTGTGCTCAAAATTCTGGACGTGGACTTGATCCCACCATATCTGATGCAAGAATGTGAAGAATGAAGCAAAGCTGACAGAGGGGTTTTCACTGACCCGGGGGCTTCAGGTGTAACAGCATTCTTACTTTTAATTCTTTCCAGGAATCAAAGAAGACAACGCTTACCAGGTGTGGAGCTGGCAGTAGAAGTGACTGTGCTGGTTGTCTCTGTTGATGTAGTTATTGTTTCTGAAGTAAAACAAAGACTTCCACAATCAGTTCACACAACTTGAATCAGGAGGGTATTGAAAGAGTTCAAACATGAGTCAGCAGGGAATACATGAGAGAATGTGCAGGAAAGATTAAAGCCTTTTCCTACAGGGGCCCAATTGGATATTAGCGAGACATTTTATATATTGTGCATTCCATCTGAACCCTGACAAGCTCTCCATCAGAAGAGTATCACTGTGAAAGATTGAACTTGATACATTGATTCCAGTCTCCCTTTATGATCTCAAACTGCCCTGACAAAATACGTTGAAAGTTTAAAAGCGGATTCAGACGTTGATGATCCAGTGCACAATATAGTGATTACTCTCAGTTATACAATAAATGATTACCTGGCTTCCAATCGCGAGAAATTGAAATAATCATTGAAATAATGCACCAGGAACTTTTATTTCACCAGCATGTGCACACAAGATCTCGACGGAATCTAATTCAATGATGATGATTACCTTCACTGAATAATCTGTTGCTGACAGGTTTAATGTTTTCTTGAATTTATTTTTGCAATCTAGTTGCCAGATTAAGATACGTTATGTATACTAAGATAGGAGAGGCAGATTTTAAGAAGATTTATTTCAATCAAATGTGTGATCTCAGGTCGTTTTTGGAATAAATCAAAACAAGACTTTGGTCAACATTGATGCCACTAAACACTGCCCTCTGGCTGGAATGGAAGAATACACAGGAAGAGAAAGGCAACAGACTTTCACAGACAAGGAGCTGACGATGTAATGAAACCGCTTGTATCTTAGTCCTTGCAATGTATAATGAAAGAGAAATCACTCACCAGTTGTGGAGGCAGTGGTTGAGCCAGTTGTTGTTGGTGACACTATTGTACTTGTCAACTCTGAAAATTATTAAATACATTCAAAGTCACAAAATTATGACTCAATTTGTCAAGAACATTTATGCATTATCAAGCTATGATATGATTTGCACCAAATAAATCAAAGAAAATAAATAATATTTCTGCACATTTGACAAGAACTAATAAGAGAAAGATTTTGAAGAAGGAAGTAACTGAGTTTATATTGAAAGTGCTGAAAAAGTAAAAATATTTTTCTATGTTCATTGACAGAAAACTTGACTCACGGGCAGTAGACTCAGATGTGGTGGCTGGCACTGTTGTTGAAGTTGTTTCTTCTGAAGAAGAGAGAAATTATTTACAACCACAGCACAGAATTTTGAACTGGGACAGTATTGTGACAGTTTCAAAGGAATTATTAGCTATTACATTAATTAATAAGGAGAGTTCACTACAGGTTTGAGAACTCTTCCACAAATTCCCAAACAATTACCTTGACATAATATGAAGTGTGTTTCCTTCTACTCGAGTGACAAGTTTTCCACTACAGAATTACAGAAATGTTATGGCACAGGAGGCCGCCACTTGGCCTATCATGTCAGCACCCAGGTGGGAATTAGGAGGTCATATTTAAGACATTGAACGGATTCAGCAAATCTACATCCCGGACAGTGGTGGCTGATAAAATATGCATGGACCTTGAATGGTGAATAGAACTTCAGACTGGAACAGAGCATTATTCTTCATTAAACATTTGGCAAAGGTTGAAATGTGGATGTGACAACAACGTGGCAAGTCCCGCTCTCATTTATTCAGCTCAATATCTGCAGACCCATCTGGAGATAATTCCTGATTGTCCCAGACAATAAAACGGCAATTAATTGATGTTTGCCATCACCATATGAAACAAGGACCCCAATTCTCCGATGTTGGATGCCTCGTCACCACTACCAGCTCTAACAGAGAATTTGGAGAAACCTCCATGCACTGAAGTGGGATTGGAGATTCCCAGCCTCAAGCGAGGTCGGAGATTCCTGGTCCCAATTCCTTCAAAGGTTAAATGAAAAAAAGTCGTTCAGGAGCAGGAATGGATCAGGTTGGAAGTGCAATGGAATGGACTTTCACTGTCAATGAGATGAAGTTGAAAAATAAGAAACCAGCACTCACCAGTTGTGGAGCTACTGGTCGAGCCAGTGGTAGTTGCTGGCACTGTTGTAGTTGTGCTCTCTGAAAGATAATAATCACAATCAAAACCACAAACTTCAATGGAATCCCTAAACACGCTTTAATGGAGATTCATCAGAAGACAACTGGACAGATCTGTAACATGAGATATGTTTCTATCACCTTACAACACTCAAAATCGAAACTAGCAGGGGAAGGTAATATGATTCATAGGCAGGATGCTGAAAAGAGAAAACATTTTTATGTTAATAGAATTGCGAATGTGTATTGAAATAAGGAATCACTCACCAGTTGTGGAACTGGCAGTCGCCTCATTTGAGCTGCTTGCCCCTGTTGTTGTCGTTGATTCTACAGAAGAGGAAACAAAACTGTTAAGAATGACTGTTGCAGGGCAATATCAGGGATCATGTCTTTTATATTTTAATTTATGTGCCCGTTCATATTTTGTTTGATTTCAGTGTAATACATGCAGAGTTACATGGGACAATCAGAGAGAGCCAGGCCTCACCAGAGGGGAGGAAAGGGTTAACACAGACAGCTAGAGGCCTGCTCTGCCGACAGATAACGATGAACGAATGCTATCAACTTCAAACAATAGTAACGCGCAAGAGATCTTTCCGAGTTATCACGATAATGGAGAACCGGCATTAAGACAGCCAGGCTTCATACAGTCCAGGGAGATCATAGTCTTCTGTAAAACATGATCACCTAGCGGCGGGGGTGGGGGGAGCGATTAACACATCGTTGTAGATTGGTTGGGCAAACACAACGCTTTTGACATTATAATCAGGTGAATGGACACATCCAGAAAAATGATTAGCAGGGATGAACTGAACAATGTATTTTGCATAATGAGATTAGAAGAACCATCTTGTATCCAACTCTGGGAATTAATATAATGTAAAACTTTGCGAATCGGAAAAGTATAATAGCCTGTACGAATCTACGATGGGCAGGGAGAACTCGCAGGCAACCTGGGGTTTTCAGGCCTGAGTGCATCTCTCCCTCATGCATGTGGAATAAAAACGTTTCTTGAAGTTTGACATGGTCTTCAAGGCTCAACTCGTCTCATTTCCCTCCTACAATGACGTTGAGCATATTCCATCATTTAAAAGAGAGTTTGCAAATATGAAATGAATTCAATTCATCTGCTACCTGACATCACCCAAAATGCTCGACAGCCAAGGTATTATCATTATTGTGCAGTGACTGTTGCAATGTGGGTAAGGTGTCTATCAACTTGGGCAGAATCCGATTACAGAAAGAGTAATGTGAAATTAATTTTCTTGAAATGTTGCTTCAAGTATAAACATTGACCAGCCTCCTTAAGATAACACCCAACTAATCATTGAAATAATGCAGCAAGAACATTTATTTCACCAGCATGTGCACACAAGATCCCAATGGAATGTCGAATCCAGCAGCCGAGAGATCAGACTGTGTTTTCCATTCCCAGTAGAATACTAAAAATCAGACTAGACTTTGTGCTTCAGGCTCTGAAGGGGGACCAGCAGCTTCTGATGCGAGAATGTGAAGAATGAAGCAAAGCTGACAGAGGGGTTTTCACTACCAGGGGTTTGAGGTGTAATTCCATTCTTACTTTTAATTACTTGCAGGAATTGAAGAAAACAACACTTACCAGGTGTGGAGCTGGCAGTAGAAGTGGCTGTGCTGGTTGTCTCTGTTGATGTTGTTGTTGTTTCTGGAGGAAAACAAGGACTTCCACAATCAACTCACACAACTTGAATCAGGAGAGTATTGAAAGAGTTAGAACATGAGTCAGCAGGGAATACATGAGAGAATGTGCAGAAAAGATTAAAGCCTTTTCCTACAGGGGTCCAACTGGATATTTGTGTGGCATTTTATACATTGTACGTTCCATCTGCACCACTGTCAAACTCTCCATCAGAGTATCACTGTGAAAGATTGAATTTGGAATACCAATTCCAATCTCCCTTTATGGTCTCAAACTGTGCTGACAAATAGAATACATTGAAGCTTAAGAGGGGATTCAGACAAGAGCGGAATGGTACCCTGCGTAAAATAGTGATCACTCTGTTATTCAATAAACGATTACCTGGATTACAATCTGGAGAAATTTACGATTTATTGAGTTGTAAAGCTCAAAATACAGTGATAATTATCAGCTTTACTGAATACACTGGTGCCGAATGGTTTAATGTTATCTTTAATTCAGTTTTACAATCGAGTTACCAGATTAAGATGCGTTGTGTACACTAAGTCAGGAGAAGCAGATTTTAAGATTTATTCAGATCAAGTGTGCGCTCTCAGGTGGCTTTTGGAATAAATCAAAATGAAATTCTGGTCAACATTGATGTCAATAAACACTGCCCTCTGGCTGGAATGGAAGAATACACTGGAAGAGAAAGGCAACAGACTTTCACAGACAAGGAGCTGACGATGTAATGAAACCGCTTGTATCTAAGTCCTTGCAATGTATAATGAAAGAGAAATCACTCACCAGTCGTGGAGCCAGTGGTTGAGCCAGTTGTTGTTGGTGACACTGTTGTACTTGTCAACTCTGAAAAATATTAAAAGATGTTAAAAGTCACAAAGCTCTGAATCAATTGGTGAAGAACAATTCTGCATTATCAAGCAAAATCATATGATTTGCACCAAATAAATCAAAGAAAATAATTAAGGTAAAATTGCTGCACGAGTCAAAAACTAATCAGACAAAGATCTTGAAGATGGAAATAATTGAGGTTAAAGCTGGAAATACTGAAATAGTGAAAATAAATACGTATGTTCATTAATAGAAAACTTGGCTCACCAGTTGTGGAACTGGCAGTAGACTCAGATGTGGTGGTTGGCACTGTTGTTGAAGTTGTTCCTTCTGAAGAGGAGAGAAATTATTTACCACCACAGCACAGAAATTTGAATTGGGACAATATTGAGACAGTTTTAAAAGAATTATTAGTTATTACATAAAGTAAAAAAATGTTCACTATGTGTTCAAAAACTCTCCTACAGATCCCCAATCAATTACCCTGTCATAATATAAGTGTGTTTCCCTCTACACGAGTGACAAGTTCTCCACTGTAGAATTACAGAAATGTTATGGCACAGGAGGCCACCACTTGGCTCATCATGTCAGCACCCGGGTGGGAATTATGAGGGTATCATTTTTCAAGGTCATATTTAAGACACTGATCGGATTCAGCAAATCTACATCCCAGACAGTGGTGATTGTTAAAATATGCATGGACCTTGAGCGTCGAATGGAACCTCAGACTGGAACAAAGCATTATCCTTCATGAAACATTTGGCAAAGGTTGAAATGTGGATGTGACAACAATGTGGCAAGTCATTGCTTCCCCTCATTTATTCAGCTCAAGATCTGCAGACCCATCTGGAGACAATTCCTGATGATCCAGATCATAAAATGGGAATGAATTGGCGCTCATCATCACTGTATGAAGAATTATTCATGGTGATGACTAGCCTGCTGTGAGTTTGTATGTGAAATCGTGAAATGTCTTCCTTTTCTAACAACAAAGGGGCTGAACTCAATGGTCACTATTAAGGATGTTTATCAGCTATATTTTAAATAATTTGAAACAAGGACCCCAATTCTCCGATGTCGTAAGCCTCATCACCACTATCAGCTCTAAAGGAGAATCTGGTGTTCAGGAAAATCTCCATGCACTGAAGTGGCACTGGAGCATCCCAGCCTCGAGCGAGATTGGAAATTCCTGGTCCAGATTCCTTCAAAGGTTAAATGAAAAAAATCTGTTCATGAGCAGGAATGGATCAAGTTGCTGGAAGTGTAACGGAATGGACTTTCACTGTCAATGAGATGAAATTGAAAAATAAGAAACCAGCACTCACCAGTTGTGGAGCTGCTGGTCGAGCCAGTGGGAGTTGGTGGCACTGTTGTAGCTGTGCTCCCTGAAAGATAATAATTACATTCAAAACCACTAAACTTCAATGGAATTATTAAACATGCTCTAATGGAGATTCATCACAAGACAACTGGACAGATCAGCAAGATGAGATATATGTTTCTATCACATTCCAACTCTCAAAATTAAAATGGCCTCGTGTCTAGCAGGAAGAGGTAATATGATGCACAGGGAGGATGTGGAAAAGAGAAAATAACATTGTATGTTAACAGAATTGCTAATGTGCATTGAAAGGAGGAATCACACACCAGTTGTGGAACTGGCAGTCGTCTCACTTGTGCTGCTTGTCCCTGTTGTCGTTGATTCTACAGAAGAACAAACAAAATGGTTAAGAATGACGTTGAGCATATTCCATCATTTAAAAGAGAGTTTGCAAATATGAAATGAATTCAATTCATTGGCTGCCTGATATCACCCAAAATGCTCAACAGCCAAGGAATTATTATTGCTGTGCGGTCATTGTTGCAATGTGGGTAAGGTATCAATCAACTTAGGCAGAGTCTGATTACAGAAAGAGCAATGTGAAATTATTTTTCTTGCAATTTGCTGCAAGCATAAACATTGATCAACCTCCTAAAGATAAAACCCGACTAATCATTGAAATAATGCAGCAAGAACTTTTATTTCACCAGATTTCACCAGATCTCGACGGAATGTCTAATCCAGCAGCCAAGAGATCAGTCCTGTGTTTTCCTTCCTCAACAGAACACAATAAGATCAGACTAGATTTTGTGCTTAAGGCTCTGGACGTGGACCAGCAACTTCTGATGTGAGAATGTGAAGAATGAAGCCGACAGAGGGGTTTTCACTGAGCAGCATCTTAAGATGGAATTGCATTATTACTTTTAATTACTTGTGCAAATGAAAATGACAACACTTACCAGGTGTGGAGTTGGCAGTCGAAATGGCTGTGCTGCTTGTCTCTGTTGATGGAGTTTTTGTTTCTGATGGAAAACAGATACTTTAAGAATCAATTCACACAACCTGAATCAGGACAGCATTGGAAGAGTTAGAACATGAGTCAGCAGGGAATGTGACACAAGGTGCAGAAAAGATTAAAGCCTTTTCTTACAGGTGTGCAACTGGATATTTGTGTGGCATTTTATATATTGTGTATTCCAACGGCACCACTGTCAAGCTCTCCATCAAAACAGTGCCACTGTGAAAGATTGAATTTGGAACACTGATTCCAGTCTTACTTTGTCACGAACTGTGTTGACAAATGGAATACATTTAAAGCTTAAAGGCGGATTCAGACAAGAACACTATGGTACCCTGCACAAAATAGTTTTTACTCTCAGTTATTCAGTAAATCATTACCTGGATTACAATCTAGAGAAACTTTTGATATCTCGAGTTGTATAGCTCAAAATTCAATGATGATCATCACCCTGCCTGAATACACTGGTGCCGAGAGGTTTAATGTTGTGTTTAAATTAGTTTTACAATCTAGTTACCATTTTATGAAACGTTCTGCACACTAAGACAGGGAAGGCAGATCTTAAGATTCATTCCGATCATGTGTGTGCTATCAGGTAGCTATTGAAGTAAACCAAAACAGTCTTGGAGCCGACAATGTAATGAAACCGCTTGTATCTTAGTCCTTGCAATGTATAATGAAAGAGAAATCACTCACCTGTCGTGGAGCCAGTGGTTGAGCCAGTTGTTGTTGGTGACACTTTTGTACTTGTCAACTCTGAAAAATATTTAAAATATTCCAAGTCACAAGACTCTGAATCAATTCATAATGAACATTTATGCATTATCAAGCTATGATGATATGATTTGTGCCAAATATTACAAAGAAAATAATTAAGGGTAATATTATTGCTCATTTGACAAGAACTAATAAGAGAAGGATCATGAAGAAGTAACAGAGTTTATACTGAAAATACTGAAATAGTAAAAACATTTTTTGGGTTCATGGACAGAAAATATCACTCACCAGTTGTGGAACTGGCAGGAGACTCAGATGTGGTGGTGGGCACTGTTGTTGAAGTTGTTTCTTCTGAAGAGGAGAGAAATTATTTACAACCACAGCACAGAATTTTGAACTGGGACAGTATTGTGACAGTTTCAAAGGAATTATTAGTTATTATAAAGTATAATAGAGTTCACTACAGTATTACAGGAGTGTTACAGCACAGGAGACAGCCACTTGGCCCATTGTCCCAGCACCCGGGTGGGAATTTTGTCAGTATCCTTGTTCAACGTCATGTTTGAGACATTGAATAGATCCAGCAAATCCCGGACAGTGGTGGCTGATCAAATATGCATGGACCTTGAGCGCCAAATGGAAGTTCAGACTGGAACAAAGCATTATCCTTCATGAAACATTTGGCAAAGGTTGAAATGTGGATGTGACAACAATGTGGCAAGTCATTGCTTCCCCTCATTTATTCAGCTCAATATCTGCAGACCCATCTGGAGACAATTCCTCATTGTCCCAGACAATAAAACAGGAATTAGTTGGTGCTCATCATCACTGTATGAATAATTATTCATGGTGATAAATAACATGCTGTGAGTTTGTATGTGAAATTACGAAATGTCTTCCTTTGCTAAAAACAAAGGGGCTGAATTCAATGGTCACTATTAAGGATGTTTATCAGCTATATTTTAAATAATGTGAAACAAGGACCCCAATTCTCCGATGTCGTAAGCCTCATCACCACCATCAGCTCTGAAGGAGAATTTGGTGCTCAGACAAATCTCCATTCACTGAAGTGTGACTGGAGCATCCCAGCCTTGAGCGAGATTGGAGATTCCTGGTTCAGATTCCTTCAAAAGTTAAATGAAAAAAAAAACTGTCCAGGAGCAGGAATGGATCAAGTTGCTGGAAGTGTAAAGGAATGGACTTTCACTGTCAATGAGATGAAGTTGAAAAATAAGAAACCAGCACTCACCAGTTGTGGAGCTACTGGTCGAGCCAGTGGTAGTTGCTGGCACTGATGTAGTTATGCTCTCTGAAAGATAACAATCACATTCAAAACCACAAACTTCAATGGAATCCCTAAACACGCTTTAATGGAGATTCAGCACAAGTCAACTGGACAGATCTGTAACATGAAATGTATGATTCTATCACACCTCACAAAATCAAAACAGCCTTGTGTCAAGCAGGAGGAGGTAATATGTTTCACAGTGAGGATGCTGAAATGGGAAAAAAATAATAGTTTTGTGTCAATGGAATTGTGAACGTGTATTGAAAGAAGGAATCACTCACCAGTTGTGGAACTGGCAGTCGTCTCACTTGTGCTGCTTGTCCCTGTTGTTGTCGTTGATTCTACAGAAGAACAAAACCATTAAAAACCGATATATCTCACTCGAATGGGATATCTTTGAGAGAATTTACCACCTCAGTGCTTATTCCATCATTTAAAAGGGAGTTTGCAAATATGAAAATCATTCAATTCATCTGCTGCCTGATATGACACAAAATACTCAACAGCCAAATAATTATTAATGTCGTGCAGTCACTGTTGCATTGTGGGTTAGGTGTCAATCAACGTTCGACGATTCTGCTTACAGAAAGAGCAATGTGAAATCCCTTTTATTAAATGTTGCTTCGAGTATAAACATTGATCAGCCTCCTAAAGATAAACCCTACTCATCTTTGAAATAACACAGCAGGAAACTTTATTTCACCAGTGTGTGCACACAAGTTCCTGACAGAAAATATAATCCAACAGGCAAGACGTCAGTCTGCTGGAGATCCTGTGTACCAGCAACTTTAGGCACTATTAGTCGACTTGGGTACAGACCGCTTTAGACACCATGTATAATTGATATATAGGCTTTAGTTACTTGTACACAAGGAAAAACAGGCTCACAGACCCTCTACAAGTGTTTCTGAAGTTACAAACAAACAACTTGGCAATTATAGTCAATTACAGCAAATCAGAAACAAGCCATTTTTCTAATCCTTCATTTGAATACATATTCACCAATTATATCCTCGCTTTATGTCCTTTCTTATTCGATGAAAAACTATCTCTTGCTAATCCTTCATTTGCATAGCATGTCCCCATATCTTTGCTATTTAGAAACATAGAAACACAGAAAAACTACAGCACAAACAGGCCCTTCGGCCCCACAAGTTGTGCCGAACATATCCCTACCTTCTAGGCCTACCTATAACCCTCCATCCTATTAAGTCCCATGTACTCATCCAGGAGTCTCTTAAAAGACCCTATTGAGTTTGCCTTCATCACCACTGACGGCAGCCGATTCCACTCGCCCACCACCCTGGGAAAAAGCCTCTGAGAGTCCACCCGATCTATGCCTCTCAACATCTTATATACCTCTATTAGGTCTCCTCTCATCCTACATCTCTCCAAGGAGAAAAGACCGAGCTCCCTCAGCCTATCCTCATAAAGCATGCCACTCAATCCAGGCAACATCCTTTAAATCTCCTCTGCACCCTTTCAATCTTTTCCACATCCTTCCTGTAATGAGGCGACCAGAATTGAGCACAGTACTCCAAGTGGGGTCTGACGAGGGTCTTATATAGCTGTATCATTATCCCCGGACTCCTAAACTCAATCCCTCGATTGATAAAGGCCAGCACACCATACGCCTTCTTAACCACCTCCTCCACCTGCGGGGCCGATTTTAGAGTCCTGTGGACCCAGACCCCAAGGTCCTTCTGATCCTCTACAGTACTAAGAGTCTTTCCCTTAATATTGTACTGCTTCATCCCATTTGACCTGCCAAAATGGACCACTACGCATTTATCTGGGTTGAAGTCCATCTGCCACTTCTCCGCCCAGTCTTGCATCCTATCTATGTCCCTCTGTAACTTCTGACATCCCTCCAGACTATCCACAACTCCACCAACCTTCGTGTCGGCAAACTTACCAACCCATCCCTCCACTTCCTCATCCAGGTCATTTATGAAAATGACAAACAGCAAGGGTCCCAGAATAGATCCCTGGGGCACACCACTGGTGACCGACCTCCATTTAAAAAAAGACCCATCTATACACTCTCTCTGCCTCCTTTGGGCAAACACAGTAAGAGTTTTAACAACACCAGGTTAAAGTCCAACAGATTTATTTGGTAGCAAATACCATTAGCTTTCGGAGCGCGGCTCCTTCGTCAGATGGAGTGGAAATCTGCTCTCAAACAGGGCACAGAGACATAGAGACCTTTGGGCAAGCCAGTTCTGGATCCACAGGGCAGCAGCACCTTGGATCCCATGCCCTCTCACTTTTTCTGGAAGCCTTGCAATGGGGGACCTTATCGAACGCATTTGTTATGGAAAAATCTGATCTTGCTCATCCTCTGATGAAGGCCAAAAAATAGAATGTTATGGGTCTTATGCAAATGAAGATTAGCCTGTTCATGCTGACTAGCAGAACTAACCCCAGTCGAAGGTCTGTAAACTGATGAACATTTTCCATTACTGTGCAGAGAAAGCATGAACTTTTAATTTGAACAATTTAACTTCCATAAGTCTAGTGCTTTCCTTCCGGAGAAGACGGCGACAAGATCAAACTGGATTTCATGCTCAGTCTGAGCATGAACTGGAAAGTTTTAGGCTCTGGAGGTGGACTAGATCCCACCATCTTCTGATGCGAGCATGTGAATGAAGCAAAGCTGACAGAGGAGTTTTCACTGACCAGGGGTTAAAGATGTAATTGCTTGCTTACTTTTAATTATTTCCAGAAATGTAAAATGACAACTCTTACCAGGTGTGGTACTGGCAGTAGAAGTGGCTGTGCTGGCTGTCTCTGTTGATGTTGTTGTTATTTCTGAAGGAAAACAAAGACTTTCACAATCAACTCACACAACTTGAATCAGGACAGGATTGAAAGAGTTAGAACATGAGTCAGCAGGGAATACATGACAGAATGTGCAGAAAAGATTAAAGCCTTTTCTTACAGGGGCCCAATTGGATATTTGCGAGTTATTTTATACATTGTGTATTCCACCTGCACCACTGACAAGCTCTCCATCAAAAGGAGTGTTATTGTGAAAGATTGAATTTGGAACACTGATTCCATTCTCCCTTTATTGTCTCAAACGGTGCTGCCAAAAAAAATACATTGGAAGATAAAAAGCTGATTCAGACACAATGGTAACCTACATAAAATAGTGATTACTCTCAGCTATTCAATAAATTTTACCTGGATTATGATTTGGAGCAATTTCCGATGTATCAAGTTGTATAACTCAAAATTCAAAGATGATTATCACCCCGACTGAATACACTGTCACCGAGTGGTTTAATGTTATGTTTAAATTAGTTTTACAATCTAGTTACCATTTTATAATACGGTCTGTGCACTAAGACAGGAGAGCCAGATTTTTTAAGAAATTATTTCAATCAAATGTGTGCTCTCAGGTGGTTTTTGGAATAAATCAAAACAAAATTCTGGTCAACATTGATGCCAATGGACACTGCCCTCTGGCTGGAATGGAAGAATGATGTGGAGATGCCGGCGTTGGACTGGGGTGAACACGGTAAGAAGTCTCACAACACCAGGTTAAAGTCCAACAGGTTTATTTGGTAGCAAATACCATAAGCTTTCGGAGCACTGCTCCTTCATCAGATGGAGTGGAAATGTGCTCTCAAACAGTGCAAACAGACAAAATCAAGTTGCAGAATACTGATTAGAATGCGAATCCTACAGCCAGCCAGGTCTTAAAGGTACAGACAATGTGGGTGGAGGGAACATTAAACACAGGTTAAAGAAATGTGTATTGTCTCCAGACAGAACAGCTAGTGAGATTCTACAAGCCCAGGAGGCAAGCTGTGGGGGTTACTGATAATGTGACATAAATCCAACATCCCGGTTTAGGCCGTCCTCATGTGTGCGGAACTTGGCTATCAGTTTCTGCTCAGCGACTCTGCGCTGTCGTGTGTCATGAAGGCCGCCTTGGAGAATGCTTACCTGAAGATCCAAGGCTGAATGCCCGTGACTGCTGAAGTGCTCCCCCACAGGAAGGGAACAGTCTTGCCTGGTGATTGTCGAGCGGTGTTCATTCATCCGTTGTCGCAGTGTCTGCATGGTTTCCCCAATGTACCATGCCTCGGGACATCCTTTCCTGCAGCGTATCAGGTAGAGAATGTTGGCCGAGTTGCAAGAGTATGTACCGTGTACCTGGTAGATGGTGTTCTCACATGAGATGATGGCATCCGTGTCGATGAACCAGCATATCTTGCAGAGGTTGCTGTGGCAGGGTTGTGTGGTGTCGTGGTCACTGTTCTCCTGAAGGCTCGGTAGTTTGCTGCGGACAATGGTCTGTTTGAGGTTGCGTGGTTGTTTGAAGGCAAGAAGTGGGGGTGTGGGGATGGCCTTGGCGAGATGTTCGTCTTCATCAATGACATGTTGAAGGCTCCTGAGGAGATGCCGTAGTTTCTCCACGACACCACACACCCTGCCACAGCAACCTCTGCAAGACGTGCCGGATCATCGACACGGATGCCATCACCTCACGTGAGAACACCATCTACCAGGTACACGGTACCTACTCTTGCAACTCGGCCAACATTCTCTACCTGATACGCTGCAGGAAAGGATGTCCCGAGGCATGGTACATTGGGGAAACCATGCAGACACTACGACAATGGATGAATGAACACCGCTCGACAATCACCAGGCAAGACTGTTCTCTTCCTGTTGCTGTCACGGGTATTCAGCCTTGGATCTTCAGGTAAGCGTTCTCCAAGGCGGCCTTCACGACACACGACAGCGCAGAGTCGCTGAGCAGAAACTGATAGCCAAGTTCCGCACACATGAGGACGGCCTAAACCGGGATGTTGGATTTATGTCACATTATCAGTAACCCCCACAGCTTGCCTCCTGGGCTTGTAGAATCTCACTAGCTGTTCTGTCTGGAGACAATACACATTTCTTTAACCTGTGTTTAATGTTCCCTCCACCCACATTGTCTGTACCTTTAAGACCTGGCTGGCTGTAGGATTCGCATTCTAATCAGTATTCTGCAACTTGATTTTGTCTGTTTGCACTGTTTGAGAGCACATTTCCACTCCATCTGACGAAGGAGCAGTGCTCCGAAAGCTTATGGTATTTGCTACCAAATAAACCTGTTGGACTTTAACCTGGTGTTGTGAGACTTCTTACCGTGGAATGGAAGAATACACTGGAAGAGAAAGGCAACAGACTTTCATAGACAAGGAGCTGACGATGTAATGAAACCACTTGTATCTAAGTCCTTGCAATGTATAATGAAAGAGGAATCACTCACCGGTTGTGGAGCCAGTGGTTGAGCCAGTTGTTGTTGGTGATACTGGTGTACTTGTCAGCTCTGAAAAATATTAAATATATTCAAAATCACAAAAATCTAGCTCAATTGATAAAGAACATTTATGCATTTTCAAGCTAAGATGATATGATTTGCACCAAATTAAACAAAGAAAATAATTAAGGTAAAATTGCTGCACGAGTCAAAAACTAATCAGACAAAGATCTTGAAGATGGAAGTAATTGAGTTTAAAGCTGGAAATAGTGAAAATAAATTTGTGTTCATTAATAGAAAACTTGACTCACCAGTTGTGGAACGGGCAGTAGACTCAGATGTGGTGGTGGGCACTGTTGTTGAAGTTGTTTCTTCTGAAGAGGAGAGAAATTATTTACAACCACAGCACAGTATTGTGAACTGGGACAGTATTGTGACAGTTTTGAAAGAATTATTAGTTATTAAATTAAAAGAGAGAGTTCACTACAGGTTTGAGAACTCTTCTACAAATCGCCAAACCATTATCCTGCTCTAATATAAATTGTGTTTTCTTCTGCACGTGTGTGACAGGTTCTCCACTATAGAATTACAGAATTGTTACGGTACAGAAGGAGGCCACTTGGCCCATCATCCCAACACCCAATTGAGTATCCCATTGATTCCAGTCTCCCTTTATAGTTTCAAACTGTGCTGACAAATAAAGTACATTGAAAGCTTAAAAGTGGATTCAGACTAGAACACAATGATACCTGCACAAAATAGTGATTACTCTGTTATTCAATAAACGATTACCTGCATTTCGATCTCGAGAAATTTCCCATGTATCAAGATGTATATTTCAATATTTAATGATGATTATCACCTTAACTGAATACACTGGTGCCAAGTGGTTTCAATTTATATTTAATTTAGTTTTACAATCTCGTTAACATTTAAAGAGACATTCTTTACACTGAGACAGGAAAGCCGCACTTTAACATGATTTATTTAAATCAAGTATGTGCTCTCAGGTGGTTTTTGAAATAAATCAAAACAAAACTTTGGTCAACATTGATGCCAATAAACACTGCCTTCTGGCTGGAATGGAAGAATACACCGGAAGGGAAAGGCAACAGACTTTCACAGACAAGGAGCTGACGATGTAATGAAACCGCTTGTATCTTAGTCCTTGCAATGTATAATGAAAGAGGAATCACTCACCAGTCGTGGAGCCAGTGGTTGAGCCAGTTGTTGTTGGTGACACTGTTGTACTTGTTAACTCTGAAAAATATTAAATATATTCAAAGTCACAAAATTCTGACTCAATTCATAAAGAACATTTATGCATTATCAAGCTAAGATGATATGATTTGCATCAAATAAGACAATGAAAATAATTTAGTGTAATATTACTGCACATTTGACAAGAACTAATACATCAAAGATCTTGAAGAAGGAAGTAACTGAGTTTACACTGAAAATACTGAAATAGTAAAAATATTTTTTTGTGTTCATTGATATAAAACTTGACTCACCAGTTGTGGAACGGGCAGTAGACTCAGATGTGGTGGTGGGCACTGTTGTTGAAGTTGTTTCTTCTGAAGAGGAGATAAATTATTTACAACCACAGCACAGAATTTTAAATAGGGACAGTATTGTGACAGTTTCAAAAGAAAGATCACTTATTACACAAATTAATATTCTTCACTATGGGTTTAAAACTCTTCAACAGATCCCCAATCAATTGCCCGACCATAATATAGAATGCGTATTCCTACTCCAACAGTTGGGGCCACACCCTGGGCCACACAAGCTCCCCTCAATTCCCATCTACTTATTTATCACAGGTCAGCTGGTCCACTGACCCTCACAGCATGTTACCATTGGTTACATTATAACAGATCCAATGTTATCATTGGTTACAATATAACAAAATACTGGTGGACCTTGAGTGCCTAATGGAATTTCAGAATGGAACAAAATATTACACTTCATGCATCATTTGGCAAAGGTTGAAGTATGGATGTGACAACAATGTGGAATCTCACAGCTTCTACTCTCAGTTATTGAACAGCTCAATACCTGCTGACCCATCACGAGGCAATTCCTGATTATCCAGATCATAAAACTGGATTTCACTGAAGCTCATCACCACTGTATTAATAGTCATTCCTGATGACCTCTAGCATGCTCTGAGTTTCTATCAAAATTGTGAAGCGCCTTCCTTCACTGTGAAAAAAGGAACTGACTTC
Source organism: Mustelus asterias (assembly GCF_964213995.1). NCBI lineage: Eukaryota > Metazoa > Chordata > Chondrichthyes > Carcharhiniformes > Triakidae > Mustelus > Mustelus asterias. Next base: position 43,903,526 of record NC_135819.1, on the reverse strand, counting down.
AATGGTCAACATTAAGGATATTTTTCAGTTGTATGTTAAATAAATCGAAACAAGGACCAGAATTCACCACCACTACCAGCGAGAGAGGAGAATTTGGTGCTGAGGCAAATCTCCATTCACTGAAGTGGGACTGGAGAATCCCTGCCTCAAATGTGGTCAGAGAATCACGCTTACGATTTCTTCATAAGTTAAATGAAAAACATTTGTCCAGGAGCAGGAATGGATCAAGTCGCTGGAAGTGTAAAGGAATGGACTTTCACTGTTAATGAGATGAAGTTGAAAAATAACACTTGTGTCAAAGGTCTTGGCACTGCAGAAACCAGCACTCACCGGTTGTGGAGCTCCTGGTCGAACCAGTGGTAGTTGTTGGCACTGTTGTAGTTGTTCCCTCTGAAAGAAAAAAAATCCCATTCAAAATCACAAAACTCCAATGCAGTTCCCAAACATGCTATATTGGAGGCTCACGACAAGACAGCAGGACAGAAATGCATCATGAAATGTATGTTTAATCCACATTGCATCTCTCAAAATAAAATCAGCCTCGTGTCAAGCAGAAAGAAATAACATGGTTCAAAGGGAGAGTGCTGAAATTGGAAAACAACATTTTTGGGTTAATAGAATTGCTCATGTAGAATGAAAGGAGGAATCACTCACCGCTTGTGGAACTGGCAGTTGTCTCAGTTGTGCTGCTTGTCCCTGGCGTTGATTCTATAGAAGAACAAACAAAACCATTAAAAACCGATACATCGAGCGAATTGATCAAATTGGAGCATTTTCCATCATTTAAATGAGAGTTTGCAAATATGAAATAAATTCATCTGCTGCCCGATTTCACCCAAAATACTCAACAGCCAAGGAATTATCATTGTTGTGCAGTCACTGTTGCAATGTGAGTGAGGTATCAATCAATTTGGGCAGAATCCGATTACAGAAAGAGCAATGTGAAATTCTTTTTACTGAATGTTCCTTCAAGCATCAACATTGAGTGGCATCCTAAGGAGAAAACCCTACTCATCTTTGAAATAACACAAAAGGACCTTTTATTTCACCAGCATGTGCACACAAGATCATGATGGAACATCTAAGCCAGCAGACAAAAAAACCACTGAAATATACTGAATTACTGAAATCACATGAAATACACTGCTTTTCTTCCTCAGAAGAAGATGATGAGATCAGAGTAGATTTTTGTGCTCTAGGTTCTATAGGTGGACTTGGTCCCACCATCTGCTGATGCAAGAATGTGAAGAATAACGCAAAGGCGACAGAGGGGTTTCACTGACCAGGGGTTTAAGGTGTGATTGCATACTTACTTTTACTTACTTCCAGAAATGAAAATGACAACACTTACCAGGTGTGGAGCTGGCAGTAGAAGTGGCTGTGCTGGTTGTCTCTGTTGATGTTGTTTCTGAAGGAAAACAAAGACTTCCACAATCAACTCACACAACTTGAATCAGGACAGGATTGAAAGAGTTAGAACATGAGTCAGCAGGGAATACATGAGAGAACGTGCAGAAAAGATTAAAGCCTTTTCCTACAGGGGCCCAATTGGGTATTAGCGAGTCACTTTATACATTATGTATTCCATCTGAACCACTGACAATCTCTCCATCAAATGAGTGTCATTGTGAAAGATTGAATTTGGAACACTGATTCCAGTCTCCCTTTATGGTCTCAAACTGTGCTGAGAAATAGAATACATGGAAAGCTTAAAAGAAGGTTCAGATTAGAATTCAATGGTACGCTGCACAAAATATTGAAGATGCTCAAAGTCACAGGATTCTGACTGATTTCCTGAAGAACATTTATGCCTTTTCAACATTAGACAGTAAGGTTTGTATCAAAAAAAAAATCATTTAATATAATTCAGGGTAAAATTACAATGCATCATTCAAAAACTAGGAGAATGGCGTGAATCTAGGAAATAATTGAGTTTATACCTGAAAAAAATTGAACTCGGGAAAATAATTTTTTATGTGCATTGATAGAAAACTTGACTCACCAATTGTGGAACTGGCAGGTGTGGTGGTTGGCACTGTTGTTGAAGTTGTTTCTTCTGAAGAGGAGAGAAATTATTTACAATTACCACACAGAATTTTGAATTGGGACAGCATTGTGACAGTTTCAAAAGAAATGTCACTTATTACACAAATTAGCAGAGTTCACTCTCTGTTTGAAAATTCTTCTACAGATCCCCAGATCTGCCATAATATAAAGTGTGCTTCCTTCTACACACAAGTGACAAGTTTCCCCATGACAGAATTACAGAATTGCTATGGCACCAAAGGGAGCCACTTGGCCCATTGTTTCAGCACCTGAGTGCGAATCTCGTGGGGATCATCTTTCAAGGTCATAATTGAGGCACTGAAAGCAACAAGAACTTCCACATCCCGGACAGTGGCGGCACTAAAAAGTCTTGTTGACCTTGATCACATACAGGGACTTCACACCGCAACAAAACACCTTGAAGAATTTTCGGGCCGTTCATGCCAGTGGGATTTTCTGGTCCCACTGCAGTGAATGGAGATTTGGCTGAGCTCCACATTCTCCGTCCCCACTCGCAGTGACAGCAGGGCGTGAATGGGTGGAAAATTCCGACCATCATCTTCCATGCAACATTTGGCACAGACTGAAATGTGAATGTGACAACAACATGGAAATACACAGCTCCTACTCTCAGTTATTGAACAGCTCAATATTTGCAGATCCATCTGGAGTCAATTCCTGTAGATCCAGATAATAATTATCTATCATCATGTCCAGCAAGCTCTGAATTTGTGTGAAATTTGAAAATGTCTCTCATGAGACATGTCTCTCAAGAATAAAGCAGCTGACCTCAATCGCCAATATTAAGGAAGTTTTACAGTTATATTTAAAATAAGTCAAAGCAAGATTTCTTCAATACTTAATCCAGAAATCATTTGTCCTTGAGCAGGAATGAATCAAGTTGCTAGAAGTGTAAAGGAATGGACTTTCACTTTCAATGAGATTAAATTAAGAAATAACAAAAATAACCTTTGTGTCTAAGGCCTTGCTATGATACACTGAAGAAACCAGCACTCACCAGTTGTGGAGCTACTGGTCGAGCCAGTTGTAGTTGGTGGCACTGTTGCAGTTATTCCCTCTGAAAGACAATAATCACAATCAAAACCACAAAACACCAACGCAATTCCTAAACATGCTTTAGTAGAGACTCACCACAAGACAACTGGATAGATATGGAACATGAAATACATGTCTAGATCACATTACATCTCTCAAAGTAAAATCGGCTTCGTGTCAAGCAGAAGGAATTCACATGGTTCATTGGGAGGATGCTGAAATGGGGAAAAAGCAGCTACATGTTAATGGAATTGCTAGTGTGTATTGAAAGGAGGAATCACTCACCAGTTGTGGAACTGGCAGTTGTCTCAGTTGTGCTGCTTGTCCCTGTTGTTGATTCTACAGAAGGACAAACAAAACCATTAAGAACTGACATATCCAGCTCGAACGGGGAAACTTTTTCATTTGATTTATTATTGTCACACGTATCAGCATACAGTGAAAAGTATTGTTTCTTGTGCCATAAAGAGAAAGCATACCATTCATAGATAAGGTAAAGGAGAGAATGCAGAATGTAGTGTTACAGTCGTAGCTAGGGTGTAGAGAAAGATCAACTTAACACGAGGTAGGTCCGTTCAAAAGTCTGATGACAGCAGGGAAGCTGTTGTTCTCAAGTCAGTTGGTATCTGATCTCAGACTTTTGTACCTTTTGCCCGTTGGAAGAAGGTGGAAGAAAGTATGTATGGAGTGCATGGGGTCCTTGATTATGCCAGCTGCTTTTCCAAGGCAGCGGGAAGTGTAGAGAGTCAATGGATAGGAGGCTGGTTTGCATGATGGACTGGCAGTCTTGGGCAGAGCAGGAGCCATACCAAGCTGAGAAACAACCAGAAAGGATGCTTTCTATAGTGCATATGTAAAAGTTGATGAGAGTCATAGCAGACATGCCAAATTTCCTTAGCTTCCTGAGAAAGTAGAGGCGTTGATGGGCATTCCTAACTATAGCATTGGTATGGAGGGATCAGGACAGGTTGTTCGTGATCTGGAAACATAGAAACCTGGAGCTATCGACCATTTTAACTTTGTCCCCATTGATGTAGACAGTGGCATATCCTCCACTATGCTTCCTGCAGTTGATGACTATCTCTTTCTTATTGTTGACATTGAGGGAGAGCTTACTGTCATCGCATCAGTTCATCAGATCAGAGATTATTGTCGTTGCACCAGTTCACCAGATTTTTGTGTAAATTGATCAACTTGGAGCATATTCCATCATTTAAAAGAAAGTTTGTAATTATTAAATGCGTTCAATTCATCTGCTGCCTGATATGACATAAAATACTCAACAGCCAAGGAATTATTATTATTGTGCAGTCACTTTTGCAATGTGGGAAGGTGTCAATCAACTTTGGAAGAGTACAATTACAGAAAGAGCAATGTGAACTTCTTTTTACTAAATATTCCTTCAAGCACCAACAATGAGCAACATCCTAAGGAGAAAACCCTAGTCATCTTTGAGATAACACAGAAGGACTTTTTATTTCACCAGCATGTGCACACAACATCCCGATGGAACGTCCAAGTCAGCAGACAAGAAATCAGTCCACTGCTTTTCTTCCTCAGAAGACGACTATAAGGTCAGAGTAGATTTTGAGCTCTAGATTCTATAGATGGACTTGATCCCACCATCTTCTGATGTAAGAATGTGAAGAATAAAGCAAAGCTGACAGAAGGGTTTCACTGACCAGGGGTTTAGGGTGTAATAGCATACTTAATTACTTCCAGAAATAAAAATGACAACATTTATCAGGTGTGGAGCTGACAGTAGAAGTGGCTGTGCTGGTTGGCTTTGTTGATGTAGTTGTTGTTTCTGAAGGAAAACAAAGACTTCCACAATCAACTCACACAACTTGAATCAGGACAGTATTGAAAGAGTTAGAACATGAGTCAGCAGAGAATACATGAGAGAATGTGCAGGAAAGATTAAAGCCTTTTCCTACAGGGGCCCAATTAGCAAGTCACTTTATACATTGTGTATTCCATCTGCAGCACTGACAATCTCTCCATCAAATGGGTGTCATTGTGAAAGATTGAATTTGGAACACTGATTCCAGTCTCCCTTTATGGTCTCAAACTGTGCTGACAAATAGAATACATTGAATGCTTAAAAGGGGATTCAGACTCGAACACAATGATACCTACACAAAATATTAAAGATGTTCAAAGTCACGGGATTCTGACTGATTTCCTGAAGAACATTTATGCGTTTTCAACATAAGACAATAAGGTTTGTATCAAAAAATCGTTTAATATAATTCAGGGGAAAGTTACAATACATCATTCAAAGACTAGGAGAATGACGTGAAACTAGGAAATAATTGAGTTTATAGCTGAAAAAAATTGAACTCGGGAAATTAGTTTTTTGTGTTCATTGATAGAAAGCTTCACTCACCAGTTGTGGAACGGGCAGTAGACTCAGATGTGCTGGTGGGTGCTGTTGTTGAAGTTGTTTCTTCTGAAGAGGAGAGAAATTATTTACAACCACAGCACAGAATTGTGAACTGGAACAGCATTGTGACAGTTTCAAAAGAAATGTCACTTATTACACAAATTAGCAGAGTTCATCGGGGAGTCACTGTGAAAGATTGAATTTGGAACATTCATTCCAGTCTCCCTTTGTCTTAGTCTCCTTTTGTCTTAGACTGTGCCAGCATATAGTATACATTGAAAGCTTAGAAGGGGATCCAAATTAGAACACAATGATACCCTGCACAAAATAGTTATTACTCTCAGTTATTCAATAAATCATTACTGCATTCTAATCTGAAGGGATTTCCCATGTATGAAGATGCATAGCTCAATATTCAAATGATGATTATAACTGGATACATTGGTGCTGAGTGGCTTAACATTGTTTAATTTAGTTTTGCAATCTAGTTACCATTTTATGATACATTCTGTACACTGAGACGGAGAGGTTGATTTTAAGAAGGTTTATTTCAATTAACTGTGCTCTCAGGTGGTTTTTGAAATGAAACAAATCTTTGTTCAACATTAATGACACGAAACACAGCTCTTTGGCTGGAATGGACTTTCACAGACAGAGAGCTAATGATGTAATGAAACTGCTTGCACCTAAGTCCTTGCAATGCGTAATGAAATCACTCACCAGTGGTTGAGCCAGTTGTTGTTGGTGACACTGTTGTACTTGTCAATTCTGAAATATATTAAAGATATTCAAAATTCTGACTGAATTCCTGAAGAATTATGCATTTTCAGAGTAAGACCATGGGCGGAACGTTCCCGTCCCACCCGCCACGGGAATTGTAGCGGGCGGGACACGAGCCATGCAAAGGACCGTTGACCTCGGGTGGGATTCTCTGGCCTTGGGGGTGAGCGTGGCTAGAAAATCCCACCCTATGTGTTTTGTGCCCAATAAATCAAAGAAAATAATTAAGGGTAAAGTTGCAATGCATCACTCAAAAACTGAACTCAAAATAGGAATTCATTGAGTTTATAGCTGCAAACACTGAACTACGGAAAAAAAAGAAAACTTCACTCACCAGTTGTGGAACTGGTAGCAGACTCAGATGTTATAATGGCCACAAGGGATCATCAATAGGTCTCCCCGTGGGCTTAGTGCAATATGAGCTGTATCATTGAGTGAGCGGTGGGTCACACAATGGGAAGCAGTCAGCGGGGGCATTTAAACCTGTGACTCTATCTGGACCATTATTTTAGGTTCCAAGATGAAGATTGTCTGACTGTAAACCGCAGCCATGGCCACAATAAAGGGTGATGGTGACGGGAAACTGGTGCTTGACTGAATTACTACGTTTTTGTGTGAATAGAATTGCTGATGTGTATTGAAAGGAGGAATCACTCACCAGTTGTGGAACCGGCAGTCGTCTCAGTCGTGCTGCTTGTCCCTGTTGTTGTCGTTGACTCTACAGAAGAGCAAACAAAACCATTAAAAAGTAATATGCCGAAGTCTAAGTGGCAGCAATCTGGGAGAAGGGACCAACTGGTTGTATAGTCAGTCATTCCAAAGAGAGCGTGCAAAGACGTAATATTAAATGTACTGAATTCGTCTGGTGCTGTGAATGTGCCTCATGCAGCAAAGCTGAGAGAGGAGTTTTCACTGACCAGGGGTTTAAGGTGTTACTGAATTCTTGCTTCCAGAAATGTAAAATGACAACACTTACCAGGTGTGGAGCTGGCAGTAGAAGTGGCTGCGCTGGCTATCTCTGTTGATGTGGCTGTTGTTTCTGGAGGAAAACAATCAATTCACACAACTTGAATCAGGACAGTATTGAAAGAGTTAGAACATGAGTCAGCAGGGAATACATGAGAGAATGTGCAGGAAAGATTTATGCCTTTTCTCACAGGGGCTCAATTGGATGTTAGCAAGTCATTTTATACATTGTGTATTCCATCTGAACCCTGACAAGCTCTCCATCAGAAGAGTATCACTGTGAAAGATTGAATTTGGAACACTGATTCCAGTCTCCCTTTATGGTCTCAAACTGTGCTGACAAAAAGAGTACATTCCATGATTTAAATTAAAGTTTTCAAATATTTAATATCAAATCATTCAATTCATCTGCTGCTTGATATGAACCTAAATGCTCGACAGCCAAGAAATTATAATTAAGATAAAAAGCAAAACACTGCGGATACTGGAATCAGGATTCCAGCATTTTCTGTCCACAGATGCTATCAGACCTGCCAAGATTTTCCATCATTTTCTGTTTTTTGTTGTGAAGGAATTATTAATTGTTGTGCAGTGTCGGTTGCAATGTGGGTAAGGTGTCAATCAGCTTGGGCAGAGTCCGATTACAGAAAGAGCAATGTAAAGTTCTTTGAAACGTTGCTTCACACATAAACATTGACCAACCTCCTAAAGGGAAAACTCTACTCATCTTGAAATAACGCAACAAGACCCTTTATGCCGTCAGCGTGTGCACACAAGGTCTCGACATAAAATTTAATCCCAATTTCCTTCCTCAGAACACTAAGATCAGAGTAGATTTTTGCACTCTAGGTTCTGTAGGTGGACTTGATTCCACCATCTTCTGATGTGAGAATATGAAGAATGAAGCAAAGCTGACAGAGGGGTTTTCACTGACCAGGAGCTTCAGTTGTAATTGCATTCTTAATTTTAATTACTTCCAGAAATGAAAATAATTACACTTACCAGATGTGGAACTGGCAGTGGAAGTAGCTGTGGTGGTTGTCTCTGTTGATATACTTGTTGTTTCTAAAGGAAAACAAATACATTCACAGTGTGATGCAATGTCAATCGAGCCGAGACTAGTTGTGAGCAAGACAAATAGGCTTTTATCGGCAAGAACTTGGAGCCATCCCTGCCGGTGATCTGGTCTGAACTAAGAGCAAGGGGGGAGGAGCCACCGTCTTTATACCCAGACCAGGGGGAGGAGACTTGAGCGGAACCGACAGGGAAGTGCCACATATACAGGTAACAGATAGCAGATAACAGTGGTTTACCACACAGTGCAAACCAAAGAATCCCTGCAGTGCAGAAGGAGGCCATTTGGCTGTGACAACTCTCCAAAACTGGCCATTTGTCTGTGACAACTCTCCAAAACTGCACTCTACTTAGGCCCGCTCCCTTCACCCTATCCCAGAACTCTGCACCTTTACCATGACCAGTCTGCGGGAGGAAATTGGAGCACCCGGAGGAAACTCATGCAGATATGGGGAGAACATGCCACCTCCACACAGTAACAGTCAATTTTCCCAACTTGAATCAGGTCGGTATTGAAAAGGTTTCAACATCAGTCAGCAAGGAATACACATATTAAAACAAAATGTGCAAAAAAATTAACCTTCTTATAGATATACCCAACTGAACATTAAAATGTAACTTTATAAGTTGTGTATTCCATCTGCACTACTGACAAGCTCTCCATCAAAAGATTGTCATTGTGAAAGATTAAATTTGGGACATTCATTCCAGTCTCCCTTTATGTTCTCACACTGATAACACTTAGAATACAGAGGGAAGATTGAAAGCTTATGGGAGATTCATGCTTTACAAAGTAGGTTGTGAACATAGCCCAGTCCAGCATGCAAACCAGTCTTCCATCCATTGACTTCATATACACTTCCCACCGCCTCGGAAAAGCAGTCAGCATAATCAAGGATCCTATGCACCCCGGAGATTCTCTCTTCCACCTTCTTCCATTGGGAAAAAGATGCAAAATTCTGAGATCACGTACCAACTGACTCAAGAACAGCTTCTTCCCTGTTGCCATCAGACTTTTGAATGGACCTTCCATATATTTAGCTGATCTTTCTCTACACCCTAGCTATGTCTGTGACACTACATTCTGCACCCTCTCCTTTCCTTCACCCGTATGTACTCTAAGATTGGTAAAATCTAATGCTACTGATCACCTCAGTGAGGTACATTAGTGCGAAGCAACACAATGTTCAGCTTAATTATATAGCTTCATCTAATTACCCATTTAAGATGTCTTCTATTAATGAAAGAGGAGATTTTTTTTAAGACCACCTATTTAAGGCAGATGTGTATTGTCAGTTGGATATTCAATACAGGGCATAACAAACTTTGTTCAACATATGTACCGATAAACACGGTCCTCTAGCTAAAAATGATGCATAAGCTGGAAGAGCAAGGGAAAGGACTTTCACCGAATTGGAACTGAAACTGTAAGAAACCTATTTGTATTGAAAGCTTTGAAATGAATATTGAGAGGACCAGCACTCACCAGTTGTGGAGCCAGTGGTTGTTGATGACACAGTTGTGCTCGTCAACTCTGAAAAATATTCAAGACCTTCAAGGTAAGAAGTTTCTGACTCGACTCATAAATAACATAGATTTTGTAATATCGATTTTGTTACATTAATACATGAAAATAATCAAGTGTAAATTTACAAGGTATTATTCAGAAAATAGGGTAAAGGTATTGCAGAAAAACAAAATCGAATTGAAGCTGCAGTACAGGAGAGGTTCAATGAATCTTCCATGTTCATTAAAAGAAGACCTCACTCACCAGTTGTGGTACTGGTAGTAGATGCAGGTGTTGTGGTCGTCTCTGTTGTAGGAGTTGTTTCTTCAGAAAAACAAGAAAAGAATTTACAACCATTACATTCCGTTTTCAATTGGGATGTGTTGAGATAATTTCAATAGAATCCTTTCAAACTGCGCACTTCAAATCACAGCATGTCAATGGATAATTTTGATTCTTTTTAGTCAAGTATTGTAAAATCTCTCTTTTTAATTCTATCAATCATTGTTGATAGGTGGCCCAAAGGTGTCTTCCAGTTACTATAAATTACTTGACAAATTTCGTTAATGCTGAAAACCATTTGAATCTTCTTTATGATCTTATACCAGCACCCTGTATTTTTCGGATTTATTATTTGTTTATTATTTATTTATTGTCACAAGTAGGCTTACATTAACACTGCAATGAAGTTACTGTGAAAATCCCCTCGTCGCCACCCTCTGCCCGCTGCCTGTTCAGGTACACTAAGCGAGAATTTAGCATGGCCAATGCACCGAACCAGCACGTCTTTTGGACTGTGGGAGGAAACTGGAGCGCCCGGAGGAAATCCACACAGACACGGGGAGAACGTGCAGACTCCACACAGACAGTGCCCAGGCCGGGAACCCAACCCGAGGATCTGGCACTGTGAGATAGCCGTGTTAACCATTGTGCCGCCGTGATTTTGAATGCGCTCATTATTTTTTTCTGGAATCTGGCAATTCAACAGAGGATATTAACATGTTATTGTCTTCTGCAATTCACAAACTACCTCTGAACAACAGAGAAATTAATTCAGGAATTTTCACAGGAGGTATTCAATTCAAAGCAAAATTTCATTTGGATCTATAATTTAAATTTTTGGTTTGGAACTTTATATTTTCAAAGATATGTTTTTTTTATTGTTCAGTGGTTTGTAAATTTGTTAATGGCAGAAATGCATACAGTTTTGCAGCGTGCAGTAACAGAATGGGGAGGACTCTGTTAGGTTTATCTTTAGGCCTTGCCATTATCATTCAGGTGACCTGCCAGCATAAGGTCCAGCTCTTCCCTTAGTAAGAAGCCAAAAAGCAGCTCATTCTTAAGAATGGCAATAATATGGCCCAGATTTGACTTCAGCAGCTGCCTTCGGATAGGGGATGGGGGAGGTTAGAAGGAGGCCAGCAATAATGCTGAGCGCTGTTGAGTGGCTTCCTATAGTCGTTTAACTATACGGGCAAACTGGAGCATTCTGGATCCACAAAGTGTGGAAGATATTGGGCCATTTTTCAGCAGCCTTTGTGATTACGTTCAGACCCAGGGGAGCGAAGTCAGTTGTTGTCCAAAGTCACGTTGGGGGTCCTACAATGGGTGCAGGCCCAAATTTAAACAATCAATTCCGCCTGCTATATGTTTTAGGTGAACCTTGGGTGACCAAATGACGTTTCATTCAAATTTGTGTGGGGTGCACTTCAGTAACAAGTTGGGCAGGGAAAAGTGCAAGTCAGTTTTCGAAGCCTGTCTTTACTCTTTTAGACTGAAAAGTGGTGCATTGATGTACAGTTTCGTCTTTAGTCTTTCAATATTTTCTCCGACGACATTGAAGACATTAGTTACAGCTAAATTCATAAAAAGGCTGGGGTATATAATGCCAATCACAACCACCAGAGGTCTCAAAGCACGTAACAATTTCTGAAGTGTGGTCACTGTCGTACTGTAATTTGCACAAAGGAAGCTCTCAAACAGCAATGTGATCAAACAACTAAAATTATGTGGGCTGAGGGATTTATATTGGCTAGCACACCAGAAGTAACTTCTCAAATCTTCTCCTAAATTGTACTCTGTGATCTCTTACTCCCAGCTGAGAGGGCAGAACGGTGTGAAGTTTAACATCTCATCCAAATGTCAGCACCTCCAACAATGCAGCTTTCCCTCTGTGCGTGATTGGAGTGTCATCCTGGAATTTTGTACTGGATTCAAAAATCCTAGGGTGGGTCTTGAACCCACTGGTGGAGATTTTTCGGCCTTTCCTGCCGGTGGGATCTTCTGGGCCTTCAACATCGATCTCCCCAACCCGCCATGGGTTCGCCAATGGCAGAGGGTACAAACAACAGGAAAACCTGTTGACAGTGGCAGGACCAGAATGTCCCACCACCAACCAATGGCGGTCCATCTCCACCACCTCAAAACACACCATGTGGGCTGTTAAATCTTGCCCACTGACTTAAATGACTCTGAGGTGAGAGTGCTACCAACTGAGCAAATGGGTGACACAGAAGTTCACCACCTCATAATAACTATAAATCACTGCAAATTTGGATGATGGCTGATTTGATATCTGTTTCTTAAAAATAAAAGTGTACAGTGACAACTGAATTGTATTGCTTTGTAAGTATGGTTTTCTTTGTTAAAGTATCAAACTAAGATCTCTTTACCTGTGCTTGTTATTGTTGAAATAGTAGTTGTCAATGATGTAAGTGGAGTTAAAGTGGAAGATGCTGTTGTGGTCACAGTTGTGCTCACAGTTGTAGTCGTAATTTCTGTTGTAGATATTAGAAAAACATTGATATATCAGGTAAATGATGATGATACAGTTTCCAAAGATAACTCATAGCTGGGTATTAAGCAATACACATCGGGAGCTAAAGCTAGAAGAGTTCACTGAGTTAGCGGAACTTGTGCAGCTTCGATGGGCCGAAGGAGCTCCTTATGCATAATAGGAATTGTACGTATGTATGTATCTGTGAATGTATTAATATTGGACGGGATTCTCTGGCTGGTCATGCCCTGCCACTGCTACCAGGGAGGATGGAGAATTTGGTGCTCAGCCAAATCTCCGTTCACTGCAACAGGATGGGAGAATCCGGCTGGTGTGAATGGTGAGAGAATTCAGCCCATTGATTTCAGTATGTCCAGTTAAGAGCATGGACAGAGTAGGAGTAAGGCTTTAGTACTGAAAGTATGAGTGTGCATTTGTGTGGCTGGATATAATCCCAAAGATTCATCACATGATAACCTCCCTCCATCTACCCACCTTCATGCCCTCTGCTTAATGTGCCCAATGTGCCCATTCACATGGAGCAAGGCTTCCACACCAACTAGACAGTGAACAGAATGTTCATTGGATGCTTTTAATTGTTACTCAACCATCTTTTGTTTTGCAACTCCCCCCATTTTCACAACTAATAAGCAAAGGCATTGATAAAAAATGAATTTTTGAATGTGCTGTGTTATCCTGGGTTGTCCCCAGCAGTATCCTGTGGATAAATCTTCAACTCCTGCAGAAACTGAAGCAACGTGGAGGTTTACACTCACTACTGAGGAATAAACACTCAGATCCGATGCTGAATGATTGGCAGAACCAATGAGACAGCTCCAGAATAAACTACTGAATTCCACATCAGAAAGACTTGTTATCTTTGAAGAGTGCAGTCCTCACACAAGAACAGCTTGTTTAGAACCAATGGTGAAATAGTAACTGTTCAGCAGCAATACTAATGGACAGTTAAATGTTTACACCATCTTATGCATCGACAATTGGTGGGCAACCCATCGGTGGTAAAGGTCACCTGCCAGAGCTCCAGTAGAAGAGCTGCGGAAATCCCAGCAACATAGTGCGAATGCTTCTGGTGTCATTTTTCCAGCTTTCCCATTGATTTTGCCTCAAACTTCTGGGTGACCTCCACAGTATGAGTGAACTTGACCCAAAGAAAGGCTAGGGGCTTAAAGACTAATAGGATTAGAGGCAGCTTTGAGAAATCTCAGGAGTTTGATTCAGTAAATCACTAAGCCGGATGCTCACCAGACTCTGATCCTACCAGTATGGTGTCAAACCAGTGATATAGTGACATTGTCACCAGGGGCTCAAGCTAATGCTCTGCATTTGAAATCCACGATGTGGAGATGCCGGCGTTGGACTGGGGTAAGCACAGTAAGCAGTCTCACAACACCAGGTTAAAGTCCAACAGGTTTATTTGGTAGCAAATACCATTTGCTACCAAATAAACCTGTTGGACTTTAGCCTGGTGTTGTGAGACTGCTTACTTTGAAATCCACCACAGCTAAATTCAATAAAAATCCAAAATTAGTCCAAATGATGATGACCATGAACCTATTGTTGTAAAAACCCATCTGGCTCACTAATGCCCCTGAGGAGAGGAAATCTGCCATCCTTACCTGATCTGGTCTACATGTGATTCTAGACCCACAGCAATGTTGTTATCTCTGATATTAGGCCTAGCAAGCCATTCAGGGCAATCAGGGAGGGCAGCAAATGCTGGCCTTGTCAGCAATGCCCACGTCCCATGAATGGATAAAGACCAGCTGGCATTACACCTACTAAATTGTGCAACTGAACTTTCTCAAAGGGCTTACAGTAAACTCAGCTGTTACCCTGTGTTTAAAGGGCAGAATTTGTGCGTTGCTTTAGAAACATTAAGACTACGGGTGTGGGTAGTAGTAACAATTAGCACCATTAACGGGAGAAGCATTTTCCTGCAGCAAAGCACAAGTAACCATGAGGCATACATTATGCTATCAACTGAAGGCTGAGAAGAAAGGTTACTTACGGTTACACTGCGTGATTCCATTGGTGCACATACTATAAATAAAAACAGACAAGGTATTTTAACAGGAAACAAGTAGAAGATACAATGTGACTCTGCATCCACACCAATGTGATTGACTCTTAAAAATACCCCCTCAGAGGATGGGCAAGAAATGCTGCCCAGCCAATGATGCCCACATCCCATTAAAAAAATTTTTAAATGTGCTTTATAGAATGATGGATGACAAATGTCTGCTCTCCGCAATGCAGGGAGAAGACAATGAGTAAGAGTCGTTGACTGATAGGCTTTCAGGTGACATGGTCACAGCAGCTGAACATGGAGGTAGGCGGCAAGTAGACTGCTGCTGGAGGAACAGAAAATAAACAAATATATAGGTTGCAGAATCACAGAAGAAGATGGGAGGGGAGATCTTGGTAAAATTTTAATGTAGGAGTCAGAATATCAATGTCAATTTTCTGGGCAACAACAGGGGTGATGAACAATAATTTAATTGGGAGACTATGCTAAGATGTATTTTTTGTCTTTATTTTTTATTAAGCAATTGCCATCAATTTGCAATGAATTAGGAACAAAGAAAATTACAGCACAAGACAGGCCTTTAGGCCCTCCAAGCCTGCACCAATCATACTGCCCAACTGAACTAAAACCCCCTACTCTTCCTGGGACAATATCCCTCTATTCCCATCCTATTCATGTATTTGTCCAGGCGCCCCCTAAATGTCACTCTCGTATTTGCTTCCAATACCTCCCCCGGCAGCGAGTTCCAGGCACCCAGCACCCTCTGTGTAAAAAAACTTGCCTCGTACATCTCCTTTAAACCTTGCCCCTCGCACCTTAAACCTATACCCCCTAGTAATTGACTCTTCCACCCTGGGAAAAAGCTTCTGACTATCCACTTTGTCCATGCCCCTCATAATCTTGTAGACTCCTATCAGGTCGTCCCTCAACCTCCGTCGTTCCAGTGAGAACAAACCAAGGGGCGATTCTCCCAAAAGTGCTGAATTGGCGAGAAAACTGGTCTAGATCATGACGGTTTTTTCAGTGCAGCTTCAGACCTGAATCTCCGCACTCTGTGCAATGCAGAGATCACAATCATGAATCTCATTAAAAACCCAGGGGGGTGCAGCCTATTCACACCAGTGTCTGACAGTTCTGGAACTCAGCCCATGCGCAGAGGCCCTGATCTGTCAGTGTCCCCGTTTGCTGACCAGCTCGATCACTGCCGCACCCCCCCTCCAATGGCCCGACCGCAGCCCCCATGACAATTCCCGGGTCAGCCCTGACACCCCCCCGCCCCCCCCCCCCCTCCCCACCGCCACCCATCCCAGAGCACCCCGATGTCCAGCCCCCCACACCCAGCAGTGGTGATCCCCTCACCTCGGCAGACCACACCCCCACAGCAGACCACCAACCTCCCCAGCCCACCCCGATCCCCATGCTGGATGGCAATGGGACCCCCCCTCACCGATCGCCCCTAGGCCCCCCCCTTGGCACTGCCCAATGGGCAGTGCCAAGATGCCCTCTGGGCATGGGCACTTTGCCCCTTGAGCAGTGCCAGAGGGCACAGGCTGGCACTGCCAGGGTGCCCATGCCCAGGGAGCAACTCCCTGCCGCCCAACCCCCTGGGGGGCCCCCGATTGCCCCCCTTCACTCCAGCGGGGTCTCCCGCTAGTTCCCCAAATGTGGGGAGCTACTCTAAACCCTGTCGGAGTGACATACTCCTGGCGGGGTGGGGGATACTATCGGATTCGGCACATTCCGTGCCAGGCCCGATAATCACATGTAAAATAGATTTAAAATACATTTTAAGATTTAAATCACTTACCTCTCTTCCCGCCTGTTTCCAGCGTGGTCCCGACTGCACCTGTTCACTGACTCTATCCCGTGAAATGACCGACACGTGATCCTCCGGACCGGACCCACCAGAAAATTTGCGGGTCGCAATGAGAGAATCGCCCCCCCCCAAGTTTCTCCAACCTCTCCTCATAGCTAATGCCCTCCATACCAGGCAACATCCTGGTAAATCTTTTCTATACCCTCTCCAAAGTTTCCACATCCTTCTAGAGGCTTTGGAGAGGGTATAAAATTAAATTGCTTTTATTTTATAAAGTGCGTTGCAGTATTACATTTTCTTATACAATTGATCTAAATCTTAACTAAGTCAGCCACAAACATGATTGAATTTGAGCTAGTTTGGTTGTGGTTGTCAGAAAAGTTTCCCTTGTCTCAGAAATGGAGTGAAGACCTATTTGTTAGGGATGCTTCTTGACAACATTTATAAGTGAATGATTTAACCAAGAAAAGAATTCAAGGCTCAAATGCATTCCAAATAAACATTTTCCTTCCAGCACAAGAATGGTGATTAAAGAAGTAAAATGCATTAATATGGAATTTACCATTTTTCACAGGAATTCCATGATACTTCACCAGGCTGCAATATTCTTCCATCATAATAACAAGTGCACTGAGGTAATGTAACACACTTCATTGTATTTTCATCCAGATATGGAGCATTTTCTGGACATTTGGCATAGCAACCTAAAACAGTGAAAAATAAACTCTGTGAATGCTGGACATCTTATGTAAAAAAAAACTTAAGCATAAAATGTACAGGACATCAATCAGCACCAAGATATTTCTGAGCTTTATATTCAAATCCACAAAGATCTCTTTTTTCACAACGCACTCATCTTCACCGAATGACCAATTGTTACGGTGCAGAAGGAAGGCTACACAGCTCTTCAAAAGAGCACTTCCTTCTTGCCATTCCCCCGCCTTCTCCCTGTAACCCTGCACATGTTTCCTTTCGGGTAATCGTCAAATTCCCCCCTGAATGCTTTGTTTGAACCTGCCTCCATCTCGCTCACAGGCTGTGCATTACAGACTCTAACCACTCGCTGCATGAAAAGGTTTTTCACTTGTATCGCATTTGCTTCATTTGCCAATTACTCTGAATCTGTGCCCTTTTGTTCTGGGTCCCTTCAAGAATGGGAAACAGTTGCTCCCCATCTACTCTGCCTAGACCTTTAAGATATGCCAAGCAAATTTCCCCTCAACCTTCTGTTCTCCAAGGAGAACAGTCCTAACTTCTGCAATCTATCTTCATATCTAGGACTATTTCTGGTAACCTATTCTGCACCCTCTCCAATGCATTCACATATTTAATAAAGTCCGGCACCCAGAACTGAATGCATAATTCCAGCTGAGGCCAAACTATACAAGTGCAACATAACTCCTCGCTTGTACCCCGTGCCCCTATTAATAAAGATACTGTTTGCTTTATTAACCACTCCACTCAATCTTTCCTACGACTTTGAATAACCTATGATCAGGTCCCTCGCCTCCTGCACCCCCTGTAGAATTGTACCCGTTATTTTATATTATCTTCCCATGTTCTCCCTACCAAAATCTTAGAGAGATTTCCAGGATACATCGGAATACAAATCAAGAAATTGCTGGGCCTGGAGTTATGATTTCTCCATCTGTGTATGATGCGAGAAGACAAAAGCAGAAAACCACTCCTCTTTTGGATCACTGACCTTTGGAAACTTTGATTCTTTATGAACCTTCTTCAGAAGGTACAGACTTATAGAATCATAGAAACCCTACAGTGCAGAAAGAGGCCATCTGGCCCATCGAGTCTGCACCGATCACAATCCCACCCAGGCCCTACCCCCATATCCCTACATATTTACCCGCTAATCCCTCTAACCTACGCATCTCAGGACACTAAGGGGCAATTTTTTTAGCATGGCCAATCAATCTAACCCGCACATCTTTGGACTTAATTGAGGAGACTTAATTCATCAATTATTACAGGCAAGAATCTCAGTCAGATTGATATTAAAAGATCTTTCAGAAATTTTGGAACACATTTTAAATTTAAGTGAATATAATCTAAACACAACCTTCGAGATCAGAAGAGAACTTTTTTCCAATAGAATGGTCCGAACATGTTTTTGTTGTTAGTGTTCCACATGGGTGATAATGCCAGCTGCATTCGCCAGGTGTGTTATAATAGTCACAATACACCGCTGCAATGTAAAGCAGAAACAATTATATTTTGGCCATTTAGTCAGTTTCTACATTAAACACAGTTTGAATCATCCATGCCAAATACACATAGGCCTGAATTTTCCCCAGGGGCGGCAAAGATCTCCAGCTTGATCAATATGACGCTGGAGCCTTGAGTTCAGAAGTCCTGACCACAAATCGGGCAAACTCTACCATTTCGCTGGAGAGGAGTGGGGGCTTGGTTCACCAAGTCAACTTCATGTAAAACTGTGCAGCTGCCTTCAAACAGACCCAATTTTTGACAGTGGGATGTCCAAAACATGAGTTTTGGATGTCACACATTTCAGGAGAGAGTGTAACCTTACCAATGGTCACTGGAGTGGCAGTTGGTACTCTGTGAGATATGGGATCTTTCTGAAAAGTTCTATGGGCACCTTTGGGAGAGGTATGCCACTTGGTTGAAATGAGATGCCTTTTGGAGGAGGTCAGGTGCCCTCTGAGAAAGGTCAAGTGGAAAAGAGAGTGCACAAAAAGTGGATAAATTTATTGGACTATTAAGCAGTCAAAATCTCATTGAAATTTTAGCCAGGATTTTCCAGCCCCGGCATGCTGTGACCTGACATAGGAGATGTGGCGGATCAATCAAAAGCCCATTGACTTACGGCAGGGGAGTAAGATCCCAGTGGTGGGCAGGACCAGAAAATCCTTTAAGTCTCCTGATCTTTAGAGTAAAAGAACCATTTAAAATTCAGTTCTTGCTATTTCACTTGGTTTATTCACCAAGGATCCTTAGGCAGCATCTTCCAAACCCATGACCACTGTCATATAGAAAGACAAGAACAGTAGATGCTGCAGAGAACCACCACCTGGAGTTCCCCTCCAGGGCACTCACCATCCTAACTTGGAAATATATTATCAATATCACTGTCACTGAATCAAAATCATGGAGCTCCCTAACAGCACTGTGGGTGTACCTACACCTCAGGGACTGTAGCAGTTCAAGAAGACAGGTCAGCACCATCTTCTCAAGGGCAACTAAGGATGCGCAATAAATACTGGTCTAGCCAGTGACACCCACATCCCATAAATTCATTTTAAAAATTAAGCCTGAGGATTATCATTATATGATTTGTGCTGCATAACTGATTTCACAACCTGTCATTTTCATGGTGAGATGCTTGTCAATTCAGTTTGGTTGACAGATCCAAGTTGTTGTAAAGTATTTGATGTGGGTCTATGCATACAGTTGCTTGTTTTATAAGGGATTAATTACTTGAACAAAATTATTTTTAGACAGATATATGTAATTGAAGGAATTTAAATACAGTAAATAAGTTTTATCAAAGAGAGTGATTTTTTTATATATAGTGAAATTATCATTGGATACTTTGAACTTTATTTTATCTAAGCATTTGTTCTGAGGTCCGCCCATGACGGATACTGGGTGATTTGGTATGGAGAGTGTAAGGGCAAATGATAATGGTTGGCAGCATATTTAGACATGATGTGCCACTAGTTATCTTAAACATGCTGACCATTGACCTGGACTACTGGACTCATGCTTGGGGACAGTTTGAGTCTCAATAGTGATTCCTCTATTTTTCAAAGAATCAGTTGATAAATGGAGTGCCCTAAGGTAATCAAGTATTCAAAGGTGAAAGAGCATGAGGACCAATGTCATCAACCAACAAAGCATACTCATGTAATTTTATGTATGAAAGCAATCCCAATAATAATTTTGATGGAGTGTCCAATGTTATAGGACACTGGAAGTATTGGGAGAGGGGGGGGGGCGGCGTTGGCGGTGGTGGTGGTGAATGGTGACATTCACTTAGGTTGCGTTGTCCCTGATTCTTCAAACAGGCAAGGACATTAAGACAAGCAAATATTTCAGATTTTGCATAAAGCACCAGTGTGGAAAGACATTAGCTGGTGAAAAGTTTTTAATAACTGTATTGTGTTTGGTGAATCAATAAACTTTAAAAGTTTATTTATTGGTGTCACAAGTAGGTTTACATTAGTGTGAAAATCCCTAGTCGCCACACTCCGGTGCCTGTTCAGGTACACTGAAGGGAAATTTAGCATGGCCAATGCGCCTAAATCAGCACGTCTTTTGGACTGTGGAAGGAAACAGCAGCACCCGGAGGAAACCCACACAGAGACGGAGAGAACATTCAGACTCCACACAGACAGTGGCCCAAGCCTGGAATCAAACCCGGGTCCCTGGCGCTGTGAGGCAGCAGTGCTAACCACTGTGCCAGCTCTATAATAGAAATGCGCAGGAATCCTGAACTTCTTTGGGTTGGCTGGATGGAATCAGTGTCTAGAGGTGACAGAAGTGCTAGTCAACCCAAGATTGAGAGCAACTGCTAGCATAGGGTCCAAATCAATTGTCCTAAAATCACCCGCCCAATAGGCTCAAGCGGAAGATAGAGGCAATTTCATGATGGAAAAGAAGTGAATTTGGAAGGGAAAGCATGGTCACAATCCAAATATTATACAAGATGGCACTGGTTACAGACAGGAGCAGAAAGCACCTAATTTAAACACTCAGCGCACGTTGCTTTCCTACACGTTGTGAGACAAATCTACAAGTTGACAAATCTGAGCTCGATAAATGCTTACACTTTAATACTTCAGAAGGAGGAAAACAGAAATGTAGACTTACGACACAGGTCTGGGGTCCTCCATCTAATACAAACATCAGCTCTGTTACAAGCTTCTGCATACACTGCCACAGCCGTACAGAAACCCAGATATTTCCCTTCCAAGTCACAGGCACAAGCTTCTGCGACACAAGCATCATAGTATGGGCTTGGATCAACCTGGCAAAGTGCAACAGTCTCAGAAATCGTACGGATGCTTTATAAGAGCTAAAGATTTCTTCAAAATTGTTCACCACCTTACCTTTTTATGGCAAGCTTGAAATTCTGCACCTTTAATAATGTGGCACCTCTTCTGAGCCCATGTCAAACAATATGGATTTCTCTCACAAGGGAATGTTTCATTTACTGCATTAGAGCACGAGTCTGTAGTTTTCCAACTGTTCCCGAACTCCAGAGAGCTGGTCACCAGATAGTTCCCCTTTGTCGTCAAATCGTCTTCAATGTTATCATTGAAATTTCCGCAAAGACCACAAACTTTATCCTTAAGCGCGTATAAAAAAAGAATCAAACAAATTGTTACCGTTACACAAGCACAATACATGTTCAATGATTCTTTCCATGTTGACCCAAGGTCAAACATAAGCCCCAGAATGGATCAATAGTGGAATCCCTTCCAAAATCTGGTGGGATTCCCGATGAATGGTGACAAATTCCATGGGGATTCAAGCTGCATCCAGACCTGGACTTTGTTCACAGCCTTGCTTTGGAAACAGAGGCCCTGTCTGCTCCAAAAATAATGCCACCTCCAATGAGAAAAAAACTGGAATGGAGTGAATGGAGTATCATAAAGGTCTTACGTTACATGAGTGACCACACTTTAAAAAGGTCTTCTCCGGCTGCAGAGCATCTTGGAGTGGCCTGAGATTGTGACAGGTGCTACTGAAATGCAATCCTGTTATTTCTTTCTTCACAAGTGACTAACACATGGAATCAACTTTCCGAAGGTTTAGTGGCAGTGCATGTGAGCAAGGAACAACTGGATATATAAAAGAGGGACTTTGAGATGTTTCCAGATGGATGAGTTAATAGTGCAGTAAAGTGGCTTCTTCTTCAAAACATTCAAACTTTATATAGGCAGTTTCTGGTATAAATGTGAAGATGCAAATTTTAAATTGGAAATATAATGGCAGAGAGATAACTTTTAAATGGATAATGATTGGCCCCTCCATTCCCTGATCCAAATATCCTCCCAATTAGCAGCTTTTAATCACTCCCCGAACATTAACCTGACTGAACTGATCCTCGCTCTCAACTCCTTGTCTCCAATGCCACTGGAGACTGGCAACTATTGGCCCAATTTTCCAATCAGGATTAGAATTCTCATTTCTAACCCTGATCAGACAAAACACACCCACTTAACTTGCTCCAGTTTTTTCTGGGCAATGGAGGATTCTGCAGAACTCAGCGTAGGACACTCCAGAGATACCAGCAAAGGTAACAGCTCAGAAACGTCACCCCCTTTTCATGGCACTGGCTGCCATATCCTGCAGAGTTTAAATGTCCCAGAGCTTCTTTGAAAAACTATGGAGAGAGTCCAAGTAAATAATGGATATTATAGAATCATAGAATCTCTACAGTGCAGGAGGCAGCTATTCAGCCCATCAAGTCTGCACCGACCACAATCCCACCCAGGCCCTATTCCTGTAACCCCACATATTTACCCTGTTAATCCTCTGACACTAGTGTCAATTTAGCATGGCCAATCAACCTAACCCGCATGCATATCTTTGGATTACAGGAGAAAACTGGACCCGGAGGAAACCCACACAGACAGGGAGAATGTGCAAACTCTACAGTGACCCGAGGCTGCAATTGAACCCAGGTTCCTGGCACTGTGAGGCAACAATGCTAGCCTACTGTGCCACTGTGCTGCCCACATAGGGGCAGGTGGGATAAGTAGGAAGTTAGGTTGGCCAAGGGGTAGGTAGAATGGAGGGTAGATATGGTAGGATGGAAGGCTAGTGAGGTGGGTAATTGGGTCACGTCAGAAGGGGTTAGTTAGCTTGGGTCGGGAGGGACTCGTGGGGGGAGTTGGGTGATGGGGTTGGGGTAGGTAGTTGGGGGAATCGAGAGGTAGTCAAGGGGTCAGAGGTGCAATTGAGGTGCTCCAGGGGAGAGTCAGGTGGAGGTGGAGGTGGAGGCGGGGGGGGGGGGGGGGGGGGGGGGGATCTCAGTTGTATAGTCACCCAGGAGTTAGACTAGGATATTGACCATCCTAGGTAATCGTCCAGGTAAGTATGTCAGAATCATCCAAAGTCTCCGACTCAAACTCAAAGTTGGAGATTTTCTTGGAGGGTCCAGGGACGCAGTGACAGCTGGGGAATTCCCATCAGAAGTTCAAACATCCTGGGCAATTACATGGGGTCAGTATGCTGAGGCTTCTGTAGAGTCCCATAATGCCTTGACTGGGTTACAGCCACATTCCAACAATTCAGAAACCAGAAGCTCTGAGCCATTGTATTTAAATACCTTAGAA
Source organism: Mustelus asterias (assembly GCF_964213995.1). Taxonomy (NCBI): domain Eukaryota; kingdom Metazoa; phylum Chordata; class Chondrichthyes; order Carcharhiniformes; family Triakidae; genus Mustelus; species Mustelus asterias. The sequence goes on along the minus strand of NC_135819.1, from coordinate 43,879,750 downwards.
AAATTTCCGTTATGAATTTATGCCACTGTTTTCAAGCAGTGTTTCACCTTGAAGCTCTATGCAGTTGCATTCTCTTGACAATAGCTGGCAGCATTGGGGTAAGTTTCGAAAAGCTTTCGCAAATTAATTTCTCATCTCGTTTTACTGCTTTCAGATATGTAACTTAATTGTATCATGTAAAGCTTTTGCCATAAATATATATAAACAATTGTTTTTGGTGACATTGGATGACACTGTTTCCACCCTACAATGGGTCTGTTTTATATTCCCACACTGCTGCTCCCAACCCCTTCGCTTCAAGCCAAGTTGTTAACATGCCTGCCTTTGATCTGACTGTTTACAGCTTGGCCTCAACTTGCACTCAGGATCACCTGCCTCATATCAGCCTTGGGTTCTCACTGCTCATTCCCAGCTCAACAAGCCCAAACTCTTACTCATCAAAATAATTGTTAAAACACATCATTCTGACAAAGCCTTCAAGCCATCTCCTTGGTGTATAGTCACCGCTTGCTCTGCCTGTCCTTTTTCCACTGTTAAGTGCTGCCATTCCCCAACCATACTTTAATAAGTAAATGCTGCCCTGCTACTATGGCTGGAGAACGCCCCATCGTCAATGCCAGCAAGGACGGAGAATTTGATGCTCAGCCAAATCACCGTTCCCTGCAGCAGGACAGGAGAATCCCGTCTGCAAGTGAGGTCGGAGACTCCAGACCCATGTTTTTCCCTTATCCTTTAATATGATTTCTCCATGTGTAAATGGATAGATATTGCCCAGTTACCTAAAATGTTTTGATCCGGGATTCTCGTCCAAGAAATGAACAATGAAAGAAAGGCTTCCTTTTACATTGTGGCTTTCATGACTATTGGATGTATCAAAGCCAATTAAATGTTTCTTTTGAAATGCAGGTGCAGCTGTAATGTAAGAATTGCAACATTTGTGCAAAATCCCACAAACAGCAGTATGACAATGAGCAGACCATCCAATTTTGTGATGTCAATTGAGAGATGAATGTTGGCCAGGACATGCAGGAAAATCCCCTTCCCCACCACCATCCAATCCCCCACCTCACCTTCATTGAAAATACACCATGAGATCTTTTATGTCCACATGGTTTAACATCTCATCTAAAAGACAGCACTTCTGACAGAGCACCACTGACTCAGTACAGCATTGGGATGTCAGCCGAGATTCCTGTGCTCAGTTCCTGGAGTGGGATTTGAACAATCTTCTGATTCAGAAAACAAGTGTGCTACCAACTGAGGCAAGGCAGATACCTGATTACCAAAAACAAAAATTAACGTTCAGTCCACTTATTATCGACCCTATCTGTAGTGCTTCCATAAACTCTAGCCTGTTCCTCCCAACCATTGCTCTGCTCGAGCCAATTCTTCAGAACTGTCTCCATCTCATACAGTTTTTCCTCTGTGCTCTGTAACTTTAGATAAACACACATTATAAACCATTTCTGTTGGTTAAATTAAATCAGACTTCACAGTTAATTCCAGTTACTGATCATGTTATGTTTTCTCTAGTAATGAACAGATATGAGGGGAGAGTTTTAATTTTCAAACCCTGTTTAATTACCTTCCATCTCGTGTCCAGTGTGACTGACAGTCTTGTACGCTTGTCCCATATCACAGTGATCCCATTAGAAAATGTCAGGACTAAATAAAGCCCCACGGTGTGAAGTGAGTAGAAATTATCCGTGCACTGGCTTTGACCAAGGGAGACCTCAGTTATTCCATTCCCACTCAAGAGGATTAGTTCTCTATCCTGTAAGGACACATTTGAAAACAAAGCAGTTTATAGCACACATGAGAATTTCAGATTAGACCTTGTCCCTGATACCTGACAGAAGCATTTAAATTCCCATAAATCAAAGCACAGACCTTAAGTAAAATTCTGATATTCCTTGAACATGTCACTCCATTTTCACAGCAGGGGACACTCTCCAGTAGTATCTGGAATGTGCCAATTGCTCCTTGACACTTGTCCTGAAATGAAAGTGATTTCAGTGAATTTGCGCAAAAGAACCACAGCATGGAATCTGGGATGACTGCCAGTTGAACAATTCAAGACCAATTTGCAACTTGTCAACATAACAAGTTATGGGTACTTTAATGGGTACACTGATTCTTATCCATCTAGTCATAGCCAGAGACACACCTGCAATTGTTTCTCTTCCTGCTCCCACCCCACCCCAATGATCTGTCCTTAGGCTTGCCTATTTATCATGACATGAACTTGCGACCGCATTTTCACTCCACCTATTTCTACCTCCATCACTTTTGCCTTACTTTGCCCTTGCCTCAGCTCATCTGCTGTCGAAGCCTTCATCCAAGCCATCTCTAGACTTCTTTGCTGGCTATCCAGTCTACCCTTCCAAGAACTTGAGTTCACCCAAAGTTGTTCTACCCTTTCCCAACTCGTATTAAATCTCACACCATAAAAATCTGAGCTCACTGACCTATATTAGCTTATGGTTAAGCAATGTCTCAATTTTAAAATTCTCTTCCTTATTTTCAAATTCTCCCACGGCCTAGCTCCTCCTGTCTCTGTAATCTATTCTGGCTACATAACTCTCCAAGATCTTTGCACTTCTCTAAATCTGATCTCTTTAACATCCCCTTTTTAATCATTCCAGGGCGGCACGGTGCCAAGAGTGGCACGGTGGCACAGTGGTGGGCACTGCTGCCTCACAGCACCAAGGATCTGGGTTTGATTCCTGGCTTGGGTCACTGTCTATGAGGAGTCTAAACGTCTCCCCATGTCTGCATGGGTTTGCTCCCATAGTCTGAAAGACGTGCTGGTTAGGCGCATTGGCCATGCTAAAGTTCTCCCTCAGTGTACCCGAGCAGGCGCCGGAGTGTGGCGACCAGGGGATTTTCACAGTAACTTCATTGCAGTGTTAATGTAGGCCTACTTGTGACAGTAATAAATAAATTTTAAACTAGATCTTTCCCCGTCTGCCTTCCTTTGCTCTTTTAAGATGTTCTTTAAAACTTATGGATCTCTGACACAGCTTTTGGTCACCTGTCCTAAGACCACCTTTTGCACCTTGTGATGCGGTAACATGTCTTCGTTGCTGTCACATTGCTCACAAGTAGATGCAATAATATAGAAATGGGAAGAGGCACACTTCAGAGATTTTGAGGCCTCTAAGTGGCTTGCCAGGTCCATAAAATTTATGTTGTCAAAAGTTGTCAAAACAACGCTCTCACTTTAGAAGATCTGGTGATAGATGATTTGATTAGTGGATTTTTGTACTTCTTTATCTGTCTATTGTGTTTACATCCTAACAGCAGCTTAGGAGCATGTCTGTTGGCATCCCCAGACAGGATTATCTCATTTTGACATCTGCAGGAAGTGGGCAGGATTAGACTCTGCAATACCTTTGCGGTCACAGAGCCTGCCAAGATTTGCAAATGAATAATTAATAGCAAGCTGGGTGAAGTACAGGGAAGACCTGTTGAAACTTCAACCCAGTAGAGCGGCAGTGTCTGGGAAGAAAATTGGTGAGACCAAATTCGTGAAGCAAATTACCCTAAATTATCCGCTAACAGTTCTGATTTTTTTCACCGTCATGATTGTAACAGCAATTGGACTTCAGAAGCCCGACAGCACTTGTATGCCATGTATGAGGAAAACAAAAGGTAGTTTTCCCATGAATTCAGCACTTAGAACTTTTTTGGGAGAATCGTCCCCAGTGAGTTAAATACGTGTCAAACTAGGATAAGATTACCAGTGAAACTGTCACAATGTGGCTCCCAACAACTTACTTCAATAAAGATGTATTCACAGTTGCCATCATAGCTGTATCTTCTTCCATCAAAGCTTATGTAGTGACCATCTCCATAAACTAGGCAGGTCTTTGGACATGGCTCAGTAGTACAGGCCCATGATCCACCATTGCATGTGCTATTATAGGGAGTGAAGATAGTTGTTAATCAATTTGCAGGCTGTCTTGTTTTTTGCAATGTTATTCATTGTGATATTTTTACAAGCTCACCAGTTATTGCATTCATTTTTGATCGTTGCTCCATTAACGAAGATTTCACCACCAAATGAACAAGGACATTGTGCTGGTTGAATGCAATTTCCACTGTAATCTTCCACCAAGCCTTCAGGACACACACAACCAGGTACACAAGGATTTGGCTTTATAGAAGAGAGAATATTTTATCAATTGGCGGTATCGGTGATAAATCATACCGATGTACAAGATATCTGGATTAAATCATCAACAAAGTTAAAGTCATACTTTTTAAACTATTATGCAAAACAAAATCTACAGACCATAATTGCATAGAACCACACACACGCCCTCTGGTTCTCCATGTTAAAAATGTATTTGGAAGCCAAAGAGTACGGCACAGCAACTAGAACTGATCATTTCATATGTTACATAGTCGATCCTGCCAAACATAATTGCCTTGGTGGAAATGTTCAACTCACTGGCTTATAAACTATGACATGGGGCACCAGAAAGGTACAGGTTTATGATGACTTACGCATGGTTTGTTTAGAGTTTGACAAGTCTTTTTACATGTACTGCTATTGCTGCAGTTTGAATATAGTTTCCCGCTGCAATCTAAAGAAATAAACAATATTTATTGTAAGACAATTCTTACTTATTAATTTTATTTTCAATTTGAGCTTTGTATCTTAATGGTTTCAACAGATATTAAATAGTGTTTACCTTGTGGAATTCCATAGTTGTTAGGACAGGAAGGAACACCATTCACACAGTAACTGAGGGAAGAATCATACTTGGTTATTTTGCGGTTGCTTCTACTTAATTGTTTGATTCAAATTGTGCCGAGCAAAATAATAGTTCTCACCATTGAACTCCATTTATATTAACAGGTTGGCCACTTTGCACAATAAAACCAGCAACATAACACGGGCATTCTGATCTGTCCACACATGTGCCATCTTCATTCACGTACTTTCCCTCGGGGCACCCACAACCATCAACTGGAACATCCTGAACCTCACATGGACGATCAGGTCCAGACAGAAATCTGCAGGTCCGGTTGCAGGCTCTCATATTGTATTGAAAAACTTGGGTGTTCGGACAGCTTACACCTTGACAAAAATGGAAAAAATTGATGCCAGTCATTTTTTTTTTGGCACAAGTCCAATGTGCAGTTGAATCCTGAAAAATGCCTTGTCAATTAATCAAAATATTATATAAATGACAAAGATTGGTCACAGTGTGGCAAGACTTTAGTATCATTCTTTACTTCATAGTTATGAAGGAAAATGTTTTTCTAAGGGGTGCTACATCATTTCAGTTACTTTCTGTCATAAAAGATGCCATTGTGTTGGTAATAATATAGTTAAGCCTACTTAATAATTAACAGAGAAGCATTTTTCTTCAGTATTTGTGACATACTGATCTGTGAAGTGCCATGATAGATCATGAGTGTCCAAAAGTGCACCAACTTCAAGCTTTCATTTGAGTTACACAAGAACATAAGAAATGGAAACAAGAGTTGACCATTCAGCCCCTTAAGTCTGCTCCATCATTCAGAACAATCATGAGTGATCTTCCACCTCAACTCCACTTTCTGGCCACTTCCCATATCCTTTGATTCACTGAGAGTCAAAAATCTATCAGTTGCAGTCTTGAATACACTCCACGAGGGAGCATGCATAGCCCTCTCAAGGGTAGACAATTCTAAAGATTGAAAATCTTCAGTGTAAAGATATATCTCCTCATCTCAGTCCTAAATGATTGACTCCCTGTCTGGAGGCTATGACACCATGTCAGATTCCCAACCCAAAGGAAACAACCAGTCAAGACTCTTCATATAAAACAACAGTTACTAAGGCCCAGATCTTTGCCACGACCAAGAGACTCTCTGGCACTCCTAGTTCCACTCCCAGACATGGCCCTTTCAATTTTTGCAAGGAGGGGGGATCTGGAGTTAGGCTGGGGTTCATGCATGCATGCTTTATGGAGGCAGCTGGGCATTTAAATTATTAGCTGGTAAGGCAACTTTTGGAAGAGGCAAGTCACACTTTTGGGGTGTTGGGAGTAAACACGATTGTGCATAAGTGTCTTCACTGTCAAAGAACTGTCAAACTAGATCTAGATGACTTGGCATTGATGGGTTAAGAGCAAAGGGCAGTGGATGAAGGACATGGGTTGATATAAGCTGGTATTAAGTTGGCTCAGGGACTATAAGGTGGCTGGGTCATGAGGGTTGGGGGCAGAGTGGGCATGGGTGTATATTGAGCCTTGGGGGTGGATAGGGGATATGAAGTGGTATCAGCTGGCATGGAAGTTTATATATGGGTGAGAGGATTGAGGGGTATGCCAGAGAACAGAGGCACACCCACTGCCCCACCTCACCTGGCAATCTTTGCGCTCATTCCTGGAGGGTGGTGGGCCCGACCTTTAATCTATCCCTTGACTCCAAGCCCGGAATGAAAATCAGAATTGTGGGCTGCCCATTTAAAAAGGTTGGGTTCGCAGAAACGAGAATTTTTCTGACTGTACGCACCCAACCTGGGAGCAAAAACCTGGGCCTCAGATTTCCTACTGTAGCTGTAAGACTTACAGATCAGCTATGATTGAATTAATAGCACAACAAGCCTGAGAGGCTGAGTGGCCTACCCCAGTTCCCAGGTAGATCTCTCTGGTGAGGTACATCTTCCCCACGTTGCTCAGCTTTATGTTAGCAGTGGTGCAATGTCAGTAATTGGAACTGATGGATTATTATGATGAGTGACCTGGTGATTTTCAGAAGTGAATTGGGTGAAGGAATAGGTATTCCATGAAATAGATTTCTGCTGGTCAAAATAAAGGCAATCTTGGTGATAAATGGGACCACTTACTGCAAATTGATCTTCTCCAGTTGTCTACAATGATGCCTTTCTCTGCACAAGCATGAGAATAAGCTTGAAATGCAGCGCACACACAGTCATTGATCTTCTCACAGTTACAGGAGGCAAGTTTACACATCTAAAAACACACAAAAAAAATAAGTCCAGTTTTAAACATCTCCATTGAGCATGACTTTATAAGCTTGATGGAGAAACAATTATTCTTATTTAAAATTGAATGAATATATTTCCAGAAATTACCACGCACCATTCATTTTATTGGAATCATTAAGAATCTCTGTCTAATAGTCTATGGTTGTGGTGTTAAGATGATGGGTAGTTTGACATGATTGGGAGCACAAGCAGACTTAGCATTCAAACAATGTGAAATGCTTTACTTGTCTTCTAATAAAATCAATTGCGATTGATACTTCATTCAATATTGACACAAAGGAGAGTAACATCCAGGGTGGCAATTTTCCCAAACAGCAAGAAAACTGGAGCAGTCGACCGGGGTGGTCCAGACTGCAATCATCTCACATTTAGTCATTTCTTGGAGAGTGGTGAGTTGCCATTTAGTTCTGGAGACGCAGGGCCTAAATACGCTGGTGAGCCCAGTTGCAAAGTGATTGGGCACCATTTTAAAAGGGCTCCCCAATTCAAAGTGCACTGAGAGACCCCTCCCTTCCACCACACACATCAGGGCAACCCCAGCCCCTCTTCAGCGCCATCATTCCCCAGCCCCTCCAAAATACAGATCACCGGCATTGAGGCATTCCTAATGTGTCCCCCTTTATGACCCCTAACATGCCCCCCTTAATGATCCATGACATGCCCTACCCCTTCATGGCCCCCCATCATAGCACCCACTTAGGCCACACTGTCATCTGGGCCCCACCCCCGCTAGCACTGCCAGGGTGCCAGGTTGGCACTGCTCAGTCATGACCCCATACACCCAGGAGCTTCAATAGTTCCCTGGCAAGGCCATCATGCCTGGTCACTGCTAGTGGAGACCAGTAATGATTCTCGCCACGCCTGAGGGTTGGAAGATCCCGGGACCCGGGAGAACCCAGCACCGAACTGGCTAAGCACATTTAATTGCTACTTTGATTATGCAAATCTGCCTCGTGCCATTTCTGGGCGCAATCCAGTTTGAATCCATAGAACGGGTCCGGGATGATTGCAAACCATTTGGCACCGGGTGCGAAACCTGTTTTAGGTCCACACGCTATTTTCCGGGACTGGCACGATATGTGCCAGGTGCGGCAAGGTGGAAAGTCACCCCTATGGTCTCTGCTATTTGAAAAGTGCCCTAGATTTAGGAACACAAACAAAATTCTATTCCAGTAATGTGCTAAGAATATAACTGTACACAACTAAACAAATTGACCTGTTAGCTTGCTAAGATATTTTCATTTGCAAAAGTTCAATAAGAAGTGTGTCTTACTTCATAAAATCTGACAAACTCCACTTCAGAATGGCATTTGGCAAAAGCTCCTGCAGGGTCCTTTAAGTACGCACAATTTTCTTTGGCATAGTTTTCTAAAATTCAAATATAAGAAGCGATTATATTAAAAAATAAAGTGATTGGACCTGCGCTGCAGTATTTTCTTCTCATCACGGTACCAGTCAGGATGTTAAATTGGCGATGAGGAGGAAATCACACTCATGACTATGTAGTGACCAATGTTGACAGTGTGTGCACCTGGGTTTGTCAAGCACAGGTAGAATCAGAGCCCGGCACAATAATCAGACTATCACCATCAACCACCAGAGTCTTAGGCTGCAAATCTCCCATCCCACGTGCCGCGAGAATCCGAACGGGCGGGACAGAACATTTGGCGGACCACGTAAAGGTCCGTTGACCTCAGGTGAGAATTTCTGGTCTTTGGACACACGTGGCCGGAGAATCGCACCCTTTTAGTCAATAGTAGAATGTCAGAATTCAACATTCTTAGCTATTAAGCTTAGAGAGAATCCTGGATTAATTTATATTAAGATCTTTATTATAAAAGTAAAGTTTATTAGTCACAAGTAAGGCTTACATTAATACTTCAATTAAGTTACTGTGAAATATATTCAGTACTCATCAAGATTAAATCCATACAACACACCTGGGAATGCACAGTTGGCCCAGGGATTAAAACCAGACTAAATGGCTAGCAAAATATGTTTCCAAAAGGTATTCCACTTGAGTTTGAGACAGTGGAGGCCCTTAGATTTCAGCAAGACTCACATATACGTGTCAGAGTTGCTTTGAGCACAGAAAGTGGTAACTTCTAATGGGTACATGATCAGACAGCTATCACTGCCACTTCAAATAATTATTGACACACACCCAGTTTGGGTAGAGCCAGAGTTTAAGTTGGAACATTTATGATTGCAGAAACTTTTTTGGATTAAATGTTACTTTGCCAACCCCCATTTCCTGAGTCATAGCCAGTCAGTTGAGCAGATATTAATGAAAGCTAAGCTTGTGTCGGGGCTGGGGTTACTTGATGTTACAAGAACTAGGAAATTGATTAAATTTCAATGAATTCAATTGATTATTCTGTTTTCAATGGTTATATTTTGCCTCTTTTCACTTGTGTTCATCTATCTGCCTTCTAGAAATTACAGATAGTAAAAAAATACATCGAAAAATGTATAAATCTAGATCTGTTTGCAAAAGTTGAAAACGTTTTCCTCAGAAAATACTTCTTGCACAATCTAATAATCTGCAAAAGGTTTGACAGAAACATTTCCCTGTTATTATACCAGTCCATCAAGTGTAATCCAGAACAAGAAGACTGAAATAATGATCTTTGGGAAAAATAGCAAAATATATTTCCAGAACAACAAGCCATTGGAATAAACAACCTTCAAACAATGTGGTTCCAGGACATGTCCTTTGCAATAATATATCAGTCGATGAAACATGTCTGACATTCGTTTTGATTCTATTATTCAGGAGAAAACTTTAGCACTTTGTCCAATCCTAGAGCATGGAACCTGTCTCCATTTTATGGAAAGTTACCCTCTGCCCTCCATCTAGTAGTTATTAAGGAGAGACTATTTTTATCTTGAGTTAATTCAAAGCCTTTCATCTACTTGACACAGAGCAATAGCTTTACTTCACATTCCTTTTTCCTCCCTTTCTCTCCTTAACTCTATTCTTGCAATGTCCTGTATACGAATATTTTTTCTAAATAACATACTCAATTTTAGTTTTCCTAGTAATCATCAAATCATAGAATCTCTGCAGTACAGAAAGGAGGCCATTCAGCCCATCGAGCCTGCATTGACAACAATCCCACCCAGGTCCTATCCCTATAGCCCCACGTATTTACCCTGTTAGTTCCCCAGACACTAAGGGGCAACTGAACATGACCAATCAACCTAACCTGCACATCTTTAGATGGTGGGAGAAAACTGGAGCACCCAGAGGAAACCCATGCAGACACAGGGAGAATGTGCAAACTCCACACAGGCAATCACCCCAGGCCAGAATTGAATCCGAGACCCTGGCGCGATGAGGCAGCAGTGCTAACCACTGTGCCACCTTTTGTTCCAAAATTCTGCATCTTCAATTATCTTTTGTTCTGCAGCCTCCTGGGTTATACTTTAATGATTGGAGTAAGTAGGTTTTCAGTCAATCCAAAGCTTTGAATATAAAGATTGACAACAAAACCACCAGATCAATCTTTGTTATCTAGTAGCCCAGGTGGTGAGTATTGCTTGGTGAGGATTGTGTGTGTGGCAAAGGTGAGGGGGTGGGATGGGATTAGGGACTGGTGAGATTGGGGAGGATGAGTGAGGCTGCTATTTGTGAGTATAGTGAACTTTGGCTAGAGGAGGAATGGTAGCCCGCATGAGGAAAGAGAAGCTATTTTGACCACCTTGCAGAAAATTCTATTCAAAATTACCATTTTCTGAACTAACACAAGTAGGATTCACTTGTGGCGAAGGACATGCATCGTTCTCTCTCCAAGAGTTAGAAAAAGCGACATATGTGAGCTCCACGATGCCCTGTGCAGACAGAAAGTCATCATCCGCATTGTCATTGAAGGTGCCACATAAACCTAGGGCAAAGAAAAGCAGAGGTTATCACAAGACTGCAGTTATGATCATATGCAACCTGGGCTGATTGATGAATATAACTGAACTGATTGCATTAATAAGCCACCATTCTTTAAAATTTTACACAAGAATGTCTCCATTTTCTCTAAACAGAAAATTTTAACCTAACTGCGGGTTGGGAAATTGGTAGGATCGAGACAATACTGGCCTTACACCCAGCAGATCTTATTCTTCAGTGATGCCATTGGAGTGTGCTATTGGGCAGAATGTAAAACTGGCTTCTATCCAATCAAATCACTTTCCCAATAGGTGGGCTAAGTTAAAATACCTGTAACCTCATGGAAGCAATTTATTTCACAACTTATACTCCAATCATTGCCAACATAAAGAGATGGTAGGAATAATTTAAAGGCTTATTCATCATGGATCTAGGAGAAGTTTTACAATATTCACTACCCCATTGATATGAAGAGTACTACTGATGTGCATAGTCAAAGAATGTTCTGCTGGCTGTTCATTCTGTCTGTAACAACTAGAAGAAAATCAACTCAGTACGAAACTACCTTTAAAAGGAGCTGCTGCAAAAATATCTATTATGAATTTTGAAGCCATTCTTTCTAGTAAACATGAAAGTTAAAATGTATTTGATTTTAGAATTACAGTGGCAAATACCACAAATGAAAAAAAAAACCAATTGCATTTTCTTATAGTCTCTGGCGTTTGAGTAGGCAACAACTATACTTACCACATAGTCTGTGCACAAAGACAATAGCCTAAATCTTTCAGCCCACCTGCCACAGAATGGTAAATATGACGGAGAAGCTTAAGGTCCACTGACCTCGGGTGAGAATTTCCAGTCCTGTGATGGGCAGGACTAGAAAATCCCGCTCATCAAAACAAACTAATAACCGCAGCAAATGAACAAAGTTGATGAACTGAAGGAGAGATTTGGTGCAATACTGGAGACCATAATTGGCAAGAAAAAGGACTGGTGGATTCAAAAGTAGAAAAAGGAAATGGAAATTGAATGGACTGATGGAACAGTCAATGGGATCATTGCTGTTTTCGCAGAAGCAAACTGTTTGTTGTACCTTTTGTGCTTCCTTTGGCACTTTTGGGCAGTGAGATGTAAAGCTGCATGATGGGAGATATCTGTATTTGCATTTTCAGACCAAGCGCTGTTGATACTTGAAGGAATATTGAAGACTGTTGAAATATGAGTATATGAGCTGTAAACAAAAAAGGGTGGGTTAACATAATTTTAATCACCATTTGTTTGATTGTTTGAAAGATTGGTAGATTACGAACTACTTTACCATTTACGACAGGAATTCCCACGATATTTCCATTATAGTCAACACTCCCATCATTATTGAATATGTAGGCATCCTGGAATGGAAAAAGCCATGTTACAACTTATAAGAAATATAAACAGAAAGTGAATAAATGAATAATGTTGAAAAATTGTACCTGAAATATGGTGTATGTAACTCGCTGCAAACGTGTCTGCTTGTACGCTGCTTGACCAGGATGCATTTCAATTTTGAGTGACCAGTCTTTGGTCTGTGAAAAATTAACAATGGTAAAACTCAGAAGTGTTTCTGACAGGCAAGGGGCACAAATGAGAAGGCAATAGGTTTCTTTGAAAAGCAAAACAACAACAAATAAGATCAGTTGATCAAAAAAAAATGCCCACGTACAACAATGGCATAGTATGAGCAGTCACCAATCAGATTATAGTAATTGCCATCAAATGTTGTGATATGAGTTTCTTCTTCGATCGTGCATGTTTCAGGGCAGTTAAGGTCGGAGCAATTCCACATTCCACTTTGGCAGAGGCTAAAAGCATAATAAAATCATTTAGAGCAAAGCAAATTTGTTGAAAGATTTCACATTAATTTTATTGACTTGTGGTATTTGAATTAGTAATCATTACCAGGACTGGCAGAAAGAGTTTCTTATTTGCCCAGAGTTATAAACTGTTCCACCATATCGACAAGGACATTCTGCTTGGCTGATGCATTGGTCATTCCCTCTTATATTATCAAGGACAATGTCTGAGGAATAACAAAATAAATAGTATATTTGTTCACAGAGAAAAGAAAACACACAACCTTTATCTGAAGATATTCAACCTATTGTGCATTTATTTTTGCCAATGTTTGAAAAATTCCTCAGTGGAAATAGGCTTTCTTCAGGCTGACGCAACATGGAATCAGCAAATACTGTTGAATCCGTGACAATTTAGAAAAAACTGTAGGACTGCACACTGCCGCAGATTATATTCATTTACAAAAATAATTTAATTAAAGAAAAATACCACGGATGTTTGAAGTCTGAAACAGAAACAGTGTGCTGGAAATATTCAGCGGGTCTGGCAATAATTTTGCAAAGAGAAACAGTTGTGGGGCGGAATTCTCCATGTCGATCGCGGCATGTTTCTCAGCGGCAGAGCTGGCCCACCAATGGCTGATGACAGGATCCACCAGTCCCGCCACTGGGTTTTCCCAGTGTTTTCGCCACCAGCTCACTGGGACAGGAAGATCCCGCCATTGAAAACGGCCAGAAAGCTCTGGCCAAAATTTTGAGTGGAATAATGGCTCTCCTTCAAACCTGAAGATAGGTGGAATTGTGATGGGTTTCATGCTATTCAAAGGGGTGAGGATGATGAAGAGGTTCGATACTTCTAGACCTTCTGTCTTCAGCACTGAGTTCAGCAATTTCATGAACTCTGTTTTTAATCACCAGAAGCTGACTTGTATTGCTTCCAGATGGAGCTGTTCATTATGATACATAATGTACAAGCAGAAAATGCTGGATAAATTCAGGAGGCCTGGCAGCATTTGTGGAGGGGAACCGAGTTGGTGGGTGGAATCTTCCGGCTGTTCACGCTGGCAGGGCTTTCAGGTCCTGCTGCAGGGAAGGGAGATTGGGCTCTCCGGCCTCACTTGCAGTGCTGATGGGATGTGAACGGCCAGTTAGATGGCACCTGACATTTCGGATCTAAATGATCCTCTTACAGATGCTGCCAGACCTGCAGAGTCTTTCCAGCATTTTCTGTTTTTATTTCAGATTTCCAGCATCCACGGTATTTTGCTTTTATTTTAGAGCTGTTTGTTTTCCTGGCCTTTGCACTCACTCTGGACAAATGCTTGGTCTCTTTATTACAACCATTACCAATCCTTTTGTCTGTTGTTTCATGTTGGATTCATGTTGGATTTTTATGAAGATGTGACTAGGGCGGTTGATGGAGGAGAACCGGTGGATGCGGTGTTTTTGGATTTCCAAAAGGCGTTTGATAAGGTGCCCCATAAAAGGCTGCTGAAGAAGATTAGGGCACACGGAGTTGGGGGTAGTGTGTTAAAGTGGATTGGGGACTGGCTATCCGACAGGAAGCAAAGAGTCGGAATAAATGGGTGTTTTTCCGGTTGGAGGAAGGTAACTAGTGGCGTGCCGCAGGGATCGGTACTCGGGCCGCAACTGTTTACCATTTATATAGATGATCTGGAGGAGGGGACGGAGTGTAGGGTAACGAAGTTTGCAGACGACACAAAGATAAGTGGAAAAGTGAATCGTGTGGAGGACGGAGAAGATCTGCAGAGAGATTTGGACAGGCTGAGTGAGTGGGCGAGGATATGGCAAATGGAGTATAACGTTGAGAAATGCGAGGTTATACACTTTGGAGGAAATAATAACAAATGGGATTACTATCTCAATGGAAACAAATTAAAACATGCTACCGTGCAAAGGGACCTGGGGGTCCTTGTGCATGAGACGCAAAAGCCCAGTCTGCAGGTACAACAGGTGATCAAGAAGGCAAATGGGATGTTGGCCTATATTGCGAGGGGGATAGAATATAAAAGCAGGGATGTCTTGATGCACCTGTACAGGGCATTGGTGAGGCCGCAGCTGGAATACTGTGTGCAGTATTGGTCCCCTTATATGAGGAAGGATATATTGGCATTGGAGGGAGTGCAGAGAAGGTTCACCAGGTTGATACCGGAGATGAGGGGTTTGGATTATGAGGAGAGGCTGAGGAGATTGGGTTTGTACTCGTTGGAGTTTAGAAGGATGAGGGGGGATCTTATGGAGACTTATAAGATAATGCGGGGGCTGGATAGAGTGGAGGCGGAGAGATTCTTTCCACTTAGTAAGGAAGTTAAAACTGGAGGACACAGCCTCAAAATAAAGGGGGGTCGGTTTAAGACAGAGTTGAGGAGGAACTTCTTCTCCCAGAGGGTGGTGAATCTCTGGAATTCTCTGCCCACTGAGGTGGTGGAGGCTACCTCGCTGAATATGTTTAAGGCGAGGATGGATGGATTCCTGATCGGTAAGGGAATTAAGGGTTATGGGGATCAGGCGGGTAAGTGGTACTGATCCACGTCAGATCAGCCATGATCTTATTGAATGGCGGGGCAGGCTCGAGGGGCTAGATGGCCTACTCCTGCTCCTATTTCTTATGTTCTTATGTTCATGACATCTTTGTAATTTAATCTATCCTCCCCCTACCCGATCCCAGGCCTTCCCCTTTATTCTTCTTCCCAACCCAGCTTTCCATGGTATAAACCACCCTTGATAAAGAATCATATTGGACTCTGAACACTAATCTGTTTCTCTCCCTACAGCTGATGCCATACCTGCTGAATATTTTCTGTTTTTATTCCAAAAATACTTTATTCCGTTTCCACAGCATCTTATCTAGCTTCAGCAAACTGCCCAGAATTTGACACTTGATTATAAAATCCCTATAGTGCAGGAGGGGGCCATTTGGCCCATCGAGTCTGCACCGGCCCTAAAACAGAGCATCTTACCCAGGCCCTATCCCCGTAATTCCACATATTTAGCCCACTAATCCCCATGACCTACACCTTTTAGCACACAAAGGGGCAATTTAGCATGGCCAATCAACCTAAACTGCACATCTTTGGGTGTGGAGAAAACCAGAGCACCCAGAGGAAATCCATGCAGACATGGGGAGAATGTGCAAACGCCAGACAGGCAGTCACCTGAGGCTGGAATTGAACCCGGATCCCTGGCAGTAGTGCTAACCATTTGCCACCATGCCACCCATAATTTTAGTTCTAAAGTTACGCAAGAAGCCATTGTTCTCAAAGAGGAAACACATTGCTTCATCTCAGAAACAGTGAAAATTGCCCATAAATTTCCTGCAGTAAACTTAATCCAGTCCTTTCAAAGGACGAGATTCTCTGGCCTCAGGACCGCATGTTTCTCACCAGCAGGGGCGGGGGGGGGGGGGGGGGGGGGCACGTATTTTGGCTAGCGGTGTGATTTTCCGGTTCTGCCGTTGTCAATGGGAATTCCCATTGATGTCACCCCAAGCTTA
The DNA here is from genome assembly GCF_964213995.1 of Mustelus asterias. Lineage (NCBI taxonomy): Eukaryota > Metazoa > Chordata > Chondrichthyes > Carcharhiniformes > Triakidae > Mustelus > Mustelus asterias. The sequence continues at coordinate 43,863,512 of NC_135819.1, read as the reverse complement.
AAGTTAAAAAGTTTATTAGTCACAAGTAAGGTTTACATTAACACTGCAATGAAGTTACTGTGAAATTCCCCTAGTCGCCACACTACAGCGCCTGTTTGGGTCAATGCACCTAACCAGCACGTCTTTCAGACTGTGGGAGGAAACCGGAGCACCCGAAGGAAACCCACACAGACACAGGGAGAACATGCAAACTCCACACAGACAGTGACCCAAGTCAGGAATCGAACCCGGGTTCCTGGCACCGTGAGGCAGCAATGCTAACCACTGTGCCACCATGCAACCCGTGGGCAGTGGTTCACTGCCGGCAGGATCAGGAAATCTGGCTTGAACAGCCAGAAGATTTCGGCCAAAGTATCTGTTAAAGGAAGTCACTTTTGCTGCGCCTGAACACAGAACTGATGTCAAATTATGGAGTGTCTTTGTTTACACAAATAATACAAGAAGAGAACCAGCTCTTTTTGCTATTGGCATCCTTTATGTTGGACCAACATTTTCAATCCAAGCCAAACAGTTAAAAAGGATTTCCAGTTTCTAGAAGTGCATGGTCTAACCATTGAATGATATTAAGTAAATAACATTGCAAAAGAACGTTAAACCATCAATGATCAATTATCATAACTACCTTCTGGGCAACCACAAGTATTCACACACTGATTGCACTGTTGCTGAGGATTTGGGTCAGTACAGGTTGACATGCAGACAGGACCACATTCCATATATATCTGATTCCCAGGACACGTGGGTATTTCTGAAAAGGAAAAGTTGTTGATATGATAATTATGCCTACACATTGCAGTTAAACCTCACATGAAAAGTGCAAAAATCTTGTCTGTGGGTTTATTCGGGCAAAATGATTGAAATAATTGCAGTTCTTCTATGAATTTTCAAAAGATATTTGGTTCGCGTTTTGACCGGGCCTGCACAGATAACCTACTGCAGCCTGTAGTTTGCCTCCAGGTCTTCCACGATGAAGATGGAGAATGCACACATTGAAGAGCCATCGCTGCAAAAGTGGCACAACTACATTGGCTGGCTTCTTGACAAGCGCAAACCTCCTTCTGACACATCTCCAAGTATTTATCTTTAATGGCTGTGCTGGTGCACGACTGGAAAATGTCTGATATTCCTGAGCAGACCTGGACATAAAAAAAAACAAGAGTCAGAAAGATAATTAAGTGAATTGAATTCCAAATCAGGAGCTGGGGGCTACGACAGATGGAATGAGGCCAAAGTCACTGAGCTTACTAAGACCCATCTTTGACTGGGGGAATTGAATGGAGAAACAAATTAGCAATGTTTTTCTTTGTCGGAAAGGAGATTGTTGATTAGCAACAAGACATCAGCCACTGCTTCATAGAATTTGAGTGCTGCAAGAAACTGTGTATTTAAACCAATGATCCTTGGATATCTTGCCTGTCCATAGTATTTGCAACTGTCATTTATGAAGGTCTGTCTTCTCAGCATTGTCCTTTGCCTGAGGTGTGATGATCCTCAAGTTAAAATCACCACCAGTCAGCTCTCCCCTCAAAGGGGAGAGCAGCCTTTAGTCATCTAGGACTATTGCAACTCCATCTTTTTTAGTAATTGCATCAGCTGATTGGTATTGATGGATAAGAGTGCAAAAGATATGGAAGTAACATTATCAATACTACATACAAAGTTTGATATTTCATAACTCAGTGGAAATCAATGACAGCCCAAAAGCTGTCAATTGTTCAGATCTGAACAGCAATAAGCATGTTAATGCTAATATCTATTTAAAATCCAGGCAAAAGAATCCATGCACATCATATTGTAGTTGAGAGGTTATAAGATCAATTTGTACTTCACATCATAGAATGCCCAAATGCTAAACCGAGCCAGCTAACAATTCTTAAGTGGCTGCACTGTGGACCTATCTGGGCTTGTCAGTCAGACTCGTAGAGAGTTTTAGGATTACCAGTGTTAGAAAGATGGCGAAAATTGACTTTGTTACACCGTAAATTAAACTGGGAAGAAGGAATCACACAATGGAGAGAAGAGATCTTAGACCACTTTATGGTACTGATAAATGTATTTAATGTTCTGATTAAGGCATGGTTCCCTGTGCAGCTTTTAAATTATACTTTATTCCATATGAAGGACAGTAATATGTTATAGTTCAGGGGAGCTGTCACACTACAACAGTCAAATAGACCAAAATGACATATAATTTATAAAATTATCAATTTTACTTTTAAAAAAGTGAAAATTTCTCATTTGTTAATCACTTTTTGCATAAAGTGCTGTGAGATTTTACTATCTTTTAGAAACCATAATTAGGATATTTGCATTTTAAGACATAGGTGACAGGCAAACATTAAGTGCTGCAAAGGTACCTGATAATTTTCCTGAAGATTGGGAGTGAGATTATTGCTAATAGTATTACCAAATGATAAATAATATTTGCAATTAAAAGAAAAAAGGATGCTTATTTCTATACATGCAAGACCATCAGAAATGAGTTTCTAGTGTATAATAAATGATGTAACAAAAACAAAATTGGAGCACAACTCTCTATTATTGTATGTAGGTGGACACTTTGGAAACCTCACTTCCTGTTGTTACAGTTCGGATGTGGAGATGCCGGCGTTGGACTGGGGTAAACACAGTAAGAAGTTTAACAACACCAGGTTAAAGTCCAACAGGTTTATTTGGTAGCAAAAGCCACACAAGCTTTCGAGGCTCTGAGCCCCTTCTTCAGGTGAGTGGGAATTCTGTTCACAAACAGAACTTATAAGACACAGACTCAATTTACATGAATAATGGTTGGAATGCGAATACTTACAACTAATCCAGTCTTTAAGAAACAAAACAATGGGAGTGGAGAGAGCATCAAGACAGGCTAAAAAGATGTGTATTGTCTCCAGACAAGACAGCCAGTGAAACTCTGCAGGTCCACGCAACTGTGGGAGTTACAAATAGTGTGACATAAATTCTGATTCTAGGATCGCATGATAAAGACTCAGGAGGAAAAAAGCAGAAATATTTATGTGAAATAGTGTGACATAAACCCAATATCCCGGTTGAGGCCGTCCTTGTGTGTGCGGAACCTGGCTATCAGTTTCTGCTCCGCGACTCTGCGCTGTCGTGTGTCGCGAAGGCCGCCTTGGAGAACGCTTACCCGAATATCAGAGGCCGAATGCCCGTGACCGCTGAAGTGCTCCCCAACAGGAAGAGAACAGTCTTGCCTGGTGATTGTCAGTGGCTATCACTGCTGCCTCACAGCGCCAGGAACCCGGATTTGATTCCAGTCTTGGGCCTCTGCCCATGCGGAGTGTGCATAGTCTCCCCGTGTCTGCGTGGGTTTCCTCTGGGTGCTCGGGTTTCCTCCCACAGTCCGAAGACGTGCTGGTTAGGTGCGTTGGCCATGCTAAATTCTCCCTCAGTGTACCCCAAGAGGTGCCAGAGTGTGGCAACTAGGGGATTTTTACAGTAACTTCATTGCAGGGTTAATGTAAGCTATTTGTGACAATAATAAATAATCTTAACTTTAGTTCTGTGTCAATACTTAACATTGTTAGTTGCTGTGTCAACGTTTACCATTTGATTTTCCTAAGACAAGAGTCATGATCTTGGCTGTGGCAACTAGATTTATTGTCCATCCCTAATTGCTGTCATGTCCCTGCCTCACCCATCTTCAGGAAGCTAGTTCAAACAATTCATAGATTATCTAAATGCCCTGCTGGCTGACCCAACACTCTTCAGGAAACTGTTTAAGTACCTTGGCAAGTCACTCGATTGGAAAACAAATGATTAGAAGTGGCTCCACCTTAAGCTTCTCAGGGTGACTGGGGATGGGCTATGAATGCTTTTTTTCCTGCAACCTGAATAAAAGAAACTGCTAACCAAGATTTAACCTGAGTTCTCAACCTCGATCCATTCACATTTGTATAATATTTTATCCAGGCACCCTAGCACTCCTGAAGTGCTCTCTGGCACTGTGCGACTTACATTCGCTGACTGACAACTCTTTTCTTCAGGAAATGCAATGTCGCAGGAATAATACGAAGGATCCAGCTTGCTTTGTCGGGTATAAGTCAAATCTACAAAGTCCAAATAGAAAGTGAATTAATTTATTTTGATTCAGTAACAATTTTTTTTAGAAACCTTGAAATATGATAGTGCTGGACAGAATCTTAAATATGAATAAGATTTATTTTATAGAGTTAAACAAAGGACATTAATTTATTTGTTTTACCATAGGTTGTTGAGACACTTGAATCAAAAGGTCCACAAAGGCCACACAGTTTACTTTGGTATTGAGCACCAACTGTTATCTGGAGGTGGGAGAGGAACATTTTAAATGTAAAAAGATGGAAATCTTCACATGGTTTGGCAAATTTATTTCCATGATTTCAATTAGGTATACTACTAGAAAATTCAAGTCTTTCTTGCAAAGAGGTGAATACAACTCAACAGAAAAATGTCTCTCATTACTATCTGTCAGTGACATTAACTGTAGAGAAGAATTGAAGTCAACTTGAAAACCCTTTAAATCATTCTATTAATCAGAATGAATGGTACATTTTTCAGCTTTCTTACCTGTAGTGCATCTTTATAGTTCCAAATCAAAATTATGGTATGCTTTCTGTTTGAAAGGCGCACATTTACTCCATATTGCTGAATACTGATCACTTTGTCATCATAGGGCAATGAAACTCTACAAATAAAAATAATAATCAATGAAAACAAATTGAAACACCAAATATTGACATGCACACAGATTTTAACCATGTTAATATTTTATACAATAATATTGTATTTAACAATATTCAGATCTATGCTTATACTGAAATCCCTCCATTTGTACAAAGTTTATTTATTAGTCTCAAGTAGGCTTACATCAACACTGCAATGAAGTTACTATGAAAATCCCCGAATCTCCATACTCCAGAGCCTGTTCAGGTACACCTGGAGGGGATAATTTCGTAAGGCCAATGCACCTAACCAGCACATCTTTCAGGCTGTGGGAGGAAACCGGAGCACCCGGAGGAAACCCATGCAGACACGGGGAGAACATGCAGACTCCACACAGACAGTGACCCAAGCCGAGAATTGAACCTGGCTCCCTAGTGCTGTGAGGGAGCAGTGCTAACAACTGTGCCACTGTGCCGTAGTTAAATAGTGAATTGTGAATCTTCCTTATTCAAAACTTTCAATTAAGTTTCCCAAAGGAATCCGAATGTCAGGCTGCTGGAAGTGAAACAGGAGCTGACAGCCAAAGAACTGCTCAAAATTTGGAGACACATGAACCCTGGGTCTATTGAGAACACAGAGCCTGTTTTGGAGAAGGTTGGGCAGTGGGTGTGCTGGAATGTGGGAGCAGCAGAGAGTTCAGCCAATTTTGCCCCTGATAGGTGCCTTACAGAGATTAGATATTCCTCCAAAGATGGGTGTTGCAATTGCTAACAAAATCAATCAATAAACTCCACTTACACAGTGCCTTTAACCTGAATAGTTCCATTCACCACAATGATTATTGCACCTTCGATTTTCATGAAAATGTGTTCCAAATTGCCATTTGAGCCTCGGCGAATTTCCACATTAAAATCTTCTGCGTCACCTTGACATTGACGGCTAAGAATGTACTTGCAGTTAGATACAAAATAATAAAATTCATCCGTATATGTCCTGATAACTCCTTGTCCCCATGTGCTACAAGTCCCTAAAGAAATGTAAAGAAAGCAGTCCCTTCCATTATAACAGTTGTAAGAACATGATTATTTTGACACGTCTGTGGTGCCTTACAATTAAAGAGATGAAGTAATTGAATATTCAGATATCTTGGAATGAAACAAAAATATACTTACGAGGTCCTTCAATTGATGGAGCGGAAACATCTCTTGCATACTTAAAGTTTTGTCTGACAGTAGATCCCTCCGATTCTAGGAGAAAATATGTTTAAATTGGACTTAGTTCATATATAGGAGCTTGAAAACTTTTGCCATCTAAAAAAATTAAAGTTTTTAAAGTTTGAAGTTTATTTATTATTAGTCACAAGTTGGCTTACATTAATACTGCAATGAAGTTAGTGTAAAAATCCCCTAGTCACCACACTCCGGTGCCTGTTCGGGTACACTGAGGGAGAATTTAGCATGGCCAATGCACCTAACCAGCACATCTTTTGGACTGTAGGAGGAAACCGGAGCACCCGGAGGAAGCCCACGCAGACACTGGGAGAACGTGCGGACTCCACACAGACAGTGACCCAAGCCGGAATCGAACCCGGGTTCCTGGCAATGTAAGACATTATTATCCCTTCTACACAATACTCACCTGGCTTATAGCAGTTTCTTAAAATAATTACAATTATTATGATCTTGTATTTTAACCATACAGGAAACATTCGTTTACAGTCTTAACGTGGAATTTTGATGCGGAGCATAATGTTCCACATTTGATATCATTTAATATTGTCAACTGGGGACTACCTTTTGTCAAAATTAAAGATTTTCTACTGAAACTAACAGGAAAGGAGTCAACAGTCCAGATTCTGGACTCAGCGGTGAAACAACTCCAGGTCTCCTCACATCTCATCTTCAAGGAAACTGCCCACAATGAGCCAACAGGACTTTTGCTCTCTCAACCAGTAGATTAAATCTGGGACCAGTTTAAGAGGTTGCCCTGGCATGCAGCAGCAGCGATGTTAGCAAGCAGGTAAGCAGTCAGTCACACTGACAGTTTCAACACAAAACAGACCAAGAAGCTAAAAGTGCTTACAAATCCACAATTTGTAATATATATTAAAGTTTTTTTCAATATATAAAAGGTAAGAGAGAGGCAAAAATAGCCATTGTACCACTGGAAAATGAGGCTGGAGAAATAATAATAGGAAACAAAGCAATGGCAGAGGAACTGAATAGTTACTTTGCATCAGTCTTCACGGTAGAAGACACCAGTGGGATGCCAGAGCTCCAGGAGAATCAGGGGGCACAGGTGAGTGTAGTGGCCATCACTAAGGAGAAGGTTCTGGGAAAACTGAAAGGTCTGAAGGTGGATAAATCATCATGTGGAGATGCCGGCGTTGGACTGGGGTAAACACAGTAAGAGTTTTAACAACACCAGGTTAAAGTCCAACAGGTTTATTTGGTAGCAAATGTCATTAGCCAGGCATTGTAGCGAATGGCATTTGCTACCAAATAAACCTGTTGGACCTTAACCTGGTGTTGTTAAAACTCTTACGGTGGATAAATCACCAGGACTGGATGGATTACACCCAGGGTTCTAAAAGAGATAGCTGAGGAAATTGTGGAGGCATTGGTGGTGATCTTTCAGGAATCACTGGAGGCAGGGAGGGTACCAGAGGCCTGGAAAGTAGCTAATATAACACCGCTGTTTAAGGGAGGGAGGCAGCAGACGTAAAATTATAGGCCGGTTCGCCTAACTTCGGTCATTGTTCCAGAGGAGCAGATGGAGTGGTGATTCAAGTGAGGAGAGCGAGTAGGTAAGAGGTATTTTTAACTTACTCTTTTTTTCTGAGTTTTTTTTCTCTAAGGCAGCCGGGAGTGTAAAACCGGAAGTAGGCCCCAGTGAATTTTTTGAGTCGGAGCAAGGGAGGCAGCGAGTGGAACGCGAGACGGCGCAGGCACCTGACATCAGCCAGTAGTGCACGGAAGGTTTAAAAAACAGCCCGCTCTATCCAGCGGGCAGCATTGTGAGCGGGCGGCAGAGTGAGAGGGAGCAGAGTGAGACGGCTTTGGCTCAAACAGGCTTCGGCGTGAACAAGCAGAGGTGAGGGTAGGTTCCGGTAAGTTGTTTTTGTTTCTTCAGAGTAGAAAGAATGCCAGGCAGGATGTTGAAATGCTTCTCTTGCAGGATGTGGGAAGTCAGGGAGACCTCCGGTGTCCCTGACAATGACACTTGCAGGAGGTGCATGCAGCTGCAGCTCCTAACAAACCGCGTTAGGGAACTGGAGCAGGAGCTGGATGACCTCCGGATCATTCGGGAGAATGAGGAGTTTATAGATAGTAGCTTCAGGGAGGCAGTTATGTCAAAGGCACAGAGCACAGGTAATTGGGTTACCGTCAAGCAAGGGAAAGGGAAAGGGCAGGCAGAGCAGGGTTCCCCTGTGGCCATCCCCCTCCACAACAGGTATTCCGATTTGGATACTGTTGTGGGGATGCCTTACCTGGGGCAAGCTGCGGCAGCCAGATCTCTGGCACTGAGTCTGGTTCTGCAGCACAGAAGGGAGGGTGGAAGAAGAGGAGAGCGGTAGTGATAGGGGACTCGAGAGTCAGAGGTACAGACAGGAGGTTCTGTGGTTGTGACAGAGACTCCCGGATGGTTTGTTGCCTCCCGGGCGCCAGGGTCAGGGATGTCTCTGATCGCGTGCACAGCATTCTGAAGTGGGAGGGTGATCAGCCAGATGTCATGGTACACATCGGTACCAATGATGTAGGAAGGAAGAGTGAGGAGGTCCTGAAGAGTGAGTATAGAGAGCTTGGTAGGAAGTTAAAAAGCAGGACCCTGAGGGTAGTAATCTCAGGATTGCTACTTGTGCCACGTGCCAGTGAGGGTAAGAGTAGGATGCTTGGGCGGATGAACACGTGGCTGAGGAACTGGTGTAGGGGGCAGGGTTTCAGATTTCGAGATCATTGGGACCTCTTCTGGGGCAGGTGGGAGCTGTACACGAGAAACAAGTTACACCTGAACTACAAGGGGACCAATATACTTGCAGGGAGGTTTGCTAGTGTTATTGGGGAGGGTTTAAACTAGATTTGCAGGGGGATGGGAACCAGAGTGCCAGAGCAGATAGTGGAGCGGGGGTGAAAATAAATGATGTTAATAGTTCATGCAAAATCACAAATAGAAGGGTTGTGTGTGGTGGTAATAATCTTCTGAGGTGTGTCTATTTCAATGCCAGGAGTATTGTAGGGAAGGCAGACGAGCTGAGGGCGTGGATTGACACATGGAATTATGACATTATAGCCATTATTGAAACTTGGCTACAGGAGGGGCAGGACTGGCAGCTCAATGTTCCAGGTTTCCGATGTTTCAGACTTGATAGAGGCAGAGGGATGAAGGGTTGGAGGCGGGGGGGGGGGGGGGGGGGGGGGAGCGGGGGCGCGAAGGGTGGCATTGCTAGTCAGGGAAAATGTTACAGCAGTGCTCTCAGGCAGGACAGATTAGAGGTCTTGGCTACCGAGGCCATATGGGTGGAGCTGAGAAACAGGAAAGGTATGACCACATTAATGGGGTTGTATTAGAGACTACCCAATAGTCAGCGAAAATTGGAGGAGCAAATCTGCAGAGAGATAGCAGACAACTGCAGGAAACATAAAGTTGTGATAGTAGGGGATTTTAATTTTCCACATATAGATTGGGACTCCCATACTGTTAAAGGTCTAGATGGGTTAGAGTTTGTAAAATGTGTTCAGGAAAATTTTCTAATCAATATATAGAGGTACCGACTAGAGAGGATGCAATATTAGATCTCCTATTCGGAAACGAGTTAGGACAAGTGACGGAAGTGTGTGTAGGGGAACACTTTGGTTCCAGTGATCATAACGCCATTAGTTTCAACTTGATCATGGATAAAGATAGATCTGGTCCTCGGGTTGGGGTTCTAAACTGGAAAAAGGCCAAATTTGAAGAAATGAGAAAGGATCTAAAAAGCGTGGATTGGGACAGGCTGTTCTCTGGCAAGGATGTGATTTGGTAAGTGGGAGGCCTTCAAAGGAGAAATTTTGAGAGTGCAGAGCTTGTATGTTCCTGTCAGGATTAAAGGCAAAGTGAATAAGAATAAGGAACCTTGGTTCTCGAGGAATATTGGAACTCTGATAAAGAAGACGAGAGAGATGTATGACATGTATAGGCAACAGGGAGCAAATAAGATGCTTGAGGAGTATAAAAAGTGCAAGAAACTACTTAAGAAAGAAATCAGGATGGCTAAAAGACATGGGGTCGCTTTGGCAGACAAGGTGAAGGATAATCCTAAGAGCTTCTACAGGTATATTAAGAGCAAAAGGATAGTAAGGGATAAAATTGGTCCTCTTGAAGATCAGAGTGGTCGGCTATGTACGGAACCAAAAGAAATGGGGGAGATATTAAATGGGTTTTTTGTATCCATATTTACTAAGGAAACTGACCTGGAGTCTCTGGAAATAAGGCAAACAAGTAGGGAGGTCATGGAACCTATACAGATTAAAAGGGAGGAGGTGCTTGCTGTCTTGAGGCAAATCAGAGTAGATAAATCCCCAGGACCGGACAGGGTATTCCCTCGGACCTTGAAGGAGACTAGTGTTGAAATTGCAGGGGCCCTGGCAGATATATTTAAAATGTCGGTATCCACGGGTGAGGTGCCAGGTGATTGGAGGATCATTGTTATTTTAAAAAGGCTCAAAAAGTAATGCGGGAAATTATAGGCCGGTAAGTTTGACGTCAGTGGTAGGTAAATTATTGGAAGGAGTACTAAGAGATAGGATCTACAAATATTTGGATAGACAGGGACTTATTAGGGAGAGTCAGCATGGCTTTGTGCGTGGTAGGTCATGTTTAATCAATCTATTAGAGTTTTTCGAGGAGGTTACCAGGAAAGTGGATGAAGGGAAGGCGGTGGAGGTTGTCTACATGGACTTCAGTAAGGCCTTTGACAAGGTCCCGCATGGGAGGTTAGTTAGGAAGGTTCAGTCGCTAGGTATACATGGAGAGGTAGTAAATTGCTTTAGACATTGGCTCAATGGAAGAAGCCAGAGAGTGATAGTGGAGGATTGCTTCTCTGAGTGGAGTCTGTGACTAGTGGTGTGCCACAGGGATCAGTGCTGGGTCCATTGTTGTTTGTCATCTATATCAATGATCTGGATGATAATGTGGTAAATTGGATCAGCAAATTTGCTGATGATACAAAGATTGGAGGTGTAGTGGATAGTGAAGAAGGTTTTCAAAATTTGCAGAGGGATTTGGACCAGCTAGAAAAATGGCAGATGGAGTTTAATGCAGACAAGTGTGAGGTATTGCACTTTGGAAAGACAAACCAAGGTAGAACATACAAGGTAAATGGTAGGACACTGAAGAGTGCAGTAGAACAGAGGGATCTGGGAATACAGATACATAATTCCCTAAAAGTGGTGTCACAGGTAGATAGGGTCGTAAAGAGTGCTTTTGGTACATTGGCCTTTATAAATCAAAGTATTGAGTATAAGAGTTGGAATGTTATGGTGAGGTTGTATAAGACATTGGTGAGGCCGAATTTAGAGTATTGTGTGCAGTTTGGGTCACCTAATTACAGGAAGGATATTAATAAGGTTGAAAGAGTGCAGAGAAGGTTTACAAGGATGTTGCCGGGACTTGAGAAACTGAGTTACAGAGAAAGGTTGAATAGGTTAGGACTTTATTCCCTGGAGCGTAGAAGAATGAGGGGAGATTTGATAGAGGCGTATAAAATTATGATGGGTATAGATAGAGTGAATGCAAGCAGGCTTTTTCCACTGAGGTTAGGGGAGAAAATAACTAGAGGACATAGGTTAAGGGTGAGGGGGGAAAAGTTTAAAGGGAATATTAGGGGGGGGGGCTTCTTCACAGAGAATGGTGGGAATGTGGAGTGAGCTGCCAGATGAAGTGGTGAATGCGGGCTCACTTTTAACATTTAAGAAAAACTTGGACAGGTACATGGATGAGAGGAGTGTGGAGGTATATGGTCCAGGTGCAGGTCAGTGGGACTAGGCAGAAAAATGGTTCGGCACAGCCAAGAAGGGCCAAAAGGCCTGTTTCTGTGCTGTAATGTTCTATGGTTCTATGGTTCTATTGGCAAGATTTTAGAGTCCATTATTAAAAATGAGATCGCAGAATACTTGGAAGTGCAAGATAAAGTAGGGCTGAGTCAGCACGACTTTGTCAAGGCGAGGTCATGTCTGACAAATCTGTTAGAGTTCTTTGAGGAGGTAACAAGGAAGTTAGATAAAGGAGAACCAGTGGACATGATTTATTTAGATTTCCAGAAGGGCTTTGACAAGGTGCTGCATAGGAGGTTGTTAAATAAATTAAGAGCCCATGATGTTAAGGGTAAGATCCTGGCATGGATTGAGGATTGGTTGACTGGCAGAAGGCAGAGAGGGGGATAAAGGGGTCTTTCTCAGGATGGCAGCCAGTGATGAGTGGTGTGCCTCAGGGATCAGTGCTGAGACCACAACTTTTCACAATGTACATTATCGGTTTAGAGGAAGAAACTGAAGGCACTGTTGCTGAGTTTGCAGATGATACAAAGATATGTAGAGGGACAGGTAGTACTGAGGAAGCAGGTGGGCTGCAGAAGGACTTGGACAGGTTAGGAGAGTGGGCAAAGAAGTGGCAGATGGAATACAATGTGGAAAAGCGTGGGGTTATGCACTTTGGAAGGAGGAATGGAGGCATAGACTATTTTCTAAACGGGAAAATGCTTAGGAAATCAGAAACACAAAGGGACTTGGGAGTCATTGTTTAAGATTCTCTTAAGGTTAACGTGCAGGTTCAGTCGGCAGTTAGGAAGGCAAATGAAATGTTACCATTCATATCGAGAGGGCTGGAATACAAGAGCAGGGACGTACTTCTGGGGCTGTACAAGGCTCTGCTGAGACACCATTTGGAGTATTGTGAGCAGTTTTGGGCCCCATATCTAAGGAAGGATGTGCTGGCCTTGGAAAGGGTCCACTGGAGGTTCACAAGAATGATCCCTGGAATGAAGAGCTTGTCGTATGAGAAACAGTTGAAGACTCTGGGTCTGTATTCGAAGTTTAGAAGGATGTCGGGGGATCTTATACTGCGAGGCCTGGATAGAGTGGGCGTGGAGAGGATGTTTCCACCAGTAGGAAAAACTAGAACCAGAGGGCACAACCTCAGGCTAAAGGGACGATCCTTTAAAACAGAAATGAGAAGGAATTTCTTCAGCCAGGGTGTGTTGAATCTGTGGAACTCTTTGCCGCAGAAGGCTGTGGAGACCAGGTCATTGAGTGTCTTTAAGACAGAGAAAGATAGGTTCTTGATTAATAAGGGGGTCAGGGGTCATGGGGAAAAGGCAGGAAAATGGGGATGAGAAAAATATCAGCCATGATTGAATGGCGGAGCAGACTTGATGGGCTGAGAGGCCTAATTCTGTTCCTATGTCTTATGGTCTTATCTTTCACTTTTCATTTAATTTCTCAGGTAGGAAAGTAAACATTTAATTGGATGAGGACAGTCATTAAACAAAAGATAAACAGGAAATAAGGTCCTGAAAAATGTGAACTCTTTTTATCATTTTGAGCAAGTTTGACGTTCCATAAATATTAGTATCTCAGGGCCAGTTGAGTGTGTGTGGTAGTAATTATGAAGTTAGTACAGTCAAAAAGCCAGCTACGTCTCATTGAAAAAAGGTAGAACTTTTTGCAGGGATACAAGTGCAAGTTCTATTGCTTTCCATTGATTGCAGTCACAGAGTGCCTCAGCAACACACCCTCTGGAGGAATGTCAAATAACTTTTGGATTTCCTCACTATTCTGCACATTTTGCCAACTCATGAAGCTGCTGTCAAACAGCAAAGGCTGAGAGTTTCCTCATCAACTTTATCACAAAATCTGGGCCTTAATAGCTTTTAGCTACACATTTCCTTGCTTCGTGTGAAGTACAACTTTAGTATTGATTGCTTGTACCATATTGATGTCCTGGGCGACATTGTCTCAAAGCACAGTGTTAGCTTTCCCTTATACGATGACAAACACCCAGCCTTACCTCAAGCTCCTCTCACAACTCCCCCATTGCTGCCAAACTATCAGGCTGCTTATCTGATATGCAGTATTGGCTGGACAAATATTTCCACCACTTAAACACCAGGAAAATTAAGTCATAATTTTCTATCTCTGCTCCAAACTCCATTTCATAGTTACCAATTGAATCTCTCTCCCTGGCAAAAGTGAGACTTAACTAGATTGCTCTCAATCTTTGTTTTATACTTAACGCCTATATTTTAAGCTCTGCCTTTAGAACATTCTAAACTCTGCTGCCCATGTTTTAGCTCACAACAAGTCTATTCCTCTGCCTTTGTGCTGCTCATTGACTTATACTGGCTCCGGTAAAGCCTTGATTTTCAGATTTTCATCTTGTTTTCGACTGCCTCCCAAGGCTTCACCTCCCTCTATCGCAGTAATCTCCTCCAGCCCCACAAGCCTCCAATGCCCATCTAATTCTGATTTCAATCACTTCATCGCGGATGGCTGTGCAGTCAGCTGCCTAGGCCTCTAAAATATCTTGGGATGTTTGATTGCATTAAAGATTTAATATAATAGGTTATTGTTTAATATCCTGATGCTTTGTTTTAATGTGCTTGTTACGATATAAGGAAGGAAATATATTACACTTATTAAATTTAAAATGAGTACTCTAATCATGTAGGAAAATACAAACTGAACTCTGTCATATGTATGTGTGTGTGTGTGTGTGTTCCCCCTTATTCACTTTGAATGTGGGATGAGGGAGGCACCATGGTTAACACTGCTGCCTTGTAGCACCAGGGACTCGGGTTCAATTCCAGCCTTGGGTGACTGTCTGTGTGGAGATTGCACATTCTCTCCATTTCTGCGTGGGTTTCCTCCGGGTGCTCCAGTTTCCTCCCACCGTTCAAGTATAGAAACATAGAAGATAGGAGCAGGAGGAGGCCATTTGGCCCTTTGATCCTGCTCCGCCATTTATTATGATCATTGTTGATCATCCAATTCAATAGCCTAATCCTGCTTTCTCCCAATTCGCCCCAAGTGCTATATCCAGCCGCCTCTTGAATACATTCAATGTTTTAGCATCAACTACTTCCTGTGGTAATGAATTCCACAGGCTCACCACTCTTTGGGTGAAGAAATGTCTCCTCACCTCACACCAGACTGTGACCTCTGGTTCTGGACATCCCACCATTGGGAATATCCTCCCTGCATCCACGCTGTCTAGTCCTGTTAGAATGTTATATGTCTCTATGAGATCCCCTCATAGATCATTCGCCTGAAGATAGATTGGCCATGCAGAATTGCCCCTCAGTGTCCAAAGATGTGTAGGTTAGGTGATTTAAACATGGTAAATGCGCAGCATTACAGGGATAGGGAAGAGGGGAGGGCCTGGGTGGGGTGTTCTTTCGGTGAGTCAGTGCAGACTGGATGGGCTGGATGACCTCTGTCTGCGCTGTAGGGACTCTATGGTTCGACAGTAGTGCTTCTCTTTGTTTGGCAGTTATATCTGTTCAGAGTGTTGAGAAATATCACTGGTCCTGTTTTCAATCATTGAGGTAAGACAGTGGACAGAAAAAAAAAACGATCTCGTGAGATGAGCTAAGATGGGTTATACATGTTGGTTCACAATGGTGAAATCTAAGAAAAAGCTCAAATCCTCCGAATGTTCAGTGTGGCACACTTTCGCTATGAGATCCTATAGCTCCCAGTGGACATTATTAGCTTTATCGATGCAGTGTTCTATTTCAGCATTCTAAATGTTAACTTACCATAGTTGTCTATTAAGTACGCCCGTTTAATCCGTTGGTGGGCAAAGGCATCGTCTGTGTTAAAGAAAGATTCGTTTTACTCAAATGATTGAACACATTCAAAATTCTTACATTTAGAACAGAAAGACAACTTTTTATATTTTCCACAGAGATAAAGGATTTGATGCTGAAGTGCCAACCAAATCTTGCTGTCAGGGAATTTTGTTGAACTAAATATGTAAAGGCCTAATAAGGGCTATTTCACCAGGGGCATTCCCTTTGTGGGATCCTAGTCTCCGCAGGACCACCAGTTTCAACATTGAGTAGCCTTCTAGTTTTATGGCAATAGGACATGCTCTCTGAATCTTCCAACGTAATGTTGAGAACATTGAAGCCATCAAAAAAAATCTTATGGGATATCTTGCTCACTAACACTCCTCCATTGACATAATTTCATAGAATCATAGAAAACCCTACAGTGCAGAAGCAGGCCATTCAGCCCATCGAGTCTGCTCTCACTGTCCAGCAGAGCATCCCATCCAGACCCTAACCCTGTAACCCCACCAATCCCCCTAATCTGGAACACTAAGGGCAATTGAGCACGGCCAATAACCCAACCTGCACATGTTTGAACTGTGGGAGGAAACTGGAGCATCTGGAGAAAACCCATGCA
Source organism: Mustelus asterias (assembly GCF_964213995.1). NCBI lineage: Eukaryota > Metazoa > Chordata > Chondrichthyes > Carcharhiniformes > Triakidae > Mustelus > Mustelus asterias. The sequence goes on along the minus strand of NC_135819.1, from coordinate 43,847,409 downwards.
GACACGGGGTGAATGTACAAACTCCACACAGACAGCCACCTGAGGCCCGAATTGATCCCGGGTCTCTGGCACTCTAAGGCAGCAGTGCTAACCAGTGTGTCACCATGCTACCCTTAATTTGCCCACAAGGAACCTGTATTGGAACTGAAGAAGCAGGTCGCTGTTACATCAAAGGCTTTGATCTACTGTGATAAAAATATAAAATTTGGATGGGAGGCCCACTGCATGTTGGTGACATGATTTTTCACCTGATGTCAGGCCATCTGGCCAATCGGTAAAACTCTGCCACTTGTGTTTCTTTTCCTGTTTGTCATTAAACAATTAAACATGAAAGATTGGCTACATTATAAATAAATGCACATCTAAAGTGAATGTTACAATGAATCTATCAAACAAGGGAGTAGCATATTCAAAAACTCCATCAGCTCCATGTCATTCAGAGATGTGGGAGTTTATTGTAAAGCTTTGGCACAGTCATCTAACAGCCACTTGGACAGGAATATTCAGTGATAGGGAATCACTACTCACTGGAGATTTGATCCATGTTTGTGACAATTTTTTTTAAGGCTCATAAAGAGAATTAATTCCAGGAACCTATTGCAAGGAGCAGTCGCTTCAGGCCTGTCAAGACGAGAGATGTTTTGGGGGAATGATCCATGAAAACTGTAATGCTACCGGGCAAACTTTGCCTTGGCATAAAATTCATATATATTCACTTAAATTTCCGTGCTGCTATTTTAATGGTGACATTAATCTGAAATGGGTTACAATAGCATTTTGTTTAATAAATTGAAAGTGTAATATTGAGACCATAGAATATAACTAAATTAATTATTTATTTTAAGCAGTGTCTAGTACCTGATCTTTGTAGCAATTACCTAAAGGCAACTACATAAAGAGAACTATTTGTTAAAACTGTGACAACCCCAAAAGGTGACACCCGGGTATGACTTAATTGAGAGACTTCATTATGAGGAGTGCAGAGACTATCCTGAAGCCCCTTTACAATGGAGTTCATTATGACTATTCCTTTCCACTCGTTTGAAAATGCTTCACAGGAGACCTCCTTCAGGAGGCAATGGTTTATTCAAAGTACATCATGTGTCCCATTGCGACGGACCTCAAATACCCACAAAAACCAAAAGGCAGGGATATGCCGCAGTACTGGAGTTCATATCACAATGTGCTTTCCCTGTGTAAGTATATGTTTACAGTGGCAGTAGGTACCCTGGAATGACACATTTGGCCTCATGTTCTTGCGGTGAACTTACACCATAACTTGCCGATGAGCTGATTGATTCTGATAAGCTGGGAGAAGTTGTGGTACATATGGACATAATGCTCGTTTTAGGGTTAATTTGTTTGATGAGTATATACTGAAACATGAGTACAGGTCCCACCTTCAGAGAATTGTTTTCCAGACTAACTGTAAATCATTAATAGTTGCAATTCAAGCTTGACATCCAAATATTAATACAACAATAACACCTGCCAGAAAAGAAAAATCAAAACTCGCAACTCTTGTCAATTGCCCATTTCATTACTTAAATTGAGGTTTCAGATTTCAATGCAGCTCCTGGAACAAGTTAGTAAAGTAGTTATTGTGAAACATTCCTTTAATCTCGTGATATGTTCAGTTTATTAGAAATGAAGTTTGCCCTTCAGTGGTAGAACTGATGTGTGCGACTCCCAGAGCACTGCAGCCTTCACTTGTCCATGCAAAGGTATGTTTACATTGTTACCTATGATTTAGGATAACCCACTGAGTAAGTGAATGCTGTCGTGATCTTGAACCCTGTAGCTCTGCCTCTGTAAACCAACAGGTTTATTTGGTAGCAAAAGTCACACAAGCTTTCGGAGTTTCGGACTTTAACCTGGTGTTGTTAAACTTCTTACTGTGTTTACCCCAGTCCAACGCCGGCATCTCCACACTCCGAAAGCTTGTGTGGCTTTTGCTACCAAATAAACCTGTTGGACTTTAACCTGGTGTTGTTAAACTTCTTACTGTGTTTACCCCAGTCCAACGCCGGCATCTCCACATCATCTGTAAACCAACCAGTGCAAACCTGTAATGGTCTGAAGTGACACACACGATCAAAACAGGGTTAATTCAGCAAATTTCTCAATGCCCTTGATTGTGATACAGGGGCGGAGCTCCTATCTCAGAAATTATTGACAAGTTATAACAGTGTAAAACAGAACATAGGTTCGTGAGGAAAAGATATACTGAGAGTTGTGCTTCACCACAAATTGCTGGACTTAGCTGTTAGCCATACAAAACCTGGACATGGCTGTCCACCAACCATGCATATCAAGAAATTATGGATTGGCTCCATAACTAGCAACTTAAATGGTGTAGACTGGAGTAGGGGGGCGGGGGGGGGGGGGAAGAATCTTACAAAAAACATTCTAAGTGCCGAGCAAGCATGAAATTGGGAGAGAAACGCGCCCTTTTTTTGTGCAATCGTACAGCATTTTTTTAAAAAGGGCCCCAAATGCGATCTTCGCCGGCAGGGGAAGTGGGTGAGTGTATTCATGCCAGGAAGCCGGCTGCTGAGCTCTCGGAGCACCATTGCACAGGTACCCTGATTTCCCAGCACAGTCACTCTCCTCCACCCCCCTGCCATCGCGTCAAAGACTCACTAATTATATAAGCTTATGAATATTGAAACCCGGCTTCACGTCCTTTTAGGGTGCCAGGCGGATTTTGCCAGCAGAGCAGGGCCAGTAACATCGCAAGAGGTGAAAAACTGGGCGCGCGCAAACCTGATTTTTTTGCCTCTTACCTGCTCACCACACTGATTGCTCACCTGTCTATCCCCATACCCCTGAACACCTGATTACCTCCCTGTGATCACCTAACCCCCTCCGACTCTTCCTCCCTTAACCACCAGACTATCCCCCCCCAGTCCCCGTCTGCCCCATCTTTGAAGCACCCCTTACTACCTGACTACACCACAAACCATCCTACCCACACCCATTCCACCCTACCTACTCCCTTGACCTATACTACCAACACACCTTATCCCCTCGCTCGCTTATCTTTTACACTTACCTGCCCTCCTGTCAAAATGGCAGGGGCATTTACATTTAATGGTATACAGTATGCCATACAAAAGTGACACGTCTTCATTCACTCTGGCAATCCTGCCGTAGACTGAAGGACTCCAGGAGCAGCCATGCTCCACATTTCTCACCAGGCCCGGGTTGGAGGTCCAGGCAGGAAATGTGCAGCTTCAGACTAAAGTAGGAAAATAGGAGTGCAGTGGCAATCTGATGATTAAAGTGCAAAGTTTATTTATTAGTGTCACTCGTAGGTTAATGCCATATCACGAAAGGTTGGGACCAATATGATCTGAAGGGCATTGACGGGAGAAGGGCAATCAAATTCAGAGCTCATCACTAGATGCCATTGCTGCAGCGATTTTTCAGCCATCATTATTAATATTTAACCCCACTGGGTGCAGAACTCTTCGACATAGCCAAATGCAGGAAATGATAACGACGTACATAATATTAGAATTCTGCACCATAATAATGACATATGATTTTGATAAACCATTGCAAGGTGTGGGGTTTCCCTAGCTGCTCGCATCTCCGTCAAAGGACAATAGAAAATTGGAGAATTAAATATTAGCTTAGCTGACCTCGATGTACAAATAATTTTTTATTGGCCTAAATTGTTATGACGATATGCAAAGGTTAATTAAAACAAACTGCAAACCATTCTGGCCAGGGTTTTCCATTCCTGCACTCTTGTGAGTTTGGCGTACATGGAGGGAACACTTGACTGTGGATTACAGATTCAAAAGATAATTCAGAGATAATG